>NC_036853.1:19655943-19658901 GCF_002910315.2 Salvelinus sp. IW2-2015
GGTGATTCTGTCTTTGTGTTCTCTGCACAGATAGGACTGTTTCGGTTTGCAACGTTTGTTTTTTGTTGTGTTCGTGTGTCAGTTGATATATATTAAAACATGGACACCTCTACGCTGCGTCTTGGTCTGATCCCTGCTACACACCCTCTTCAGACGAAGAGGAGGAAGGCTGCCGTTACAGGTGGCTACTTTGAAGAATATCAAATATAAAATATATTTTGATTTGGTTTAAACAATTTTTTGTTTACCACATGATTCCATATGTGTTATTTCATAGTTTTGATGTCTTCACTATTATTCTACAATGTAGAAAATAGTAAAAATAAAGAAAAACCCTTGAATGATAGGTGTGTCCAAACTTGTGACTGGTACTGTGTATATATATAAACACACTGAGTATACAAAACATTAAGAGACAGGTTAAATAAAGATTTTTAGCCTTAAGAATATTGAGACGTGAATTCTGTATGTGTGCCATTCATAGGGTGAATGGGCAAGACAACAGATTTAAATGCCTTTGAACGGGGTATGGTAGTAGTAGGCGCACCGGTTTGTGTCAAGAACTGCAATGCTGCTGGGTTTTTCACAATCAACGAAGCATTGGAATGCTTTGGAATGCTTTCGACACCTTGTAGAGTCCATGCCATGATGAATTGAGGCTGTTCTAAGGGCAAAAGGGGGGATGCAACTCAATATTAGGAAGGTGTTCTTAATGTTTTGTACACTAACATAGATGTCCTAGCCTACCTCTTTCAGGTAATAATTTCAGGTAATAAATTCATTGCAGTTATTAGCCTTATATTTAGCTAATGAATGATGGGCTATGTATAAGCTTCTAATTGTTAGCCTCTGTCTCTTMTACAATACGCACCTGCGCTCGGCTGACCTCTCACCTTAAAAAATGTTCCTTAGCTCTTGGAGTCCCAGGAAAAGCAAGACATTTTCACTGTAGCCTAGAATAGAATGTTGTACTCACTTGAAAACAATAATGCAATTACTCATGGCATTGTGGTGTTGTAGGCTAGTCTAGGTAGGATAACTGTATTGTCCCTAAACAAGATCAATAGGGAAGATTTTTTATCTGTGTCTCATGTCATCACTGTCCTTTCATGCGTAATGATGCACCTGGCCTCTCCGCTGCCTATCAGCTATTCCTATCTGTTCTTGTCGATTCATATTAAAACTTGATGCAGCTTTTAATGTTTTTATGTGTGGTATGATTGCTAGTTAGCCTATTGCAGATCTGGACATACGATACACCTACCACTATTGTCACTATGAATGGTGGATAGAGGGCAGGATAGACTGTTAGACTGGTAGACTATCCTGACCTGTGGTATAGTAAAAGTTAGAGCATGGAAAAGCGTATTGCATAAGGGAAGTACCAAAACACGTTGATATAGGGGAGGCACATGCAAGCAGATGAGGAAATTTGGCTAGGATGGAAGACATTATATAGTAAAACCTGAAAAAGAGAGAATGTTAACCAGGGGAAAAACACAGTACCCTCTCCTGTGCCCAATAAAAAAAACACACAACTCTTCCCAAAAGTTTGGCAACCCTCCCCTATTTTGGCAGCTGGGTTACCTGTGATACAAGTCAGTATTCGATGTCCATCCATGTCTGAGGACGTTGGGAGATGACATGGAAACCGGCCATCTGCCTCTAATTCCAAAATACATTTATTTTTGAGATTTTGGTTTTAAGCCTATCCCTTACCTTAACCATTCGGAGTTAATGCCTAACCTTAAGATTTCGGAGATCATTCCTAAACCTAACCTTAAACACTTCAAAATGTGACATTTGCAACAACTTCGAAATTTGATGTTTGAGAAACATGAATGAACGTTTAATTCTGACGTGAGACTTTGAGAGCTAGTTTTATTTTGGACCACCCCTCCCCCCCAGTAAATTGCGATCTGTCCCTAAGACAGAGGCATGGGTGTGAGCGAAATGAGACATCAAGCGAAATGAGAGTAAGATAGACAGAACGAATGTGAGTGAGAATAGGGGGACAGAGAAAGACAAATACATAGGAAAACAGAGAGAAAGAGGCAGGGAGAGAGAGAATGAGATTAACAATAAGACAGAAAACCGTTCTGGAGAAAGAGAGATGAGAGTGAAAATGAGACGGAGAAAGTGATGAAGACAAATTGAGAGAACGAACAAGGGAGTGAGAGAAAGAGCTGTTGCTATCTGACCTTCACTCTCTCCTCATCCTTTGCCGGAGGAAGGCGGGACTACCGAGAAAGGATTGAGGGAGGGATGAGGCAGTGATGGTGATAGTGATCTGACTAATACCATACTGGAGAGGAGAGAGCGTGAAGCTGTGTGTGTGCGTGCGTGCGTGCGTGCAAGGCACGCCGAAGAGGAACCAAGAAATGGAGGAACAAAGGTTCGGAGAGGCTGGATCAACTGCTGCAAGAAAGTAGTACGATATTGACTGAGTCCGAGGATTGTAAGAAGAGCCACACAACAGTTGGTCAAAATCTAAATATACCGCCAAACGTAAAAATACCACGAGCGAACATAATTATAAGATAAATGAAGTGAAATCGAATCCGTATTCATTAGAGTCGTAGTGATAGAAACGAAGAAGCTATGCTGATGTGCCACACACCATAGACAAATTCTTACGAGAGCATGCGATTACCATAAATAATTACTGCAGCTCGAGGCGAGAGAGAGGAGAGAGGCCGAAGCTACACAGGAGAGATGAGAAGAAGAGAGAAAAGAGCAGAGAGAGAACAGAAAGAGAGAGACAAGCGCGAGAGAGAACTGTTACCTTTTTTCATTTCTCACCAAACCCGACTAGCTAATATTTCCTTCACACACACGCACGCACCACTAACAACACACACACACACACACACACACACACAACAACACACTACACCAGCACACACACACACACACACACTACACACACACGCGACACACAACCAAACACACCACACG
>NC_036853.1:19658926-19667211 GCF_002910315.2 Salvelinus sp. IW2-2015
TCTCTCTCTCTCTCTCTCTCTCTCTCTCTCTCTCTCTCTCTCTGTACAGCTAAAGAGAAATGCAGATTTCTTTTACCAAACAAAACCAGTACTTGAAATATAATGAAAAAAAGAGGCTGGTACTCACTTAAATCAGATTTTAATATTTTACAGCCAGTGCTTATTTGTTTGGAGGGCAAAAGCCCCCTTTCTCAGAATTAGCAGTCAAGAGCATAACCACATCAGTGGATCTCTCACACACATGCAGTAGCACACACACACACACACACACAAACACGCACACACACACACACAGTCCCACCAGTGGTGTGCGTAGCCAAAGAGTTCTATTTTCATGTTTTTTCCCCTTCAGATTCACTGTTTAATAGTCACATTTAATAGTCACATTTTAAGTGTTGCAGGTGTGATTTCAGGGTACAGTGAAAATCTTAGGCTCTGAACTCCAACATGCAGGATTAAGTGACATAAAACAATGAAAATGGTAATAAAAAACAACAACAATAGAAATAGCACTATATACATAATAAAAACTGTAGCAGTGATGAATAAATACATGTCCATTGGTGTGGAGGCAGACTAAATGACCATCGAGGGGGTGTGGGGACCAAGTGAAATAAAACAATACAGATAATAATAAAAAAAGGTAATAACATGGGGCAGAGGTCCCTGATGATCTTCTTGGCCTTCCTGCGACACCTGGTGTTGTAGTTGTCCTGGAGGGCTAGCAGTGTGCACCCAATGGTGCGTTCAGCTGCACGTATCACCCTCTGAAGCGCCTTGCGGTCCTCTCGATGGTGCTCCTGTAGAACACTGTGAGGACCCTCGGGACAGGCTGAGTCGTTGTCGTGCCTTCGTCACCACGGTGTACGTGTGGTTTGACCATTTCAGCTTCTCTGAGATGTGTACGCAGAGGAATTTGAAGTTATTAACCGTCTCCATTGCGGCCCCGTTGATGAGGATGGGGCGTGTCCAACCTGGTTCCTCCTGAAGTCCACAATCAGCTCCTTTGTTTTGCTGATGTTGAGGGAGAGGTTGTTTACCTGGCACCAGGCCGTTAGAGTGCCTCCTCCTCTCTGTAGACCGTCTCGTTGTTGGTAATCAGGCCTGGTACTGTCGTGTCATCATTGAACTTGATGATGGAGTTGGAACTGTGTGAGGCCATGCAGTTGTGGGTACAGGGAGTACAGGTGGGGACTGAGGACGCACCCTTGTGGGGCCCCCGTGTTGATGTCATGCCGTGTTGATGTCATGATGTTGGGGCCCCTGTGTTGATGTTTAGCAAACTCATGRCGTTTACATTTGTTGGATGACATGAAAATAGAGCTCTTTGGCCATGCACACCAGTGGTGGGTTTGGCACCGAAGTTAGAATACATGAGCAGAAAAGAACCCCATACCTACTGTAAAATATGGTGGTGGTTCTTTGATGTTATGGGGCTATTTCTTCCACTGGTCCTTGGGCCCTTGTTAAGGTCAACGGCATCATGCACTTTACCCAGTACCAGGACATTTTAGCCAAAAACCTGGTTGCCTCTGACATGAGGCTGAAACATGTCTGCAAGTGGATCTTCCAGCAAGACAATAACCTAAAACACACATCAAAATCCATACAGAAATGGTTAATTGGCCACAAAATCAACATTTTGCTACGCCATCTCAGTCTCTAGACTTCAAACCCATTGAAAACCTGTAGTTTGAATTGAAGAGGGCAGTCCATAAGCGCAGACAAAGCATATCAAGGATCTGGAAGGATTCTGRATGGAGGAATGATCTAAGATCCTTCCCTATGTGTTATAAAAGAAAGGCTCAGTGCCGTTATCCTCGAAAGCCAGTTGAGGTGTTGAAAGAAATTGAAAAGAGGTGTCAATAATTTTGACCCCTACCTTTTTGAGAAAAAATAGATTACTTGTTAAACAAAATCTCATTTTCTGAGCAATTGTATTAGTATAAATAATATCATTTCCCTTTTTTGTTTTTATGAGCGTGACAATATAACGTATCTCAGTCTTTAACATCTATATTCTATTACAGTATTTTTGCTAAGGGAAGGGAAATGAGGAGCTCTACCTGCCCCACACACACACACACACACAAACGGACTACCATACAACACACACACAATCGCACACACACACACACACACACACACACACACCACACACACACACACACACATCACCAACACATCAAGCACACACACACACCACAGCACAGCACACACACAAACAGATCGCACAACACATAGTACAGCTACTCACATACACACAGGAGTTGTGCACCTTAATTGGTGAGACGGGCTTGTGGTAATGGCTGGAGCGGAGTGAGTGGAATGTCATCAAATACATCAAAACATGGGATTCATGCTATCCGATTGGCTCTATTCCAGCCATTATTATAAGCCGTCATCCCCTCAGCAAACCTCCACTGTCACAACACACATCCACACAGTCATTCTAAAGCTATTTGTTCTTGCATCTATGAGTTGGGGAAATATTAAAATGAATAAAGACACACAAGTAGCATCCTCCTCATCTGTAGGATTACCATATGTACACTAACATGGTACACACACACACACACACACACATGCACTGCTCATAATTAGTTGTTATAAATAGATCTGGCTAACAGTTGGACTAGGAGTCTGCCCCTCCATGTTAAACTTCACAACCAAGATCAGCTATCTCTCCTCTCTCTCTGTGTGTGTGTGTGTGGTGTGTGTGTGTGTGTGGTGTGTGTGTGTGGTTGATGTGTGTGTGTTGGGTGTGTGTGTGTGTGTGTGTGTGTGTGTGTGGTGTGGGTGTGTGTGTTTGGGTGTGTGTGTGTGTGTGTGTGTGTGTGGTTGTGTGTGTGTGTTGTGTGTGTGTGTGGTGTGTGTGTGTTGTGTGTGTGTGGTGTGTGTGGTTGGTACTTGAACTTACGCTATGAAGGGGACTCAACCTATTATCTGACTTCATTGCTGCTTTCTCTGAGTCAAGAGAGGAAAGAGGAGGAAGGGAGAGAGAGAGCGAAGGGAAAAAGAGAGAGCGAAGGGAGAGAGAGACGGAAGGGAGAGGGAGGGATGGTAAAGAGAGAGGGAAGGGAGAGAGAGCGAAGGGAGAGAGAGCGAAGGGAGAGAGAGAGAGAGATGTTTGGTTATATTTTAGGAATGTAATTTCTCCAGCACTCCAGCGAAATTGAAATAGTCTTGTATTTAGCTCTGCTGTGTGTGATATTGAGTCTGGATAGAAGCCCCTCACAGTCTCACGTCAGAATTAGACATTCATCCATGTTTTGAATTTTGAATTTTCCAAGTGTTTAAGGTTAAGTTTAGGCATGAACCCCACATTTTTAGGGATAGGTTTAAAATAAAAATATTATGGACGTCGAATACTGACTTGTATCATGGGTGACCTGGCTGAGCAGTCGTCTCAGTGCTCAGTGAGTGTGGGTTCAGTTGGTCTGGTCCTCAGTTGCTTCTCTCCTCACACTCCTGTGACTGGCACTGCTCACTCTGTCAAGGTCACACACATAGTAATGGGAGGAGAGTGTGCGTAACCATCTAAAACTGCTAAAACTGAGTTGTGTGCATGCATGGGTGTGTGTGTGTGATCCTGAGTCATAGGTGCTTCAGTGTAGACTCAGCAGTATTGACATTACTCTACTCTGCAGCACACACACTTATTTAGCTTTTAGAATACTGTACAGTAGGCTACTATCTCAGATGTCCCAGGTTCAATACCTGGCATCAGAGTTGCTCACTTGAATTGTCTTTTATTAACACAGGTAACAGAGGTCCTGTTTCTTGTTTTAATGCCGGTACTGAGGCATTTGAATATTTGAGATTCCCATTCTCCATAGCAGTCAGCACCGACCCACTTCAACCATTGATGGTCAGTCACACGTCCAATGTTGATTGACTTTGAGAGACCAAATTACCCTTTCTAATTTACCATTGGACCATGATGTGCTCGTTGGGACTTTGACTGTAGTCTCAAGTTTAAGCTTGGGGTCAGACTTCAGGTTAGGGGTCAGAGGTCAGGGATCAAGGTCATCTGAGAGCCCTAGAAGTGGTATGTGGTTATCAATCTTCTAGCAAGCTGAATGTGAGTTCCAAATGCTTTTAAATGGAACTCTTGTTTTCCTATTATAGTGAGCAGCATGGAGCCTGAAGTAGCAGTATGGGACTTCAACTTGTATCTTTATTCAGGCTCATGCTATACAGTAGAACGTTATGCATCTCTTCCTATTAGTCCAGTTACTGCTGCTACTGCTCCTGTACTGTGGAGCCAGGAGTTAAGTTAAGCATTTTAATGTCTACTTTCTCCCAGTTTAGAGAGAGAGAGAGAGAGTGTGTGTGTGTGTGTGTGTGTGTGTGTGTGTGTGTGTGTGTGTGAATCGTGACAGAATGACCACCAAACCCGGATCAAGCAGCATGACAAGCGGCAACAGGATCAAGGCATCAAGGATTCATGGACATGGGAGGAGATATTAGATGGAAAGGGACTTGGGCACAACCGGAGAATATCGCCTCCCTCGTGAAGAGCTGGAGGCAGCGAAAGCCGAGAGGAGGCGATATGAGGAGGCAGAACGGAGGCAAGGCTGGAAGCCCGCGAGTACTACCCAAAAATTTCTTGGGGGGAGGCTAAGAGGTAGTGGGCCGAGGGCAGGTAGGAGACTGCACCCACTTCCCAGGCTAACCGTGGGAGAGGCGGGAGTACGGGCGGACACCGTGTTACGCAATAGAGCGCACGATGTCTCCTGTACGTGTTCATAGCCGGTGGCGGGTTATTTCCACCTCCCCGCACTGGTAGGGCTAGATTGGGCATTGAGCCGGATGTCATGAAGCGGCCCTACATATCTGGCCACCAGTACGTCTCTCGGGCCGGCTTACATGGCACCAGCCTTACGCATGGTGTCCCCGGTTCGCCTACATAGCCCGTGCGGGTTATTCCACCTCCCGCACTGTCGGGCGACGGGGAAGCATTCAACCAGGTAAGGTTGGGCAGGCTCGGTGTTCAAGGGAAACCAGTACGCCTGCACGGTCCGGTATTTCGGCGCCACCTCCCCGCCCCAGTCCAGTACCACCAGTGCCTCCTCCACGCACTAGTCCTATGGTGCGTGTCTCCAGCCCTTTACACCATGCCTAAACTCCCCACCAAGCCTCCTGTGTGTCCCAGAGTCCTGTGCGTCCTGTTGCTGCTCCGCACTAGCCCTGAGCTGCGTGTCCCCAGTCCGGTACTCACAACAGTTCCGGCACACGCACTAGGCCTAATGTCGCTCCCAGGGTCCAGTATGCCTGTTCCTTCCTCCCCGCACTAGCCTGAAGGTGCGTGTCCTTAGCCGGTGACTCCAGTTCCGGCACCACGCACCAGGCCTACAGTGCGCCTCATCCGGCCAGAGCCATCCGTCTGCCCAGCCCATCGAGCCATCCGTCTCCCCAGCATTGAGCCATCCGTCTCCCAGCGCCATCTGAGCCATCCGTCTCCCAGCGCCATCTGAGCCATCCGTCTCCCCAGCGCCATCTGAGCCATCCGTCTCCCCAGCGCCATCTGAGCCATCCGTCTCCCAGCGCCGTCTGAGCCATCCGTTGTCTGTCCCGAGCCATTAGAGCCGCCCGTCTGTCCGAGCCGTCAGAGCCGTTAGTCAGTCAGGAGCCGCTAGAGCCATTCGTCAGTCAGGATCTGCCAGAGCCGCCACCAGACAGGATCTGCCAGAGCCGCCAACCAGACAGGATCTGCCAGAGCCGCCAACCAGACAAGATCTGCCAGAGCCGCCAACAGAACAGGATCTGCCAGAGCCGTCAGCCAGCCCATGAGAGCCAGATCCGTCAGCCAGCCATGAGCAGCCAGATCCGTCAGCCAGCCATGAGCAGCCAGATCCGTCAGCCAGCCATGAGCAGCCAGATCCGTCAGCCAGCCATGAGCCGTCCGAGTCCCAGGCGTCCGCAGGATCCGCCAGAGCCGTCCAGCCAGGATTCCGCCAGAGCCGTCCAGCCAGGATCCGCCAGCCAGCCAGGATCCGCCAGAGCCAGCCAGCAGATCCGCCATTCAGTACGGTGCTGCCCTTCAGCCTGGTGTGCCCTTCAGCCTGGTGCTGCCCCTTATCCTGGTGCTGCCCCTATTTCCTGGTGCTGCCCCTTAGTACGGTGTGCCCTTAGTACTGGTGCTGTCCCTTAGTCCGGTGCTGCCACTTAGTCCGGTGCTGCCCCTTATTCCAGTGGGGTTAAGTAAGCGGGTAGTGACTATGGTGGGGTGGGGACACGACAGTGCCAGAGCCGCCACCGTGGACAGACGCCCACCAGACCCTCCTAGACTTGATGCTGGTGCGCCCGGAGTTCGCACTTAAGGGGGGGTTATGTCCAGCACCCTGGCCTTAGTTATCTTGTGTTCATTATTTATTTTAGTTCAGGTCAGGGTGTGTACATCATGAAGTATGTGTTTTTTGTATATGTCTAGTCTATGTCGAACGTAAGTAGTTTGTGTGTGCACTTGCGTTTGTAGTTTCACGGTCGTTTTGTTGTTTTTGTTAGTTTGAGTAAGTGTTTCGTGTTCCGTCTTCAATATAATAAAAGAAGAATGTTTCATATCATGCTGCGCCTTGGTCCTCTCACTCATATCAAGAACGATCGTGACAAAGGGTTCTTCGGCTGTCCCTATAGGTGGAACCCTTTGAAGAACCCTTGTTAGTTCCAGGTAGAACTCGTTTGGTTCCAAGTAGAACCATTTGGGTTCCATGTCGAACCCTTTCCACGAGGAAAGGGTTCTACATTGAACCCCAAAATGGTTCTACCTGGAACCAAAACGGGGTTTTACCTGGAATCAAAAGGGTCACCTATGGGAACAGCTGATAACCCTTTTGGAACCCTTTTTTCTAAGAGAGTATAAGAGTATATGAGTATATCTGTAGCCTCAGTAGTTCTGTATCATGTATTTTGAGTGACAATCTTAGATGAATTGAAACTGCTAATCAAAGACATCAGTCATATCCAACCTTATCCTGTGTACGTCTTTATCCAACCGGATCATGAGGCTGTAGCTGAGGACATGTGTCTAATACTATCTTAGATTGGACAGGTGTGTGTGTGTGTGTGTGTGTGTGTGTGTGTGTGTGTGTGTGTGTGTGTGTGTGGGTGTGTGTGTGTGTGTGTGTGTGTGTGTGTGTGTGTGTGGTGTGTGTGTGTGTGTGTGTGTGTGTGTGTGTGTGTGTGTGTTTGTGTGTGTCAGGCACTCTCTGAGGTTAATTGCAGGTCAGGATCTGACATGGAGGGTAACCTAAGCTTTCCCTGTCTGGGCAGAATATATTGGTACATGATTTCACACACGCAAGAAAGCAAGCAAGCACGCAGCACGCACGCACGTACACACACACACACACACACACACACACACACACACACACACACCACACACAACACACACACACACACACACACACACACACACACACACACACACACACACACACACACACACACACACACACACAGCTTCAGCTCTAGGGATTGCTGTGCCCCCTCTGTCCCTCAGATGCACCAGAATGGATGGTCCCATCTCTGTCAATTTTCTCCTCTCTCTCTCTCTCTTCTCTCTCTCATTCTCTCTCTTCTCTCTCTCTCTCTCTCTCTCTCTCTCTCTCTCTCGCTCTCCTGATCTCTCTCTCTCTCTCTGTCTCTCTCTCTCTCTCTCTCTCTTGTCTCTCTCTCCCTCTCTTCTCGTCTCTCTCTCTCTTCTCTCTCTCTTCTCTCTTCTCTCTCTCTCTCTCTCTCCTCTCTCTCTCTCTTCTCTCTCTCTCTTCTCTCTCTCTCTCTCTCTCTCCTCTCTCTCTCCTCTCTGTATCTCTCTCTCGAGAGACAGGGCAATAGTGTGCAAAGCCTGTCATCAAGGCAAAGGGTAGCTACTATGAGAACTTTTTTAACACTTTTTTGGTTACTACATGATTCCATATGTGTTATTTCATAGTTTTGATGTAGAAAATGTAAAAATAAAGAACCCTTGAATGAGTAGGTGTGTCCAAACTTTTGACCGGTACCTAGTATATATATAATTTTTGCATTAGCAGCAGTGTTTATTAGTAACTCACAGTCATACACTCTTAGAAAAAAGGGTTTATTCTTGGAACCAAAAAGGGTTCTTCCCAAGGGTTCCTCCCCCTATGGGGACAGCGTAAGAACATTTTGGAAACATTTTTTCTAAGAGTGTATGACTAAATTGTACACCAAATCTACATTCTTAATCTATATAATCGTGTGTGTAAGCCTATGCGTTTGTGTGCGTATGTGTGTGTGTTTATGTGTCCAGGGAGCAG
>NC_036853.1:19670219-19903818 GCF_002910315.2 Salvelinus sp. IW2-2015
GTCTTGATATGAGTGAGAGGACCAAGGCGCAGCATGATATGAATACATCTTCTTTTTATTATATTGAAGACGGAACACGAAACACTTATTCAAACTAACAAAACAACAAACGACCGTGAAACTACAAACGCAAGTGCACACACAAACTACTTACGTTCGACATAGACTAGACATATACAAAAACACATACTTCATGATGTCACACCCTGACCTGACTAAAATAATAATGAACACAAAGATAACTAAGGCCAGGGTGTGACACCCTTTTAGGTTCTAGATAGCAACGTTTTTTCTAAAAGTGTAGAATTACAAATATAATTAAATAGGATATCTCTGTATCTGATTACATAGTTTTTTATGTAATGGTGGTGAACTGCGCAGTTAGTCTGTCTCTCCTGCGGTATTTCCCTTCTCTTGTGGAGCTCTCCCATACTATCCCAACATCTGAACCCTCTCTCTCCATCATTCCCGCTCTCCTTCAGACCTCTGGTATTATTTCAAGATGAGTGCAGTTTAATTCAATCAAAAAATATAATCAAAATGTTATTTGTCACATGCACATGTTTAGCAGATGTTATTGCGGCTGTTAACAGTATGAAACATCCGTACCCCGTTCACAGCCAGACACACACACCCCTTTATTTGTCTAGGAAGGAGAAACGAGGCCTCTTGAAAAGTTCTCTATCTTATTTTTTGGAAAGGACAACTCAGTGCAATTAAGATAAAAGGATGACGGAGGGAGGAGAGATGGAGGGAGGAGTGGGGGATTGAGCGAGAGAAAGAGAGAGCGAGAGAGAGATGAAATGAAATCATATGTGAAGAAAGAACTCTTCCCTTGTTTCTTTCTTTCTCTCTCTCTATGTTGTGAGACAGAAGTGACCCAGATCAGTCTGTATGGGACTCCGCACTCCTCACACATCATTGGCTATAATGGATTGACTGACAGAGACAGTGGAGTAGCATAATAAAAAATCCCGATAAAAATCAAAATGTTTAAGCTAGAGATATATATTTTCTTATTGGATGTGCCGATGTCGCACTTCCGCATCTGCGGTGAAGGTGACAGAACTAGAATGGAGTTTATCAGACCATGAGACATCCCGAAAATCGGTCTTCTCACAAAATTGTCTGTAGCTTCCGAAAGATTGACTATTATGAGTATTATGTGGAAAGGTGAGACTCTCACAAACACGTAGATGTCGGTTGTTTTGCTGAAGGTCCCCCGGTACCAGTTGAAAAAATAAATGGAAGTACAGTATATATGGAGACTGTTTAGTGACAAAAATAAGGGGTTAAATACATGTAAAAATAAAGAAATAAACGTTTCCTTATATCTCTTCAGAACAAACTTCCTTTAGATTATTTGGGGGGGACTATCTGTTGTTCCATGTAGTGAATCTGTTATTCAATGTCTTTGTATGGGCTAATAGCAGTAAGACCAAATAAAATGTTTCATCAAATAATTTGTGTATATATATATTTTTCTATATCAAATAGCAAAATTATCCTTGGTATGACCTTAAAACAATTCCATATAGCTTAGTAGAATTGGACCCAAATTGAAAGGAAATCACAAAAACCAGCAGAGTTTGACACTTGTGCGGCATATCAACCAACCAGGCATGTTACAAAAACGTCGGGACATGTACACAAGGTTCTCTAAACTATAACATGCAGTATAACACCTAGCCTAATTGGGGTCAACGGCATTTTGTAAGATTGCTGGCATGGCCCCCAGGGACCAGATCTGTGGTGTCTCCGTATCGAAATCTTTTCATGGTGCATATATTTATCTCTGTACTAAATTTGTTGATTATTTTTTTTAAAGCCTTCAAAACTGTAACATTGTATTGCCAACAATGGTGTTTTTGTAATCACATAGTGAATGATTGAGTCAAAGTTTGCAGCAAAACACTATCTCTCCTTGGAGATGCCTTGTGTGTGTTTCTATGAAGGCTATTTAAATGCTCATCCCAGTGTGTGTGTGTGTGTGTGTGTGTTTTTTTTGTGTGTCTGTGTGTGTCTGTGTGTGTCTGTCTGTGTGTGTGTTAAGCATTCTAATGAGTCTATGCCTAGACGTGTCCCAGATCTGCATTACCCTGAGGAAATCTATAGTGTTTTTACGGATCATTTATCACCAAGGTTATCACAGCTTTTTATGTGTGTGTGGGTGTGTGTGTGTGAGCTGCATTGTGGTAATTTCTCTCCCTTGAATTATTTCCCCCTCACCACCGCTCCCTCTCTTCTACGTCACCCTCATTCTTTCTTTCCCTCACCTCCATTCTTCCCTCCTCTCAACTCTTTCTCTCCCCATCCCTGTCTCCTGCTGCCTAATGCTCTTCTCTTCCCCCATCGCTCCATTTCTTTAACCCCCTCTTACCATGTCTGTTTTCTTTCCCTTTCTCCAGATGAGGGTCAGACAGTGTGCCAGGGGCCTCCGGAAGTGTCTGGGCAGCGGCTGGCTGAGGTGGGCATGCAGCTGAGGGCAGACTGCCACCAGGGCCTGGGTTACTGGGACTATCTGTTCTTTATCGCTATTGGCTTTGTCATCTTCAGTGCCGGCACCGTGTCGGCATGGGTGATGGGTGTCCTCATGGTGCTGTACGAGAGATACAACAAGAGGAAGGGGGAAGACATGGACAGTGATGACGAGGAGGAGAGACATATGGGCGGAGGGATGATGGGGGGAGGGCATCAGGGGAACGGGGATCTGAATAAGGCTGGCATGCAGGTGTGAGGGCGGGATGTGAGCAGCTGGAAGAGAATAAAATAAAAAAAAGGCAGAAGAGAAAGCAGAGAGGATACATTACAAGGAGCAATGGAGTGATGGAAGTACACTGAAGAAAAGAAGGAGGAAAGAAGAGGGATGGAGAGATGAGAATAAAGGACACTGGGACCTTGGACTCTGTAGAGAGACAGTCTTGTTCTGACTGGGTGTCTCTAAGTGGAAGAGAACAGGACAGACATTATACCCTTTGTGTGTGCGTGTGTGTGTGTGTGTGTGTGTGTGTGTGTGTGTGTGTGTGTGTGTGTGTGTGTGTTGTGTGTGTGTGTGTGTGTGTGTGTGTGTGTGTGTGTGTGTGTGTGTGTGTGTGTGTGTGTGTGTGTGTGTGTGTGTGTGTGTGTGTGTGTGTGTGTGCGAGTGTGTGCGAGTGTGTGCGAGTGTGTGCGAGTACGAGAGAGCAACAAGGGGGAATAAGCCTTCCACTTCAGGACTACAGAGTGACTTCTGAACTATTAAGAGCAATAAGCCCCCCACTGTTACACACACACTCACACTCACACACACACTGCTAGTTTGGTTTCTCTGGTGATGCAATAATAAGTGAGTTACCCTCAATTCAATGTTATGCGCTTGTTTGAGAAAAGCACTATGAATTCAAATAATTATTATGGGGAAGGACACACAGATAAACACATAGTATTTAGGTCTACAGTAGGTTAGGTTCATATTCTAGTCCAGCCAGGGGTGAAAGTAGAAAGTAGAATTTAATGAGCCTCCAATTTTTTTATGTTTTGGGCCTAATCATATAATTACATATATAACCCCTATTAATTCAATAGGACCTCTGTGGGCCTAGTCGTAAAGATTTGTCATTTAGCTTTTAAAATGTATTACATTTATTGTGGCATAAACACAACCAGTCATGATGTTTTCATCTGATTGTCAAACAGTCACTTCAAAGGGCTCCTTCACTAGGCTACCTGCACGTTCATCCACTCACAACATATTTCCATCCTCAAAACAGTGGTGAATGGAAAGAGATATCCGTTACACAAAACACCAAAAAAGTGTAATAACATTTGACGACTGTCATTAAGCGGAATTTATGCGTCCACTTTCAGTGTTCTCGTCGATCCACATCGCATTTTGGAGTGTAGAATATACCACCCGTTTTCAAGTCCATTCGCTCATTTTTTATGCCTCTGATATACGGTATTGATACATAATGGTGTAGTAGCCTACAGTTTTCATGACACTTTGTTTTAATTATTGTGATAGGCTTATGCTTTACCGGTACGGCGTACCTCCACTATTTATTTTGCCGGGATGCCGTACCGGACCACACCACCTTACTTTCACCCCTGAGTCCAGCCTAGTTATAGCTACTGTAACTGGGGCAGAACCATCACACAGCATCTCTCTCACCAGGGGGAACAAGTGATTCATAGGTCTAGACTAACCCTGACCCTCCACTCTCTGCCTTCTGTCCACCTCAAACAATTAGTACAGAGCGCACACACGAGAGTAGTGTTTGTGTGTTTGTTAGCCAGATTATTCCTAGCTGACTAAACTCAACTCCATGGTGAAGGAAGTTTCTGATCAACTCCACCAACGGAGTTGAGCAGAGACCAGGCTTTGTTGAATTCAGGAATTCAGCTTTTACCTACAGTATGTTTTGTAGTTGCATGCCTTTCAATGTTTGCTCAATAAACGTTAATCAAATACAACCACCGCCTCTTTGCTTCTTGCTGTTGCTCTAAGACGGCAACTGAGCACATGCCAATTGAATCTCAACAAGGAAACAGTCMGTGGTTGTATTTGATTAACGATTTATTAAAAAGTAGGGATTTCAGCAAACAAAGAAAGGCACGCATCTACAGAGGACAAASATAGGTACAAGGTAAGCGTTCCATAATTGTTCTTTTTTGAAGTATTGACCTTGGGCAAATCGATGTAGTCAGAGCTGAATTCCACAAAGCCTCATCAGAAACTTCCTCCAACATGGAGTTGAGTTTAGTCAGATGCGTTATTTCCAGTGAAGTTGATGAGAGCAGCAGTGTGTGTGTCTATATGTGGGTGTGGCGTGGAGCATTAGGAGGATATCAGCATTATTTTTTATAGTGGGGGGGGGGGGTTCATTTGTAATCACACTCCATGTCCCTGCCTACTGAGATGCATCCACACCGACACACACACACACACACACACACACACACACACACACACACACACACACACACACACACACACACACACACACACACACACACACACACACACACACACACACACACACACACACACACACACACACACACACACACACACACACACACACGCACACACGACACACACACACACAACCTCTCAAGGTAAATTCAGACCCTTAGGTCTAGGAACATTAGCACCCCTCCTTCCATCTGTTTTTCCATCTCTCTCTCCATCGCTCTACATTCAGGAGACGAGTCCTTAGCTGTCACTACATGCACACACGCAAGCACAAGAAACAAGCAGGCACTTAAGCAAGTAGACACGCACACATTCATGCACACACACAGACACACACATATGCACACACACAGACACACACATACACACACACTGACACACACATATACACACACACAGAGACACAGATACACAGCTAAACTGTCAGATCTTTAGCTGGTCATTATCAGATGATGTACTTAGGAGCAGCTAAACCGTCTCGACAGACCCACAGCCTCAAGACAGATGAAACTGCTGTTAAGATGTCTGTCCCATGTACGATATGACCTTACTTCAAACACACATATACCACAAACAAACACACACGCTGCAGCCATCTCATCTGTTGAATGATGAGATGGCCCGTAGGACATATCTGCTGCTCAGTCTGGATACAGGGGGGTGTTGGGCGTTCTGTTGTGATGCAGACAGGGCCAGGAGGGGTATGTGTTAACCCGTAAGAGGACAGAGCAGGGTATAAATATGACCACTGAAAGAGAAACAGGATCAGGGGGATTCAGGTTGTGTAAGGGGTGTAAGACGTGGGTGGGGTGTGTAAGGGGTGTACGACGTGGGTGGGGTGTGTAAGGGGTGTACGACGTGGGTGGGGTGTGTAAGGGGTGTACGACGTGGGTGGGGTGTGTAAGGGGTGAAGGGCCCAATGGCCGGGATGTAAACAGAACAGGGGGGTCCTGGAAGGGCATGTAGAGTGTGTGTGTGTGGGTAGGTGTGTTTACAGATGGAAGGTTGGGGTGTGTATGTGTGTGTGTCTGTGTGAGGGTTCTCTCTCGGTTACAGAACTGTTGTTGGCAAGCGAGTCACCGTCGCCAAGGGCAATGTTCTAGAATCTTGCTGATGTCAGCAACTGACCAATAAGAGCAGGGAGGGTGCACCCCGTAGTTTCTGGAACCCCCTGTCATCCCCCAAGAAATCTGTGTGTGTGTGTGTGTGTGTGTGTGTGTGTGTGTGTGTGTGTGTGTGTGTGTGTGTGTGTGTGTGTGTGTGGTGTGTGGTGTGTGTGTGGTGTGTGGTGTGTGTGTGCTTGCGTGTGTGTGCTTGCGTGTGTGTGTGTGGTGCTTGCGTGTGTGCGTGTTGTAACCTCAGCCAAGGTCCTGTGAGTGTATCATTGTGCATGGCTCATGCTAATGGTTGACTCAGGGGTGCGGGGGTTGGTATTTTAAACAGACTTCAACATTCATGCATTCATTGTTGCGGAACGTCATGATCTTGCTGTAAGTTGGCCATCAGATGAGGGATGCATCTCAATAGTCTACAGGGGCTTCCTCTCCTCATCTCGTCTCCTTCAAATGCATTAGTGTTTCCCTATATGGCAATGTTTCCCAAACTCGATCCTGGGGACCAGAAGGGTGCACATTTTGTTTTTTGCCATCGCACTACACAGCTGATGCAAATAATCATCTCATCATTAAGTTTTCATTATTTGAATCAGCTGTGTAGTGCTAGGGAAGAAAAAAAAAGTGCACCCCTTGGGGTCCACAGGACCGAGTTTGGGAAACACTGCTATAGGGCTTGAAATGAAGGAGAGGAGACAAGACAATCTGTACTGTAAARGTTTGAAATGCACCCGAGGAGAGCAGTCATAGAAACAGATGACTGATTTCATAGTCCTTAAAGTTTCAAACCCAGAAGCACCTTACAGTCATGAACCAGTGTACAGGCTCAGGGCTGTGTTTGTGTGCGTGTGTGTGCGTGTGCGTGTGCGTGTGTGTTGTGCTGAGACGTCCTGTATGTGGTAAACTTCAGCGCTAACTCCCACTGTGAGGACAGGATCAGATCGCAGCAGAGCCAGAGACTTATAGCAACAAACTCTCACAGCCTCACATCATAATTAGACGTTCATCCATGTTTCTCAAACGTGAAGTTTTTAAGGTTAAGTTTAGGCATAAACTCCGAATTGATAAGGTTAGGGTTAAGTTTAGGCATTAACTCCGAATTTTTAAGGTTAGGCATTAACTCTTTCAATGTTCTATATCTGGATTTSAACATGCAACCTTTAGAACCAGATGTTTACGCCCATCCGCCATCCCTGTCCCCAACGCCCTAGCAAAGCAAAACCGAAACCTACTTGAAGGTAACAGCGCTCACTGTTTCCCCTAGAGGCCAGTTTCCAAGTCATCTCCCGACGTCCTTAGACATGGATGGGCGTCGAATACTGACATGTATCACGGGTGACCCGCATGCTTATTGAGACTAAGGGCCACACACACACCAAGAGGCACGCACGCACACACACATACAAGAAGTCTTAAAGCTCTGTTCGGCTCTAAATCGTTTCTTGTGCTGGTCACGGTCTATCGATCACGTGGCCCTGTTCTGCACACACGCCCCGGGGGGTTGCAGAGTTAGGCACACACACAAACACACTAGGGCTCCCTCGCTTCACAGACCTCTATCCCATAATTAGCTCGTCCAGACAGAGATGACAGTGCAGACATGAGAAGACACCCGGGGGAGAGCCCAGTGTGTGTGTGTTTGTGTGTGTGTGTGTGTGTGTGTGTGTGTGTGTGTGTGTGTGTGTGTGTGTGTGTGTGGTGTGTGTGTGTGTGTGTGTGTGTGTGTGTGTGTGTGTGTGTGTGTGTGTGTGTGTGTGTGTGTGTGTGGTGTGTGTGTGTGTGTGTGGTGTGTGTTGTGTGTGTGTGTGTTTTGTGTAGTGTGTGAGTGTGTGTGTGTGTGTGTGTCCAGTCTGTTCTGGAGTGGGCCGGTTTCAGGCAGACCACTGAACCATCACCATACCAGTTGGACACACACACACACAGCTAGCGTATCTCTCTCTCTCTCTCTGTGTATATACACTAGCAGTCAAGTTTGGACACACCTACTCATTCAAGGGTTTTTCTTTATTTTAACAATTTTCTACGTTCTAGAATATTAGTGAAGAAATCAAACCTATGAAATAACACATGGAATCATGTAGTAACTAAAAGAGTCAACAAATCAAAATATATTTTAGATTTTAGATTCTTCAAAGTAGCCACCCTTTTCTTGATAACAGCTTTGCACACTCTTGGCATTCTCTCAACCAGATTCACCTGGAATGCTTTTCTAACAGTCTTGAAGGAGTTTCCACATATACTAAGCACTTGAGGCTGCTTTTCCTTCACTCTGCCGCCCAATTCAACCCAAACCATCTCAATTGGGTTGAGGTAGGGTGATTGTGGAGGCCAGGACATCTGATGCAGCACTCCATCATGCTCCTTCTTGGTCAAATAGCCCTTACACAGCCTGGAGGTGTGTTGGGTCATTGTCCTGTTGAAAAACAAATGATAGTCCCAATATGCGCAAACCAGATGGGATGGCATATCACTACAGAGTGCTGTGGGAGCCATGCTTGTTAAGTCTGCTTTGAATTCTAAATAAATCACTGACAGTGTCACCAGCAAAGCACCCCCACACCCTCACAACTCCTCCTCCATGCTTCATGATGGGAACAACACATGGAGAGATCATCCGTTAAAACTTCTTAGGGATAGCCCCTTTTTTTCAATTTTCGCCTAAATGACATACCCAAATCTAACTGCCTGTAGCTCAGGCCCTGAAGCAAGGATATGCATTTTCTTGCTACCATTTGAAAGGAAACACTTTGAAGTTTGTGGAAATGTGAATTGAATGTAGGAGAATATAACACAATAGATCTGGTAGAAGAAAATACAACCAGTCTTTTTCTACCACCATCTTTGAAATCCAAGAGAAATCACTCTGGTTGTAATTCCGATAGTGTCCACAGGATGGCAGCAGTATATGTGCAAAGTTTCAGATAGATAACTTGAAGTATGAGTGAACTACAATACTTTTAGTGTGATGTCCCCAGGTACATTTGGGCAAATCGTGAAGGAGACATTCGCATTCATATTACATTTTTCTGCAAGAATATCGTCAAATTTGTATACTTGGACTTTGATTTAGCTTTCCAAGTATTAGTAGCCATATTATAAGTTCAACATTTGCAAAACAACTAGTTTTCATAACTTCATAACTCTGAATATCCTTATAATTTTTGTCCAAAATGAAAAGGCATGCTGTCGTACAAGGTTAGTAGCACATTTTACGACATATACATGGTTTCCCGTAAAGCCCAGCTCTTTGGCTATCTAGCTAGCTTTGTTTGACCTCGATTGGTGCTTATTTGACAAAGATACAGTCGTTCAAGTGATGACCGCCCGCGTCATTGGCAAGCCATGAAGGAGGTGAATTTGGAGGTGAATTTATCAAACCTATCGTGGTGAAAAAAGTGTTTTGTTGATAGGAGCTCTTCTCAAACAATAGCATGGCATTTTTTTCGCAGTAATAGCTACTAGCTAGTAAATTGGACAGTGCAGTTATATTAACAATAATTTAAGCTTTCAGCCAATATAAGACACTTATATGTACCGACATTTGTTGTTTCTCTAAAATCTGCGATCTTGACATAACATGCTGCATGATTTACAACTGTCCTGTTGGCGGGACGCCGATCCTTAAGAAGTCCTACTCTGCGTCTCACAAAGACACGGCAGTTGGAACCAGAAATTTGGACTCATCAGACCAAAGAACAGATTTCCACCGGTCTAATGTCCATTGCTCATGTTCTTGCCCCAACAAGTCTCTTCTTATTATTGGTGTTCTTAGTAGTGGTTTCTTTGCAGCAATTCAACCATGAAGGCCTGATTCATGCAGTCTCCTCTGAATAGTTGATGTTGAGATGTGTCTGCTACTTGAACTCTGTGAAGCATTTATTTGGGTTGCAATCTGAGGTACAGTTAACTCCAATGAACTTATCCTCCGCAGTAGAAACTCTGGGTCTTCCTTTCCTGTGGCGGTCCTCATGAGAGCCAGTTTCATCATAGTGCTTGATGGTTTTTGTGACTGCACTTGAAGAACCTTTCAAAGTTATTGAAATTTTCCGTATTGACTGACCTTCATGTCAAAGTAATGATGGACTGTCTTTTCTCTGCTTATTTCAGCTGTTCTTGCCATAATATGGACTTGGTCTTTTACCAAATAGGGCTATCTTCTGTATACCACCCCTACCTTGTCACAACCACAAACTGATTGGCTCAAACGCATTAATTAAGAAGGAAGAAAATTCAACAAATGAACTCTTAACAAGAATCCCAAATATAAATATATTTTGATTTGTTTAACACTTTTTTTTATTGTACATGATTCCATATGTGTTATTTCATAGTTCTGATGACTTCGCTATTATTCTACAACGTAGAAAATAGTACAAATAAAGAAAAAACCTTGAATGAGTAGGTGTGTCCAAACTTTTGACTGGTAATATATATATATATATATATATATATATATATCCACTGCCAGTGTAAGTCTGCTACTCTGAGAGGCTTTAATACCTCACACCTCTTCGTTATCTCTCTCCCTCTATCCCTCTCTTTATCTCTTCTTCTGGGTCCATCTCTGTCTACACAGCTGTGTGTGTGTGTGGTGTGTGTGTGTGTGTGTGTGTGTGTGTGTGTGTGTGTGTGTGTGTGTGTGTGTGTGTGTGTGTGTGTGTGTGTGTGTGTGTGTGTGTGTGTGTGTGTGTGTGCGGCGTGCGTCGCCGCGCGCGCGTGCGTGCGTGCGTGCGTGCGTGCGTGCGTGCGTGCGTGCGGGCAGTATCACATCTTGAGTATGAAGCACAGAAACCATCTAATGCAATAAGTAAATGACTCTTTCTTCCAGAGTGTGAGCACACACACACATACATAGATAGAATATCTACACGCAGTCTCCCTCACACACCTGTGTGAAAGCGAAACATAACTTTTGCTCTGATTTACACATACTTCTATTTTGACTCTATGCTCAGCACATACACACACATACACTTTACACGGCATACCAGTCTGACGTGCTGTTGTGTGAGTACAGGAAAATATAGTTGTCCACAGGGATCCTTCTGGTTGCATGTCCTTGAATCGGGCCTCAGTGGAGAGAGGAGGAAGAAGCGAGAGAGAATAGGAGAGACTAGAGGAGCCACTATGAAAATTCACAATGTACTGCAGCATTAAAACTGGGGAAATTAACGTCCATTTACGTAGAAGTGATTTCAACTAAATGATATCATGTCATGAAATAGCACATTTGGTTTCTACAGTGTGAACCTGAGTATGGACAGGGGGTAGAGGGAGGAGAGAGAGAGAGAGGATAATGGATGGTGTTATGGAGGCTGGAGACAGTTGTCTCTTCATTATGTTAAAAGTGACACACACACATACAGCAGCTTCAACTGCTAACACCCCAACAGTTCTTTGACAGGCCTACAGAAACTTCTTGTCACACTGGCAGTTTCCAACCTGAACACACACACTCTGTCCTTACCAGTAGAAACCAGTACCCACAAACACGTACACACGTACACACGTACGTACACAAACATACACTACTGTAATACTGTATGACTCCACACAGGACTGTCTTTTGTCTACAGCGGTTCCGGCTATTTAAAACTGCGGTAACTTATATTAAGTCCTATTGTATCTTTTACTTATTAAAGGATAGACTCTGATGTTTGTGGATGACTGCGTTTTCTGTTGTTTCTTAACCCATTTAATCCCATGGGTCACAATAGTGACAACACAAAGCTTTAGTACTCTAGAGAAGTTGTACTTATAAACAAATGTGTCATATATTATTCTTTATCAACGTGTCTAGTATCATTTAGAGAAGTTTTATATGATTTCTCAAAATGGTCGCAATACCACAATCATATTTCTGCAATGTGTACTTGTACAGACAGATTTGGCACCAGAAGTCTAACAGTCTAAAATAAACAACGGAGCGGCTGCGGATCCAAATTCTCTGGAACCGTCTTCCCAACAGCTAATAGTCAGAAGCTTCTGCAAATGTGCTGGATTCTCTACTTTACGCACAGTCTCTGCTCTACTCGTTTGGCTGCCCAGAGAACAGGCTAGGATACTCTGGCAAATTTTGGTGATGAATGGAGAATGGTGCTAATAAAGTTAGATCAAAGTGGAATCAATGTCTGCTAGATCACATATTGCTATTATTCTAGGCTACATAACACAACCGGCAAAAAAAATAAAAATTAATGAGATTTTAGGATGATTGTGCAAGTGGTCAAATTTTTCTCTCATACGGCCAAAACTCAAATCAAATACACCAAATACAACTGGTGTAGACTTTACCGTGACTTGCAGAGTTTAATAATAAAAATAAAATAAGAAGAATAAAATAACAATATAAACTTTCTGTACAAAATAAGATAAGCACAATAAAAGTCACTATATAGCAAACTAGGGTTGGAACTCGTAAGATGTCGAGCTTCTCCATCGGCGCCATCCAACAGCGCCCTCCAGTATAGGCAAAATATGTGCTTTGATTGAAACAAAGCACAGGTAGCCTATGTCAGGGGTTTTCAAACCTGTCCTCAGGGACCCTCAGCCATTCCAAGTATTTTAACTTTTCAAAGCTAGCACACCTGAATCAACTTGTCTACTAAGTACAAGCCCTTGGTTAGGGGTTTCGTCTATAAGGGATACAGCTTTTGTCAAAATTGACTTTTCGTAGCAGGTTTAGGAGAACTTACACAGCAGGTTAGGATAATTAAAGTAACTAGTAACTAAGTAATTAGGTTAAGGTTAGGAAAAGGATTATGGTTAGCTAAAATAAAAATAAAAATGCAACTGTTGATGTCAATTTGACAAAAGCTGTATCCCATCTAGACATGACCTTTGTTAGGTGACTCAGGTGAGCTAGTTCAGGGCTACAAAAAAATTGTGAAACGTCTGGGGGTTCCCAACCGCAGGCATACGCTACAGCTTGTTATCAACATCTTTTCTAAAATTCGCTCACAGTACATCATTCAAAACAACACTGTAGGAAACAACACTGTACATAAATCAAATCAAATTTTATTGGTCACATACACATATTTAGTAGATTTTATTGTGGGTGTAGCGAAATGCTTGTGTTCCTAGCTCCAACATAGACAGAAAAGTGCATAGTTTTACCACAACACAGTAGTCTGAAACTCTTTTGCAGGCAACTTCGGGCAAGTCGCATTYTGCTGGCTTGCAAAGTTATATGTAATTCCTATTGGAATCCAGCCAGAGTTAGGATATCCCAAAATGTGAACTCATGCAACCTGCATTTAGAATGACTTCCAAGGTAGGGAAACATGATAAATGAGACTACCTAAACCATCTAAATAGGAACAACCATCTCAGTAACGGGTGCAATAAGTCAACCTACTAACAGATTGGATTTGTTTTGTAATGTATGTTATTTATCTTTGTGTAGCATAAAATCAATCAATCAATGTGCAGGCAAAAACACACATTGAAACAAACTATTCTAAAATCCAACCTGCCATACAGCATGCTGAGAAATATGATAATGATGTGCGTGTTTTTTGAGAGTGTGTGTGATGATCGCACTTTAATCAAAATATTGGGTACAATTTTCTTTTTACCATTATAGATTATCTGTACATGTACCCTAAAAGGTACAGAACAGTACCATGTGAGGTGACATGTGTAGCGCTGAAAGTACATTAAAGCCCAAAAAGCTGATCTACTCCCTAAAAATAAATGTTTTATAATTTAAAAAACAATACTGTACCCTAACTGTAACTTTCTTTCTGAAAGTGTGGGTAATTAGGTTTAGGTGGGTAAGTGGACTGAGGTATACAGTGAATAGAGATGGAGGCTGGGGAATAGGGTTAAATGTCTGTTCATTGTGCTATAGGCAGAGAACTATATGTTCTCATTGGTCACAACTGTGACCGAGAATAAAACATACTTTTRCACATATTTTTCAGTATTATTTATCAAAAAGCAGTATGGATTACATGTAAGTGTTARGAATGGCATAATATTTGCATAGTGGCATGTCTGGAATAAAATTGGGGACAAATGGGTTAACTTGAATGTGAAACAACCACTATGTCAGCCCAATTTGGGGAGGGAGGGAGAGAAAAGGGAGAGAGGGAAGGGGCGAGAGAACGAGTGCAGAGGGGTGATCGATTTAGCCTCTTTGTCAACAACCTGGCACTAGAGAGAATAAGAGAGAGACAGGGAGGGAGGGAGGGAAAATGAGGTGGAAATGAAAAAGGGGAGATAGACATGGGGAGAACAAGGGGCAYAGTGGCGGCAGAGAGAAAGAGAGAGCGGTGGGAAGTTGAGGCCTTGTTCTTTTGTCTATTGGCTGTTGGCTGCCAACTCTATTCTCTGCCCCATTATGAAGGTTTATGAGAGAGATGAGTGTGGGGAGGGAGAGAGAGAGCTGGGATTGATGCTATATATTTATCGCATAATAATAATCATAAAGGTGGTGGGAGGAGCTGCTGTCCTCGGTGTGGTATGTACTGATACACTCATCCCTCTGTCTCTCCATCCTTATCTCTATCTTACCCTCGCTCTGTTCTTCTCACTCTCTGTCTCTCCATCCTTAATCTCCTATCTTACCCTCGTCTGTTCTTCTCACTCTCTGTCTCTCCATCCTTATCTCTATCTTACCTCGCTCTGTTCTTCTCACTCTCTGTCTCTCCATCCTTATCTCTATCTTACCCTCGCTCTGTTCTTCTCACTCTCTGTCTCTCCATCCTTATCTCTATCTTACCCTCGCTCCTGTTCTTCTCACTCTCTGTCTTTCTCTGTCTGTGTATCTGTATTGATACCTTTACTGCACCAAAGGGATTCTCCCTCACATTATAAACCCAGTCACCCCTTATCTCCTCTCCCTCTCCCCCTCTCGCTGTCTCTCTCTCTCTCACACACACACTCTCTCTCTCTCTTGTTTTTCTCCTAGCGCTGAGCGATTAACCGAAATATCTGTTATTTTTTTGTTTTTAAATAACGAATTAACCAACATTGGTTTATTATTTGAATTGCATTTAGTTCGTTAATTTCCTGTGAGCTCAATATGCACATTGCACAGTTTCTCTACATATAAATCAGATCCAGACTGAACTGTGCGATGTACTGTGGTAGGGAGTTGTAGTTTCCCACAGGCCAATATTCTACATAGTTTAGCGCATAAACGTGGTAATTAACTACAATGACCATAATCCATTGAGCATCTACCTGTCCGGTCTGTATTTCTTTTACACCTGCTACTGAAGAGACAGAAGAATGTGCGACCTTCAGGTGATATAGAGAGCAGCTGTTGCTTGGCGAGGTATCTCTACCTGAKWATACATGATCTAAGTGATTGATAATTGGTATTCAGCAGTCATAAAGGTATGCCTTACTTACTTTAAAGAACTACTAAATAGTTATTTTGTCAGACAGCATAGGCAGAAGCTCAATAGAGATTACATGATGACTTGGAATGAAATAATAAAGTCATCAACTAAAACAAATGTAATATACACAACAACTGAAATATTTTATTAAAGTGAAGTAATGTGAATAAATGATGGTTAATAAGTGATAAGCAGTAATGGGTAGTCACTACCATCATGGGACTTTTATTCATTGTTTTATTCTGTATTGTTACAGCATTCAACCCACATTATGCATAGTGCATTTAATGTACAGTGACAAGAAAAAGTATGTGAACCCTTTGGAAATACCTGGATTTCTGCATAAACTGGTCATCAAATTTGATCTGATCTTCATCTAGGTCACAACAATAGACAAACACATTCTGCTTAAACTAATAACACACAAACAATTATACGTGTTCATGTCTTTATTGAACACACTGTGTAAACATTCACAGTGCAGGGTGGAAAAGTATGTGAACCCTTGGAGTTAATAACCGGTTGACCCCCCTTTGGCATCAATAACCTCAACCAAACGTTTTCTGTAGATGCAGATCAGATCTGCATAATGGTCAGGAGGAATTTTGGACAATTCCTCTTTACAAAACTGTTTCAGTTCAGCAATAGTCTTGGGATGTCTGGTGTGAACTGCTCTCTTGAGGTCATACCACAGCATCTCAATCGGGTTGAGGTCAGGACTCTGACTGGTCCAGTCCTGTCACGATCGTTATAATGAGTGGACCAAGATGCAGCGTGGTATGGTTCCATCCCCTTTATTTTTTAAGTGAAACTCAAAGAAAACAATAAAGCGCAAAACAAAACGTGAAGCTAATGTAGTGCTCGCAGGCAACTATACATAGACAAGATCCCACAAAGCACAAAGGGGAAATGGCTGCCTAAATATGATCCCCAATCAGAGACAACGACAAACAGCTGCCTCTGATTGGGAACCATACCTGGCCAACATAGAAACATAATCCCCTAGATGACCGACCTCTAGTCACACCCCGACCTAACCAACATAGAGAATAAAAAGCTCTCTACGGTCAGGGCGTGACAACTCCAGAAGGCCTATTTTCTTCTGTTGAAGCCATTCTGTTGTTGATTTACTTCTGTGTTTTGGGTCGTTGTCCTGTTGCATCACATAACTTCTGTTGAGCTTCAATTGGAGGACAGATAGCCTAACATTCTCCTGCAATATGTCTTGATAAACTTGGGAATTCATTTTTCCGATGATAGCAAGCTGTCCAGGACCTGAGGCAGCAAAGCAGCCCCAAACCATGATGCTCCCTCCACCATACTTTACATTTGGGATGAGGTTTTGATGTTGGTGTGCTGTGCCTTTATTTCTCCACACATAGTGTGTGTTCCTTCCAAACAACTCAACTGTAGTTTCATCTGTCCACAGAATATGTTGCCAGTAGCGCTGTGGAACATCCAGCTGCACTTTTGCAAAACAGCAATGTGTTTTTAGACAGCGGTGGCTTCTTCCGTGGTGTCCTCCCATGAACACCATTCTTGTTTAGTGTTTTACGTATCGTAGACTCATCAACAGAGATGTTAGCATGTTCCAGAGATTTCTGTAAGTCTTTAGCTGGCACTAGGATTCTTCTTAACCCCATTGAGCATTCTGCGCTGTGCTCTTGCAGTCATCTTTGCAGGACGGCCACTCCTAGGGAGAGTAGAAACAGTGCTGAACTTTCTCCATTTATAGACAATTTGTCTTATCGTGGACTGATGAACATCAAGGCTTTTAGAGATACTTTTGTAACCCTTTCCAGCTTTATGCAAGTCAACAAATCTTAATCATAGGTCTTCTGAGATCTCATTTGTTTGAGGCATGGGTCACATCAGGCAATGCTTCTTGTGAATAGCAAACAAAATTTTTGTGAGTGTTTTTTATAGGGCAAGGCAGCTCTAACCAACATCTCAATCTTGTCTCATTGATTGGACTCCAGGTTAGCTGACTCCTGACTCCAATTAGCTTTTGGAGACATCATTAGCCTAGGGGTTCACATACTTTTTCCAACCTACACTGTGAATGTTTAAATGATATATTCAATATAGACAAGAAAAATACAACAATTTGTGTGTTATTAGTTTAAGCACACTATGTTTGTCTATTGTTGGGACTTAGATGAAGATCAGATCAAATTTGATGACCAATTAATGCTGAAATCCAGGTAATTCCAAAGGGTTCACATACTTTTTCTTGCCACTGTAAAACATTTTTTTTAATCGAAACTGAAATCTGTGATTAGTTTTTTTATTACAGACTTCAAAAAGCACTAACCATGTAGCAATACTTTCTCCCATTGTCTCTCTCTACACCTCTCTTTTTTCTCCATCTATCTATTTCACTGCAGTTATTTGGACCTCATGCAGATTTCTGAGTCTCCCTCCTTTCCTTTTTCACCTTCCCTTGTCACTATTTTCTTTTTTTACTATCGTATAGCTTTAATATGAGGTAAACAATACAATGAGGCTTCAATTGCAACTATATAACAGAAGAAGCCAAGCAAACCCCCGTGACGGGCACCTTGTCTTTCTTTCCTCTCTCTCTCTCCTCTCATCCCTCTCTTTGGCAGCATCTGTGTTTTTATTATCTAGCGTCACCTGCGCCAGGATGGGTCAGACACTGCAGTGGATCTTCTTCCATCCCCCCACCCCTGGTGGGGGGGATGTTATGTATCACTGAGAATGTAAGCTGTAAGGGAAGAGAGAAGACCAGACATGATGCGTCAATGCCAGAGAACACCAGGCCTGGGATGTGCTGCCAGCTCCCAGGAACCTAAGCTGGATGTGTCACCAGGGCAGAGACATAACAAAGACAGGGCTACGTCTCTATAGTCTAACATTGACCTCTCCTTTCCTCTGCTCTCCTCTCATCTCTCCTCTCCTCTGCTCTCCTGTGCTCTGCACTCCCCTCCTCTCCTGTCCTCTCCTCTCCTCTCCTCTGCTCTGCTCTGCACTCCCCTCCTCTCCTCTGCTCTCCTCTCCTCTGCTCTGATCTGCACTCCTCTCCTCTCCTTCTTCCCTTCCTCTGCACTGATCTGAAATAACTGAACAGCAAAGTCCTGGTAAGCACACCCATCAAATTGTTTCCTACTTGCCTGCATTTTAAAATCGGTGCAAGGAAAGAAAGCCACGATAGACTATTGAGACAAAGGAGAGGAAAAGAGCAGACAACTCTGGATGATGAACACCTGTAGATTTGGAACAGCCCACCAGTGACCTGGAACCCATTGACCCCCTAGGACCAAACAATTAAACCAGACAATTAAACACGGTGCGTCAGTCATACTGCAGCTGGCATACAGCATTACAAGATTATCTGAAAGTCCCATATGATATGAACATTTATAATGAATATGCTCTGTTTAACTGATTGAGGAAACTTTTTTTGTACTTATATTTGTAAATTGTTTTTTGTGGTTTTCATACAAGCCCTTTTGGTTTCCAACCTCACCTGCACACTGTTTTCACCAGTTTTTTATCTACTGTTTTGTCTTTCACTTCAAATCAAATAACATTTTATTGGTCACATACACATATTTAGCAGATGTTATTGCGGGTGTAGCGAAATGCTTGTGTTCCTAGCTCCAACAGTGCAGTAGTATATAACAATTCACAATAATACACACAAATCTAAAATCGTAAAATAATGGAATTAAGAAATATATAAATATTAGGACAAGCAATGTCAGAGTGGCATTGACTAAAATACAGTAGAATAGAATACAGTATATACCTATGAGATGGTTAAAGCAGTATCTGAACATTATTAAAGTGGCCAGTGATTCCAAGTATATGTATATAGGGCAGCAGCCTCTAAGGCGCAGGGTTGAGTAACCGGGTGGTAGCCGGCTAGTGATGGCTATTTAACAGTCTAATGGCCTTGAGATAGAAACTGTTTTTCAGTCTCTCAGTCCCAGCTTTGATGCACCTGTACTGACCTCACCATCTGGATGATAGTGGGGTGAACAGGCCGTGGCTCGGGTGGTTGATGTCCTTGATGATCTTTTTGGCCTTGCTGTGACATCGGGTGCTGTAGGTATCCTGGAGGGCAGGCAGTGTGCCCCCGGTGATGCGTTGGTGATACATTACCCTCTGGAGAGCCCTGTGGTTACGGGCGGTGCAGTTGCTGGATGCTCTCATCCTGTCGGGCTACATCTGTAAATGTTTTTGAGGGTATTAGGGGCAAAGCAAAATTTCTTCAGCCTCCTGAGGCGCTGTTGCGCCTTCTTCACCACACTGTCTGTGTGGGTGACCATTTCAGATTGTAAGTGATGTGTACGACGAGGAACTGGAAGCTTTCCACCTTCTCTACTGCGGTCCCATCTATGTGGATAGTGACGTGCCCCCAGTGTAGTTTCCTGAAGTCCACGATCAGCTCCTTCATTTTTTTTATGTGGAGGGAGAGGTTATTTTCCTGGCACCACTCTGCCAGGGCCCTCACCTCCTCCCTGTAGGCGGTCTCGTCATTGTTGGCAATCAGGCCTACTACTGTTGTGGAGTCTGCAAACTTGATGCTTGAGTTGGAGGCGTGCATGGCCACTCAGTCATGGGAGAACAGGGAGTACCGGAGGGGGCTGAGCTCGCACCCTTGTGGAGCCCCTGTGTTTTGAGGATCAGCGAAGTGGAGGTGTTTGTTTACTACCTTCACCACCTGGGGGTGGCCCGTCAGGAAGTCCAGGACCCAGTTGCACAGGGCGGAATTCAGATACAGGGCCCTGAGCTTAATGATGAGCTTGGAGGGTACTACGGCTGAGATATAGTCAATGAACAGCATTCTTACGTAGGTATTCCTCTTGTCCAGATGGGATAGGGCAGTCTGCAGTGCGATGTCGATTGTATCATCTGTGGATCTATTGGGTCGGTAAGCAAATCAAATAAAAAATCGAATCAAATMATATTAGTCACATTTGCCAAGTACAACAGGTGTAGACCTTACAGTGAAACGAGCCCTTAACCAACAATGCAATGCAGTCTTAAAAGATACGGATAAGAATAAGAAATAAAAGCAACAAGTAATTAAAGAGCAGTAGTAAAATAACAATAGCGAGACTATATACAGGGGGGTACCAGTACAGAGTCAATGTGCGGGGGCACCGGTTAGTTGAGGTTATATGTACATGTAGGTAGAGTTATTAAAGGGACTATGCATAGATGATAACAACAGAGAGTAGCAGCGGTGTAAAAGAGGGGGAAAGAGAGGTTGGGAAATGCAAATAGTCTGGGTAGCCATTTGATTAGATGTTCAGGAGTCTTATGGCTTGGGGGTAGACGCTGTTTAGAAGCCTCTTGACCTTACTTGCACTCCGGTACCGCTTGCCATGCTGTAGCAGAGAGAACAGTCTATAGACTAGGTGGCTGGAGTCTTTGACAATTTTTAGGCCTTCTGACACCGCCTGGTAAAGGTCCTGGATGGCAGGAATCTTGGCCCCAGTGATGTACTGGGCCGTTCGCCCAACCCTCTGTAGTGCCTTGCGTCTGAGGCTGAGCAGTTGCCATACCAGGCAGTGATGCAACCAGTAGAGGATTTCATCGATGGTGCAGCGTTAGAACCTTTTGAGGATCTGAGGACCCATGCCAAATCAGTCTGCCGAGTGAGAATAGGTTTTGTCGTGCCCTCTTCACGACTGTCTTGTGTGGCTTGGACCATGTTAGTTTGTTGGTGATGTGGCACCAAGGAACTTGAAGCTCTCAACCTGCTCCACTGCAGCCACATCGATGAGAATGGGGGCGTGCTTGGTCCTCTATTTCCTGTAGTCCACAATCATCTCCTTTGTCTTGATCATGTTGAGGGAGAGGTTTGGACCTGGCACCACATTGCCAGGTCTCTTGACCTCCTCACTATAGGCTGTCTCGACGTTTTCGGTGATCAGGCCTACCACTGTTGTGTCATCTGCAAACTTAATGATGGTGTGGAGTTGTGCCTGGCCGTGCAGTCATGAGTGAACAGGGAGTACAGGAGGGAACTGAGCACGCACCCCTGAGGGGCCTTGTGTTGAGGATCAGCGTGGCGGATGTGTTGTTACCTACCGTTACCACCTGGGGGCGGCCCGTCAGGAAGTCCAGGATCCAGTTGCAGAGGAGGTGTTTAGTCCCAGTGTCCTTAGCTTATTGATGAGCTTTGAGAGCACTATGGTGTTGAACGCTGAGCTGTAGTCAATGAATAGCATTCTCACATAGGTGTTCCTTTTGTCCAGGTGAGAAAGGGCAGTGTGGAGTGCAATAGAGATTGCATCATCTTTGGATCTGTTGGGACGGTATGTAAATTGGAGTGGGTCTAGGGTTTCTGGGATAATGGTGTTGATGTTAGCCATGACCAGCCTTTCAAAGCACTTCATGGCTACAGACGTGAGTGCTACGGGTCAGTAGTCATTTAGTCAGGTTTCCTTAGTGTTCTTGGGCACAGGGACTATGGTGGTCTGCTTAAAACATGTTGGTAATACAGATTCGAACAGGGAGAGGTTGAAATTGTCAGTAAAGACAGTTGCCAGTTGGTCAGCGCATGCTCGCAGTACACGTCCTGGTAATCCGTCTGGCCCTGCGGCCTTGTGAATGTTGACCTGTTTAAAGGTCTTATTCACATRGGCTGTGGAGCGTGATTACACAGTCTTCCAGAACAGCTGGTGCTCTCATACATGTTTCAGTGTTATTTGCCTATAAGCGAGCATAGAAGTAGTTTAGCTCGTCTGGTAGACTCGTGCCACTGGGCTGCTCTTGGCTGTGCTTCCCTTTGTAGTCTCTAATGGTTTGCAAGCCCTGCCACATCCGACAGGCGTCAGAGCCAGTGTAGTACGATTCGATCTTCGTCCTGTATTGACGCTTTGCCTGTTTGATGGTTCGTCGGAGGGCTTAGCGGGATTTCTTATAAGCTTCAGGGTTAGAGTCCCGCTACTTAAAAGCGGCATCTCTATCTGCTTCATCTGACCACTTTTTTATTGATCGAGTCACTGGTGCTTCCTGCTTTAATTTGTGCTTTTAAGCAGGAATCAGGAGGATAGAATTATGGTCAGATTTGCCAAATGGAGGGCGAGGGGGAGCTTTGTATACGTCTCTGTGTATGGAGTAACGGTGGTCCAGAGTTTTTGTCCCCTCTGGTTGCACATTTATCACACTGATAGAAATTTGGTAAAACAGATTTAAGTTTCCCTGCATTAAAGTTCCCGGCTACTAGGAGCGCCGCCTCTGAGTGAGCTTTTTCTTGTTTACTTACGGCGGAATACAGCTTTTTCAATGCGGTCTTAGTGCCAGCCTCAGTCTGTGGTGGTATGTAAACAGCTACGAAAAATATAGATGAAAACTCTCTAGGTAGATAATGTGGTCTACAGCTTATCATGAGATATTCTACCTCAGGCGAGCAATAGCTTGAGTCTTCCTTAGATATTGTGCACCAGCTGTTATTTACACAAATACATAGTCCGCCCTCCCTTGTCTTAACAGAAGCCACTGTTCTATCCTGCCAGTACAGCGTATAACCAGCCAGCTGTATGTTGATAGTGTCGTCGTTCAGCCACGACTCCGTGAAGCATAAGATATTACAGTTTTGAATGTCCTGTTGGTAGTTTAATCTTCCGCGTAGGTCATTTATTTGGTTTTCCAGAGATTGCACGTTTGCTAGCAGAATGGAAGGAAGTGGGGGTTTATTCGATCGCCTACGAATTCTCAGAAGCCCACCCTTTGGCCCCTTTTCTCCACCTTCTCTTCATGCAAATTACAGGGATCTGGGCCTGTTCCCGGGAGAGCAGTATATCATTCACGCTGGGCTCGTCAGACTCGTTAAAGGAAAAATAGGATTCTGCCAGTCCGGGGTGAGTAATCGCAGTCCTGATGTCCAGAAGTTATTTTTGGTCATAAGAGACAGTAGCGGCAAAATGATGTACAAAATAAGTAACAAAATACGTTACAAACAACGCAAAGAAACTAACTAAAAACACAATTGGTTGGGAACACGTAAAACGTCAACCTTCTCTGACGCCACCCAAATTGAAGTGGGTCTAGGGTGTCAGGTAAAGTAAGGTAGAGGTGATATGATCCTTAACTACCCCCTCAAAGCACTTCATGGTGACAGAAGTGAGTGCTATGGGGCAATAGTCATTTCGTTCAGTTACCTTTTCTTTCTTGGGTACAGGAACAATGGTGAACATCTTGAAGCAAGTTGGAACAGCAGACTGGGATAGGGTGAGATTGAATATGTCCATAAACACTCCAGCCAGCTGGTCTGTGCATGCTCTGAGGACGCGGCTAAGGATGCCGTCTGAGCCAGCAGCCTTGCGAGGGTTAACATGTTTAAATGTCTTACCTACGTCGGCCACAGAGCACGAGAGCCCACAGTCCTTGGTAGGGGGCCGCGTCGGTGGCACTGCCTTATCCTCAAAGCGGGCAAAGAAGGTGTTTCGCTTGTCCGGTAGCAAGACGTCGGTGTCCACGACATGGCTGGTTTTCCCTTTGTAATCCGTGGATCCTGCCACATACGTCTCATGTCTGAGCTGTTGAATTGCACTCCACTTTGTCTCTGTACTGACGTTTTGCCTGTTTGATTGCCTTACGGAGGGAATAACTAGGCTGTTTGTATTCAACCATATTCCCAGTCACCTTGCCATTGTTAAATGCAGTGGTTCATGCTTTCAGTTTTGCGCGAATGCTGCCATCTATCCACAGTTTTTGGTTTGGGTAGGTTTTAATAGTCACAGTGGGTACAACATCCCCTATACACTTCCTAATGAACTCAGTCACCATGTCCGTGTATAAGTCAATGTTATTCTCAGATGCTATCTGGAACATATCCCAGTCCACGTGATCAAAGGAAATTTGAAGTATGGATTCCGATTGGTCAGACCAGCGTTGAATAGACCTTAGCATGGGTAATTCCTGTTTGAGTTTCTGCCTATAGGAGTCGTGATCTGATTTGCCGAAGGGAGGGCGGGGGAGGGCCTTGTAGGCATCTTGAAAAGGGGAGTAGCAGTGGTTGAGTGTTTTTCCAGAGGGAGTACTACAATCATTGTGTTGATTGAACTTCGGTAGCATTTTCCTCGAATTTGCAGCCTCAGGATGTGGTTTCCAATTTGCATAAAGTGTGTTGGCAGGCCTCCTGAGTCAGACTAGAAGTCCACTCCAAATACCTCTTCTCCGCCAGCCTATGGTGGCCATTCAATTGCCCTTGGGTGTACGAACAAAGGATCCAATTCGGGAAAGTCATATTCCTGGTCGTAATGCTGGTGAGATACCGCCGCTCTGATATCCAAAGGTTCTTTCCGGCTGTATTAACACAAAAAACTTTCTGGGCTAATAATGTAAGAAATATCAAACAAAAAAACCCTGCAAAGCTGCTTAGGAGCTAGAAGCAGAGCTGTCGGCGCCATCTTGTTTTCTTTGGTGAGAATAAATAAAACCTAAAACCTATATTAAAATATACAGCTTTGTCATTCCAACTTCGGAAGGCTATGTCATAGGCAGTGCTTAATTTGAGTCGGATCCTGCTGGAACAGGGTCAGGCACCTCTCAGTTTTTGAACAGGAACCTATTTGCCAGGATCCAGTACCACCCGTGGCATGAAAAATAACGTTCAATCGTTTGCAAGGTAAAAATTCTAATAAAAGCAATCAGCATTAATTCGAGATCCCTCCTCAGTTATTATCCTTCCCTCTATAAAACGTAGCCTAATATGAACACGTAGATTTTCATCCCACGTCTGATATTCTAAGAATTGATTTGGATTGGGCCAGCCTGGGTTTATGATTTGCACAACATTGTAGCCTAGAGGTAGTTGTTGTTGTGTGATAGAGAAGGGTGCCTGTATAGCTCACGGAAACAGAATGAGATTCACTTTCTATGATCTCTTTCCCTCTCTCTGCTCTGATAGACATGAGCCTGCAATTACCATCACTCCAGAGTTGTACTTCATCATAATCTTTTTCCTTATAGAATCATAGCCATGGGAAGGGTGCCGGTGGTGCAGCAGCCCTGATAAATTGAAATACATTTATAGAGCTATAGAATGACTTCCGTCTGTTCAGAAATAAATGAAATAATTCAGAATACTACACCAGGAGCAGGCCTATACTTTAGCCACAGAGGATCAATAGCTTATTTTTCTTAAACAGCCTAGCAGTGGAGTGAAGCCCAGTTACAAGGCATTGCCTACAGATGGGAACGCGTGGCAAATGTCAGTGAACAGCATCCAGCCAAAACAGGCCTTTCACAATATTTCAAATACAATCGTGGTATAGCACAGGCTGGAAAGCAAATGGCTCCTTCTGAAACATAAATACTTACAGTGCATTAGGAAAGAATTCAGAACCCTTATCTTTTTCCAAAAATGTTTGTTACAGCCTTAAAATGTTTTCCTCAATAATCTACACATAATGCCCCATAATGACAAAGCAAAAACAGGTTTTTAGAAATGGTGGCAAATTTATTAAAAATATAAAACTGAAATATCACATTTATTGATCATAAAGATCACATTTATTGTCCAAGCTTTAAGTTCCTGACTGATGTCTTGAGATGTTGCTTCAATAAATCCACATCATTTTCCTGTGCCTCATGATGCCATTATTTTGTGAAGTGCACCAGTCCCTCCTGCAGCAAAGCACCCCTATAACATGATGCTGCCAACCCCGTGCTTCACGGTTGGGATGGTGTTCTTCAGCTTGCAAGCATCCCCCTTTTTCCTCCAAACATAATGATGGTCATTATGGCCAAACAGTTCTATTTTTGTTTCATCAGACCGGAGGACATTTCTCCAAAAAGTATGATCTTTGTCCCCATGTGCAGTTGCAAACCATAGTCTGGCTTTTTAATGGCTGTTTTGAGCAGCGGATTCTTCCTTGCTGAGCGGCCTTTCAGGTTATGTCAATATAGGACTCATTTTACTGTGGATATAGGAACTTTTGTACCGGTCCTCCAGCATCTTCACAAGGTCCTTTGCTGTTGTTCTGGGATTGATTTGCACTTTTCGCACCAAAGTACGTTCTCTTAGGAGACAGAACACGTCTCCTTCCTGAGCGTTATGACGGCTGCGGTCCCATGGTGTTTATACTTGTGTACTATTGTTTGTACAGATGAACGTGGTAGCTTCAGGCATTTGGAAATTGCCCCAATGATGAACCAGACTTGTGGAGGTCTACAATTCTTTGTCTGAGGTCTTGGCTGATTTCTTTTGATTTCCCATGATGTTCAATAAAGAGAAACTGAGTTTGAAGGCAGGCCTTGAAATACATTCACAGGTACACCACCAATTGACTCAAATTATGTCAATTAGCCTATCAGAAGCTTCTAAAGCCAACATCATTTTCTGGAATTTTCCAAACTGTTTAAAGGCACAGTCAACTTAGTGTATATAAACTTCTGAGCCACTGGAATTGTGATACAGTAATTAATAAGTGAAATAATCTGTCTGTAAACAATTGTTGGAAAAAATACTTGTGTCATGCACAAAGTAGATGTCCTAATCGACTTGCCAAAACTATAGTTTGTTAACAAGAAATTTGTGGAGTGGTTGAAAAATGAGTTTTAATGACTCCAACCTAAGTGTATGTAAACTTCTGACTTCAACTGTACATAATCAATCAAATGTCAATCAAATGTATTGATAAAGCCCTTCTTACATCAGCTGATGTCACAAAGTGCTGTACAGAAACCCAGCCTAAAACCCCAAACAGCAAGCAATGCAGGTGTAGAAGCACAGTGGCTAGCAAAAAATCCCTAGAATGGCCGGAACTTATGAAGAAACCTAGAGAGGAACCAGGCTATGAGGGGTGACCAGTGCTCTTCGGGCTGTGCCGGGTGGAGATTATAACAGAAGATGGACAAGATGTTCAAACGTTCATAGATGACCAGCGGGGTCAAATAATAAATAATCACAGTGGTTGAAGAGGGTGCAACAGGTCAGCACCTCAGGAGTAAATGTCAGTTGGCTTTCATAGCCAATCATTCAGAGTATCTCTACCGCTCCTGCTGTCTCTAGAGAGACAAAAAACAGCAGGTCTGGGACAAGGTAGCATGTCCGGTGAACAGGTCAGGGTTTCATAGCCGCAGGCAGAACAGTTGAAACTGGAGCAGCAGCACGATCAGGTGGACTGGGGACAGCAAGGAGTCATCAGGCCAGGTAGTCCCGAGGCATGGTCCTAGGGCTCAGGTCCTCCGAGAGAAAGAAAGAGAATAAGAGAGAGCATACTTATATTCGCACAGGACACCGGATAAGACAGGAGAAATACTCCAGATATAACAGACTGACCCTAGCCCCCCGACACATAAACTATTGCAGCATAAATACTTGAGGCCGGAGACAGGAGGGATCGGGAGACTGTGGCCCCATCTGACGACACCCCCCGGACAGGGCCAAACAGGCAGGATATAACCCCACCCACTTTGCCAAAGCACAGCCCCCACACCACTAGAGGGATATCTTCAACCACCAACTTACTACCCTGAGACAAGGCCGAGTATAGCCCACGAAGATCTCCCGCACGGCACGAACCCTAAGGGGGGCGCCAACACGGACAGGAAGATCACGTCAGCGACTCAACCCACTCAAGTGACGCACCCCTCCTAGGGAAGGGATGGAAGAGCACCAGTAAGCCAGTGACTCAGCCCCTGTAATAGGGTTTGAGGCAGAGAATCCCAGTGGAGAGAGGGGAACTGGCCAGGCAGAGACAGCAAGGGCGGTTTGTTGCTCCAGTGCCTTTCCATTCACATTCACATTCCTGGGCCAGACTACACTCAATCATAGGACCTACTGAAGAGATGGGTCTTTAATAAAGACGTAAAGGTTGAGACCGAGTCTTCGTCTCTCACATGGATAGGCAGACCATTCCATAAAAGCGGAGCTCTGTTGGAGAAAGCCCTGACTCCAGCTGTTTGCTTAGAATTCCAGGGACAGTAAGGAGACCTGCGTGTTGTGACCGTAGCGTACGTGTAGGTATGTACGGCAGGACCAAATCGGAAAGATAAGTAGGAGCAAGCCCATGTAATGCTTTGTAGATTAGCAGTAAAACCTTGAAATCAGCCCTAGCCTTAACAGGAAGCCAGTGTAGAGAGGCTAGCACTGGACTAATATGATCAAATTTGTTGGTTCTAGTCAAGTTTCTAGCAGCCGTGTTTAGCACAATCTGAAGTGTATTTAGTGCTTAAGCACCAATTTTGGGGCTTCACCATGTTTCATCGAAATGTACAGCTGTGTGTCGTCCGCATAGCAGTGAAAGTTAACATTATGTTTCCGAATGACATCACCAAGAGGTAGAATATATAGTGAAAACAATAGTGGTCCTAAAACGGAGCCTGAAGGAACACCGAAATGTACAGTTGATTTGTCAGAGGACAAACCATTTACAGAGACAAACTGATATCGTTCCAACAGATAAGATAACATAAGAAAAACATCCCCACAGCATGATGCTACCTCCACCATGCTTCACCTTAGGGATGGTGCCAGGTTTCCTCCAGACGTGACACTTTCAGGTTAAAGAGTTCAATCTTGGTGTCATCAGACCAGAGAATTCTGTTTCTCTTGGTCTGAGTCCTTTAGGTTCCTTTTGGCATTCTCCAAGCGAGCTGTCATGTGCCTTTTACTTAGGAGTGGTGTCCGTCTGGCCACTCTACCATAAAGGCCTGATTGGTGGAGTGCTGCAGAGATGGTTGTCCTTCTGGAAGGTTGTCCCATCTCCTCAAAGGTACTCTGGAGCTCTGTCAGAGTGACCATCGGATTCTTGGTCACCTCCCTGACCAAGGCTCTTCTCCCCCGATTGCTCAATTTGGCCGGGCTGCCAGCTCGCGGAAGAGTCTTGGTGGTTCCAAACTTCTTCCGTTTAAGAATGATGGAGGCCACTGTGTTCTTATGTACCTTCCATGCTGCAGATACCTTCCATGCTGCAGATAATCCTTTCTCGGAGCGCTACGGACAATTCCTTCATCCTCGTGGCTTGGTTTTTGCTCTGACATACACTGTCAAATGTGGGACCTTACATAGACAGGTGTGTGCCTTTCCATATCCTGTCCAATCAATTGAATTTACCACAGGTGGACTCCAATCAAGTTGTAGAAATATCTCAAGGATGATCAATGGAAACAGGATGCTCCTGAGCTCAATTCTCTTAGCAAAGGGTCTGAATACTTATGTAAATAAGATATTTCTGTTTTTTATTTGTAATACATTTAATACATTCTCGTGCTCACTTTTTGTTTCGGCACCTCCTATTTACAAATTAAGCACTGGTCATAGGTTGAGTTAATTCTATTCTATCCCCATCCTAGTCACAGCAGTGTTCTCTCTCCTGATTTACATGTAAATACCCATCCCTCAGCAGACCATCCCTTCCAGGGAGTTACCGCATTCACTACCTAGGTATCAAGTAGGAGAATTGCAGGAGGGTACCCACTGGGCACAGACGTCAAGTCAACGTCTATTCCACGTTGATTCAACGTAATTTCATGGACATGACGTGGAAACGATGTTGATTCAACCAGTGTGTGCCCAGTGGGTATTTACTGGCACTACAATTCCTACCTGTAAAAAGCATTTTCCCCTTCTGATTGCAGGAAAAAACACCTATGGGAAAGGGGCTTAAGATTGCTGAACTGATGGATGTGAACCCACCATAGCACCATCATCATCATCATCATCATGGTGTCCCTCTGATCCTTATTATAGCAGCTCTGTCCTATTATAGAGCCTGATTCCTACTGGGACCTCCGACTCATTATCACAGGACTCCCCCTGGGTCCCCTCTACCTCACCCACCTCACCTTTTCTTCTCCACCAGTGTGTGCACACCACCACACACACACACACACACACACACACACACACACACACACACACACACACACACACACACACACAACACACACACACAACACCACAACAACACCACCCACACACACGCAAACAACACACGAACGCACATTGCCTCCCTCTGCCTCCTCCCTGCCTTAACCTTATCTCTCTGTGCCTCCTCTCACACACACACATATGCACACACACAACCATGAGCACACACACAGACACCTTCCTGCCTGCCTCCCTCCCCCTGCCTCCCCCCTCTGTTCTATTGGAGGTTGGCTCGTGTCGGCACCTTTCCAGATTTGGACGCATTTGATAGAGAATTCCCCACCTCAATCTCCTCAGTTCCCCTTGATTAGCACTCCCAAGGGCTCTCTGGATCTACTCTGGCAGGCGTCGGTCTCTCACACACACGCACACACACACTCCTTTCTGCATCACTGAACCCTTAATGAGGTTCTAATCATGCCTCTCGCTCTCTGTCTCGCTCTCTCTCTTTCTGTGTCCCCCTCTCTCTTTCACTCTCTCTGTCAAGAGATCTTTCTCATAAAAAGATTCCTTAGTAACGTTAGCCTACTGTGTCTATGTGTGTCTTCATTCTCATCCGTTTATGGTTGATTAATTAATGTCTGTCTCGTGAGTTCTTCAGCTACTATTGACATTTAGATCAAGCAAGTTTTTAATTAGCTGGTTGAATACAGTAAGACAACAAAAAATGTGCTAATTCCAGATATGATCCACAACAGTGTCACGTATACTCCCTCTCTGGCCTCTAGGTCACTAGGCTGTCGTTATGGCGCACACCTGTCACCCTCATTATGCGCACCATCAGACTCACCTGGACTCCATCACCTCCTTGATTACCTGTCCTATTTATGCCACTCCCTTTAGTTCCGTCCCCAGGCGTTATTGTTTCTGTTTCCTGTCTGTGCGTTGTTCGTGTTTCTTGTTTTGTATTATGTTTGGTTTATTTATTAAATGATTCACTCCGTGAACTTGCTTCCCAACTCCCAGCGCACACCTTACAAACAGAATCCATCCAAAGCAAGTGCTTTGAAAAGAAAGTAACAAAGATCTAAGCAAAGTACAGTTTATACTCTAGTTAAATAATCACCTTTTTATAATGCACATTGTTGAAGAAAAGTGTCAAATTAAATCACACGCCAGATTATAATGACTTTTATGGTATTTATTTTCACCGATTTGAACTATTTTCCCATCATGAAAATGTCGCCCTCAGACCCACAACAGACAACAACGCGAGGCGAGGGGGGGGGGTGCTGTGGGATTATTTAAGATACTCTTTGAAGAGGTAGGGTTTCAGATGTTTTCGGAAGATGGGCAGGGACTCTGGTGTCCCAGCTTCCTCCTGAAGCTAGTTAGTTCCACAGTTGGGGGGTCAGGACATAAAAGAGCTTTGACTGGATGAGCGGGAGTGGGAACAGTGGCAGAACGGAGTACTTGGGTTGGGGTGTCAGGTTAGAGCATAGTCTGAAGGTAGGGAGGATCAGGTCCTCTTGCTGCTCTTTAGGCAAGTATCATGGTCTTGTAGTGGATGCGAGCTTTGACTGGAAGCCAGTGGAGTGTGGTTGAACACAAGGAGGGATGTGGTGTTCTGGATAAATTGCAGGGGTTTMATGGCACAAGCTGGGTGCCCAGCCAACAGCGAGTTGCAGTAGCTTAGACGGGAGATGACAAGTACCTGAATTATGACCTGCTCCTGTTTGAGGTGGGATTGTACTTTACGGATGTTGTAGAGCGTGAACCTGCAGGTAGGGCTGTTACGGTGACCATATTACAGTCACAACGCAGTCAAATTCCACGTGATGGTTTAGTCACGGTAAATAGGCTTCTCCGAGCTCTGATGCTGCTGATGGTCATTAGTAGCCTACCAAACTTGTTAACTGCCTGGTACTCAGCACTCTATTGTCTTTCTAATCACTCTGATGTCAATGCAAATGTTATCGAACACTTCATGAGAGCCCATGAGTTCATGTTGGGCAACATTTCTATAGGCTATGCAATTACTTGAGAAAATCTCTATTAAAAAGAGGAGGATTCTATCAGCTTTCTATAGGTTAGGCCTACTATATTTATCTATCAACTTTCCTAATATTAAGCACATTGCTTCTCTCTACAGCAGGAGTATAGCCTACCTGGCTYGCATGAAAATAAACCATGGGGAAAAGRGRCCTCCATTTGCTATTRAAGTGCATAGATGACATGTATTTTCCCCCTGACCCTGTTTTCGAGACAGGTGCATGATAATAGTCCATTCTAAATCAAAACAAATGTTACACATATATTATTTAGTATATGTAAAGAGAAGATTCAATCAAGAATAGTCTGATGGGTGACAATATTAGCCTATCACTTGTGAATMATATATTATCACTTGTGTGRAGTAAGGCAAGAAACAGCGTATGCCTTTTTTTRGTGCTAATTTTTCAAATCACAGCTGCACATCTCATGTAGCCTGGCCCATAGGCCGATATGTTTTGAAAACATTTTTAAAAACGCTAAAGTGTAATCCGCTTTGCAACGGGTGTAGAGCCTAACTGGAATACATATTTTTCCATTATTTTACCAGGTAAGTTGACTGAGAACACGTTCTCATTTACAGCAACGACCTGGGGAATAGTTACAGGGGAAAGGAGGGGGATGAATGAGCCAATTGTAAACTGGGGATTATTAGGTGACCATGATGGTTTGAGGGCCAGATTGGGAATTTAGCCAGGACACCGGGGTTAACAACCCTACTCTTACAATAAGTGCCATGGGATCTTTAATGACCTRAGAGAGTCAGGACACCCGTTTAACATCCCATCCGAAAGACAGCACCCTACACTGGGCAGTGTCCCTAATCACTGCCCTGGGGCATTGGGATATCTTTTTAGACCAAAGGAAAGAGTGCCTCCTACTGGCCCTCCAACACCACTTCCAGCAGCATCTGGTCTCCCATCCAGGAACTGACCAGGACCAACCCTGCTTAGCTTCAGATGCAAGCCAGGGTGGTATGCTGCTGGCTTGAGTTTCAAGTTTGGGGAAGATAATTTTCACCATAAAAACTAACCTCTATAATGAAAGCATTATATGCATAATCGCATTTGCGGTCACTTTTGAGAATGGTGTTTCCCACTAATTGATTGCATTATGGAACATTCACGCTCATAGCCTCCTGCTGTGTGCACATTGCTGCGCTTATAATGTGAAGAAATAGCCTAATAGTTTATCAACATTTTAAGCTAAACATTCTGATCTGTGGCGTCAGCTTCATTGATTTTAAAAGGTTTTTTGACGCTAGTGGTTGTGTTCATTTGGGATCTATTGCATCCCACAACTGTCCCAGACTATGTTTGGAATATTTATTTATTGCACAGAATAGAATAGGTAAACTTTTGTACTATAGGGGATAGTAGATTGACATAGGCTAGTGCTTTTTTGGAGCAAACAGCCGGGAGAAGGAAATTATAATTATTATATTCAGCCCAAGGGCACAACGGCCACTGGCCACAAAAGGCACAGATTATTTGGGTGGTCATTACGGCCACACAAAGGGGATGCTGCCAGGAAATTCGAGGCATTATCAAGTTCTTGTTAAATTGTGAATGAGAGACTGATGAAGTGTGTGCAGCCTGTGCAAGAAACAAAGCAGAGCTCCTGCCTTTCATGCAACTTTTTCAAATCATCATTAGAGTTGCATCATGCAGRCTTAGAATGTATTAAAAATCAAAACATGTAGCCCAACGTTTATCACAACTAAAGTTGCATTAATAACTCTAAATTAAGCATATATGAGAACCTGTTTCTTTGTAAAGCGCTCAACACAGAATAGCTGCACGTGTGCACTCCCTCAAATCATTTGGAGAAAACATCCTTTATATTTTATTCAGCTATGTTCAATTGTGTTCTTTAAACTGTAAGCCAGGAGATGCTAAATGTGTTTATGTTAATGGTCAATTACCGTGAGATCAGAAATTATTTGCTTGACAATCACCGGCTGACAAAATMTTATGACTGACACAGCCCTACCTGCAGGAGCGAGTCATTACTTTGATGTTTGCAGAGAACGACAGGGTGTTGTCCTGGGTCCAGCCAAGGTTCATGGGACTCTGGGATGGGGATACTGTGGAGTTGTCAACAGTGAGGTGTAGTCTACATATAGTGYGCATTTATAATGGTGAGCATAAAACACCCACACACTCAGCTAAAACGCAGCTAAGATGGCACCTCTGAGGGTTTCACATCTGGACTCACAATATGGTGTGTGCGRGTGAGTGTGCATTTGTGTGTGTGTGTGTGTGTGGTGTGTTTTTGCTTAGACTGCACCAAGCATCCTGGCAGTGCACTCACTGTAAAGTTTCCTCTCTGTTACTCCCCCTCTCTCTCTCGCTCTCTCTCTCTCCCTCCCTCCATCCTCCTCTCCCTCCCTGTCTCAGTGAGTCAAAACAACTAGAGCCCAAACATACACCTCTGGCCCACTTTCCTCCCCTCTCTCCCTCTAGCTCTCTCACTCTCCATCTCTATCTATCTATCCCTTTCTTTTTTCTCTCTCTCTCACTCTCTGATCAGACTACTGGAGCTGCAAACATGCTAATTATAACCTCATTATAGTAATTCATACCAATGACTGTATATAATGCACCACTCCAGACTACAACCATTATTGTTGCTCCCTTAAAAGGATCCAACCCTTTTTTTCAATTTTCGCCTAAAATGACATACCCAAATCTAACTGCCTGTAGCTCAGGACCTGAAGCAAGGATATGCATATTCTTGATACCATTTGAAAGGAAACACTTTGAAGTTGGTGGAAATGTGAAATTAATGTAGGAGAATATACACAATAGATCTAGTAAAAGATCATACAAAGAAAAAAAAACGTTTTTTTTTTGTACCATCATCTTTGAAATGCAAGAGAAAGGCCATAATGTATTATTCCAGCCCAGGCGCAATTTAGATTTTGGCCACTAGATGGCAGAAGTGTATGTGAAAAGTTTTAGACTGATCCAATAAACCATTGCATATCTGTTCAAAGTTTTGTATCAAGACTTCCCAAATGTGCCTAATTGGTTTATGAATACATTTTCAAGTTCATAATTGTGCACTATCTGTCACACCCTGATCAGTTTCACCTGTCCTCGTTATTGTCTCCACCCCCTCCAGGTGTTGCTTGTTTTCCCCAGTGTATTTATCCCTGTGTTTCCTGTCTCTTTGTGCCAGTTCGTCTTGTATGTTAGTCAAGTCAACCAGCGTGTTTTTCCCGTACTCCTTTTGCTATTCTCTTTTTGCTAGTCCTCCCGGTTTTGAKCCCTGCCTGACTCTAGACTTCTTTCCCGCCTGCCTGATCATCCTGCCTGGCCTGACCTTGATTCTGTCTGCCCTTCAGTACGTTTTGGACTCTGAACTGGTTTTGACCATTTTTGCCTGTCCACGACCATTCTCTTGCCTTCCCCTATTGGATTAATAAATATTGTAAAACTCCAACCATCTGCCTCCTGTGTCTACATCTGGGTCTCGCCTTGTGTCATGATACTATCCTCAAACAATGGCATGGTATTCTTTCACTGTAATAGCTACTGTAAATTGGACAGTGCAGTTAGATTAACAAGAATTTAAGCTTTCTGCCCATATCAGATATGTCTATGTCCTGGGATTTTTTTTTGTTACTTACAACCTCATGCTAATCACATTAGCCTACGTTAGCTCAACCATCCCGCAGGGGGATACCGATCCCGTAGAGGTTAATCATCAATGTCCTACTTCTCCCTCTTCGTTTATCTCTCTCTCTCTCTCTCTCTCTCTCTCTCTCTCTCTTTCTTTCTTTCTTCCTTCCTGCCTGAATCACACATATACACACACCTTTAGAAAAAAACAAAGGCTGTCCCCATAGGAGAACCCTTTGAATAACTCCTTTTAGTTCCAGGTAGAACCCTTTTGGTTCCTGGTAGAACTCATTTGGGTTCCATGTAAAATGCTTTTAGAATCCTTTTTTCTGTGAGTGCACACACACTGACACACACACACACGCACAAACACACACACATGCACTGAGTATACCAAACATTAGGAACACTTTTCTACTATTGAGTTGCGCACCAACCCCCCCCCACTTTTGCCTTCTGAACAGCCTCAATTCGTTGCCTTCTGAACAGCCTCAATTCGTTGCCTTCTGAACAGCCTCAATTCGTTGGGGCATGGACTCTGCAATCAATCAAATGTATTTATAAAACCATTTTTACATCAGCCGATGTCACAAAGTGTTATGCAGAAACCCAGTCTAAAACCCCAAACAGCAAGCAATGGAGATGGAGAAGCACGGTGGCTAAGCAATACTCCCTAGGCTCCGAGGGGTGGCCAGTCCTCTTCTGGCTGTGCCAGGTGGAGTTTATAACAGTACATGGCCAAGATGTTCAAACGTTCATAGATGACCAGCAGGGTCAAATCATAATAATCACAGTGGTTGTAGAGGGTGCAACAGGTCAGCACCWCAGGAGTAAATGTCAGTTGGCTTTTTGTAGCCGATCATTCAGAGTTAGAGACAGCAGATGCGGTAGAGAGTCGAAAACAGCAGGTCCGGGACAAGGTAGCACGTCCGGTGAACAGATGAGGGTTCCATAGCCGCAGGCAGAACAGTTGAAACTGGAGCAGCAACACAACCAGGTGGACTGGGGACAGCAAGGAGTCATCAGGCCAGGTACTCCTGGGGCATGGTCCTAGGGCTCAAGTCCGCCAAGAGAAGAGAGAAAAAGAGAGAGAGAGAATACTTAAATTCGAACAGGACACCGGATAAGACAGGAGAAATACTCCAGATATAACAGACTGACCCTAGCCCCCCGACACATAAACTATTGCAGCATAAATACTGGAGGCTGAGACAGGAGGGGTCGGGAGACACTGTGGCCCTGTCCGATGATACCCCCGGGCAGGGCCAAACAGGCAGGATATAACCCCACCCACTTTGCCAAAGCACAGCCCCCACACCACTCGAGGGATATCTTCAAACCACCAACTTACTACCCTGAGACAAGGCAGAGTATAGCTCACTAAGATCTACCCCATGGCATGAACCTGAGGAGGGCGCCAAACCTGGACAGGAAGATCACGTCAGTGACTCAACCCACTCAAGTGACGCACCCCTCCTAGGGACGGGATGGAAGAGCACCAGTAAGCCAGTGACTCAGCCCCCGTAATAGGGTTAGAGGCAAAGAATCCCAGGTGGAGAGAGGGGAACCGGCCAGGCAGAGACAGCAAGGGCGGTTCGTCGCTCCAGTGCCTTTCCATTCACCTTCACACCCCTGGCCCAGACTACACTCAATAATAGGACCTACTGAAGAGATGAGTCTTCAATAAAGACTTAAAGGTCTAGACCGAGTCTGCGTCACTCAGATGGATAGGCAGACCATTCCATAAAAACGGAGCTCTGTTGGAGAAAGCCCTGTCTCCAGCTGTTTGCTTAGAAKTTCCAGGGACAATAACGAGGCCTGTGTCTTGTGACTGTAGCATACGTGTAGGTATGTACGGCAGGACCAAATGGGAGAGATAGGTAAGAYCACGCCCATGTAAAGCTTTGTAGGTTAGCAGTAAAACCTTGAAATCAGCCCTAGCCATAACAGGAAGCCAGTGTAAAGAGGATAGCACTGGAGTAATATGATCACATTTTGGGGTTCTAGTCAAGATTCTAGCAGCCGTGTTTAGCACTATCTGAAGTTTATTTAGTGCCTAATCCGGGTAACCCGAAAGTAGAGCATTGCAGTAGTCTAATCTAGAAGTGATAAAAGCATGGATGAACTTTTCTGCATAATTTTTGGACAGAAAGTTTCTGATTTTTGCAATGTTACGAAAATGTAAAAAAGCTGATTTGAAACGACTATATAACCATCAAGATTAATTGTCAGATCCAACAGAAGATCTCTTWGTTTTTTGGGACATAGATTTAGCATCTCTGTTTTGTCCAAGTCTAAAAGTAAAGTATTTGCCGCATTCCACTTCCTTATGTCTGAAACACAGGCTTCCAGGGAGGGCAATTTTGGGGCTTCACCATGTTTCATTGAAATGTACAGCTCTGTATCGTCCGCATAGCAGTAAAAGTTAACATTATGTTTCCAAATGACATCATCAAGAGGTAGAATATATAGTGGAAACAATAGTGGTCCTAAATCGGAACCGTGAGGAACACCAGAACTTACAGTTGATTTATCAGAGGACAAACCATCCACAGAGACAAACTCATATCTTTCCCACAGATAAGATCTAAACTAGGCCAGAACTTGTCCGTGTAAACCAATTTGGGTTTCCAATCTCTCCAAATGAATGTGGTAATCGATGGTGTCAAAAGCAGCACTAAGGTCTAGGAGCACAAGGACAGATGCAGAGCCTTGGTCTGATGCCATTAAAAGGTAATTTGCCACCTTCACAAGTGCAGTCTCAGTGCTATGATGGGGTCGAGGTGTCGAAAGCGTTCCACAGGGATGCTGGCCCATGTTGACTCCAATGCTTCCCACAGTTGTGTCATGTTGGCTGGATGTCCTTTGGGTGGTGGGCCATTCTTGATATACACAGGATACCGAGCAGCGTTGCAGTTCTTGACACCTACGACCATAGGTGCGCCTGGCACCTACTACCATACCCCATTCAAAGGCACTTACATTTTTTGTCTTGCCTATTCACTCTCTGAAGGCACACATACACAATCCATGTCCCTAAAATTCCTTCTTTAACCTGTCTCCTCCCCTTCATCTACACTGATTGGAGTGGATTTAACAAGTGACATGAATAAGGGATTATTGGATTCAACTGGTCAGTCTATGTCATGGAAAGAGCATGTCTTAATGTTCTGTACACTCAGTGTATACACACACACACACACACACACATGCACATGTAGCGGACATGAGTCGGGCTCATGGTCTTGTGATGAGGTAACCCTGCATGCGACTTCAAAATCAGTGTCATCCTCGGCCCAAGGCGTTGGTTCTTCCTTGTGAGACCGGGGTTCATATCTGGCCTGTGACACACAGACACGCACACAGCACACATAAGAGGCAGCAGAGTGATGGTGTGTGGTTCAGAGCTGAACAGAGCAGGGTCAGGTATGGTGCTGGAGGCAGCAGCTAAAAAACCCATTTTACCAATCAATACAAGAGAAGAACGAGATAAAGGAGAGAGGAGATACAAGTCTGTGTTTCCCTTCCTCCTCTATATGAGCCTCTCGTTCCTCTCCCGAGATGCTTCGTTATCGATTTGACATGAGCAGGCAGGGTGAGGGGGAGCTGTGTGTGTGTGTGTGTATGTGTGTGTGTTGTGTGTGTGTGTGTGTGTGTGTGTGTGTGTGTGTGTGTGTGTGTGTGTGTGTGTGTGTGTGTGTGTGTGTGTGTGTGTGTGTGTGTGTGTGTGTGTGTGTGTGTGTGTGTGTGTGTGTGTGTGTGTGTGTCCAAGTGTTTGTGTGTAATCTAAATGAAATACTGTGAAGTTCGTACCATTCCAATCATTTTCTTGAAATAACAGTTAACTGACGCAGCTACCACCCTAACGGGTTCTCCTTTCCTCCCTGAGGGCCCAACAGGACAGTTGACATCCCAAATCACTGGTATGACTGACCCAAATCACCCACAAACTCCCTGCCCTGCCCTGCCCTGCCCTGCCCTGCCCTGCCTGGGTTAGAATAGAAGCAAACGCTCAGCATACTACCCGGATTACAGGGAAACCCCTCAGCAATCACAGCAGTTGTCAAGAGGCCTGGGCCCTTATAGCGTAGGAGGTATGCCACTGGGCAAAGACGTCAATTCAACATTGGTTCAATGTAATTTCATTGAAATGACGTGGAAACAACATTGGTTGATTCAACCAGTGGGATGGCCATACTTGTCCTGCAAGGTTGCTGGTTCAAATCCCATTCTTGCCGATTCCCCTACAGTGGTTGCATAGATGTAGTATATTTTAATTGATGGCATGCATCTGACAGTTATGACAGCAGCTGGTTGCAGCTTAGGACACATGCCTTATTGACCTCCAAATAGGTTAACCCTCTCTTCCAATGCAATACACACCCGGACCCAAATAATCTTAACTAAAATGTGGCATAAATGTAAACTTGGTAGGCATAGGCTAGGCTAATGCAATGCCTACACTCTTATTCCCATAGGATAAGTATTTTAGGTTCCATGTAGAACCCTCTGTGTAAAGGGTTCTACATGGAACTCAAAAGGGTTCTTCCTGGAACCAAAAGGGTTCTTCCTGGAACCAAAAGAGTTCTTTCTGGAACCAAAAAGGGTTCTTCAAATTGTTCTCCTATGGATCCAGCCGAAGAAGAGTGTACTGCTGCGCTGGGCTAACAGTTCATGCAAATCAGCAAAAGTACTTAGCATCTCTTCTCACTCTGTTTCTCTCCCTCTGGCCCAGTAGTTGATAACTGACCAGGTTTCCATGGTGATCTAGAGACTGACACCAGGTAGCCCAAAGGTTGGTTTCATCTTACCATTCAAATGCATTGTATGCAGCCAGCAATACACTCCTATCCCTCGTGGACCGGTTCGTAKCTAAAACATTCTCCATTCAGGCTGCAAAYGCGTCGATTTTCTCCTTAAATCAATGTAATGATGAGAAGGCAGAAAATAACAGGGAAAATATGCATACTTTCTTTATGAAACACCGATTTCCACCACCATACTAGTGGAATATGGTGGAGAGCTCTTACCCACTCAACTGCGCATAATATAATACCTTACTTTTTGGATTGGAAGACTGACAGCCATGTAACTGCACACATTTACATTAAGCTTTGAATAAGGATCCGAGCAGCGGTGRGCATGTTCTATTTGGGCCAATTCCTTATATACTAGTGCAAAGTTGATTCAGCGAAGCCTACACCATAATTTACATCATTTCTAAAAGGTAGGCCATTATTTGTTTTGCCTTGTGCTTGATGGTGTAGGCCTATTGTAGGTGTTAGTGCAGTGATTCAGTGTGATGTGTGAGTTAGCCTATTCCTGTAGGTTCTCTCCAGCTGTATCCAGCTCCAGCTCTCTGGTAGAACTCAGATTGAGGCGTGGGAATCCAGCATAATATGCTACATTACATACTACAGCAGACCGTAAACCGCTTGTGTATGTGTGTGTGTGTGTTTGGTTTTGCTATCCTTGTGGGTAGCCTAGCGGTTAAGAGCGTTGGTGAYAAATCTGTCCATGTGCACATGAGCAACACACTTAACCCTAAATGCTCCTGTAAGTCGCTCTGGATAAGAGCCTCTGCTAAATGATAACAAAAATGTAAAGTCCTAACAAGGATAGTAAAACMAAGAAAATTCGGACAAGTGGGAACATATTGTCTGTTTCCACAAGGAAAAAGGCGATGTTAGGGAAAAAAGTATCTGGAATGAGAATCAATTGTTTGGTCCCCACAAGGATAGTAAAACAAACTTGTGTGTGTGTGAGAGACAGCCATCAGTAAGCAAGTTGAAAGAAGGAGAACATCTCCATGATCTTTCTGCTGTAATTATCACAATTTAAAATGCTAATTTCCACTCTCCTGCAGGTTCCCAGACAATGTGTGAGACTAAATTGCTCGTCATAGCGGGCCACTCACGGCGAATGACTGCCTCTTCTCTCTCATTACACCTATTGATGGTGAATTATGATCACTGTTGATACAATAAGCAATTTATGCAAGGAACTCAACTGTTGCTAAGCAGATTCTCCTCCCTTGCTATGTTCAGGGTTCATTCAAGCCCACTTCATTCAAGCCCAGTTAATAGAAGCAGAGAGATGGTTATTGATGTGTCTTAGTAAAGTATTTTTGCTAATGTAATTGCCCTGTATGTAAGGGTACTACTGAGGTTCAGGCTTTTATGACACAGACAGTAGTGCGCTCACACCACAACCATAGGGTTGCTGGTTCAAGCTCTGAGTGTGTCAGATGGGTGTTCTGAGAGAGAGAGAGTGTGTAGCTGCTTATAACCTGTGGGTCTGGCTAACTGCTACTGTATAGTGTGTAAGATTACCAGGGTGCACTTGGGGAGCGGTAGTGCGTGTACACATACACACACACATCCTGCTGGTGTGAGTCGGACACCATGGAGAGTTATGATGGTATAATGATTACATTGAGTCAACAGTCAACATGATCTAACAGCCCAGCATAGCAACACCACAACACATGAGAGGTGTTCAATATAGAGGGCCGGGGGGAGAAAGAGAAAGAGAGAAAAAGAGAGAGAGTGAGAGACAACAGATACACACATTACTTATTCCCCTCTCACTAGAATACGCTATGTGTTTGGAACTATGGCAGTGAAGTTGATACAGTATGTCTGTGTGTTCACTAGTGTGTAACATGCAAACATACATTTCCCTTCATGGGATATAGTTTAAGTTTAAAGGATATTTTGAATTGATTTGTGTATAACTCATAAATTAGAGGAGGAAAATTCTAGAGACAATCAAGAGTGAAAGAGATGAAAGATGTGAAAGAAAGAGATAAATAACATTAATGACGAGACTTTTCAACCCTGCCCACCCCTCTGTGCCTTACAGGACTACACTACTCACAATCACAAGGGCCGGCAGAGAGCCAGAGAAACACAGGTGAGCTTCTCTTCACATCAGAGATCAACCACAGGTTTAAACCACTGTAGGTGAGCTTCCTCTGTCTCAGGCAGACTGGGAGAAAGTAAATAAATCTGCATCAACCCAAAACTACACAAGACAATCACTTTACTGCATGAGAAAAAAACAGCAGAGTCTGTACTGTATTAGTGAAGTTGGGTTATTGTATTATGAACACAGCATTACAGCTCTACCCCAGTTTATTACAGAGCCACTACATCTCCACAACTTGTAAGGTGGAGCTGGGACTTTGACTCAGGGTTGTGAAAGGGTTTTAATGTAACATGTTCATGGCAGAATTAAAATAATCTAAGGAGAGCTGGATTATATAACAGGACCTTCATAGGGCTAATTTAATCCTAACACCTAACTACTATCTRGTTGCACAGAAATACATTGAATGAAAATATAAACGTAACTGTTGGTCCCATGTTTCGTGAGCCAAAATAAAAGATCCCAGAAATTTTTCATACGCACAAAACGCTTATTTCTCTCAAATTTGGGGCACAAATTTGTTTACATCCCTGTTAGTGAGCATTTTATCCTTTGTCAAGATCATCCACCTGACAGGTGTGGCATATCAAGAAGCTGATTAAACATCCTGATCATTACACAGGTGCACCTTTTTCTGGGGACAATAAAAGGCCACTCTGAAATGTGCAATTTTGTCACACAACACAATGCCACAGATGTCTCAAGTTTTGAAGGAGCGTGCAATTGGAATGCGTAGGAGTACTTCTGTCTGTAATAATGCCCTTTTGTGGGAAAAACACATTCTGATTGGGTGGGCCTGGCTCCCCAGTGGGTCGGCCTGGCTCCCAAGTGGATAAAACTATGCTCTTCCAGGCCTACCCGTAAGGCCTAATTAATGTATTTCAATTGACTGATTTCCTTAAATGAACTGTAACTCAGCAAAATCTTTGAAATTGTTGCATGTTGCATTTATATTTTTGTTTAGWATAGTTGCATAGAAGAGAAAACAGGCTGTCAGGCAGGCCTGGAATTTCGTGATTTTAGGGGCAAGGCCATTTGGCGTTCAAGAGGTGCCCAATCTGCCAGGGCACCAAGGCCAGCTGCTAAGGGCACCAAAGCCATTAACCAAAATAGCCAATTAAATTGATTTGAAAACCGAAATACACTAGCTATTCTGTTAAGAAAAACATAAGTGTATGTAAATGTAGGCCTACATAAATAATTAGCCTACATGTCGAAGTGTAGGTGATAGCATATGCTGACATGAGGGAGGCACCTGAACATTTTTACGGCCACACAAGGGGGCATGATCGTCAATGCCAAAGGGAAATTTGAGGCCTGCAGTCAGGTTAACCTTGCCAGTAGTACTTCTTGCCACTAGTATTTTTTATTTTCACATTCACTGGATAGTTTTTTTCACACGGTCAGCCATAGTAGTATGGTGCCCCTGGAGCAAATTAGGCTTAAGTGCCTTGCTCAAGGGCACATCGACAGATTTTTCACCTTGTTGGCTAGGTTATTCGAACCAGTGACCTTTCAGTTACTGGCCCATCGCGCTAACTGCTAGGCTACCTGCCGCCTAGTACTTCTGCTTTCAGCTTTAATTTTCTCTGCTAATTGAACCTTTTTTTATGGTGGTTAAAAAACAAATGAGGACGAGTATAGAATGTTAGTTTTGATCAATCAAACACCTGATCGCAGATCACCTCTGGGGATGGCCAACCCTTCTTTGGTAGAGCTATACCCTCCTGCAGGATTTTGTTCCAACCCTACTCTAACACACCTTAATTATTCTAATCAGCTGCTCAAAAGAACGTTGATTGGCTGAATCAAATCAAATCAAAATCCTTGGCTGAATCAGGTGTGTTAGAGCAGGGCTAGAGCAAAAGCATGCACAGAGCACACCCAGTAGGGCAGTATTTCTCTCGATACATGCAATGAGATACTCTGTAGAGTTTAAACTTTAAAGAGAAGATCACATGCCTTTCATGGTTGAACGGGAGACATCCCAAAAATCGGTCTTCTGATGAAAATGTCTGTAGGGTCCAAACTGTTTGAGCTACAAACTAATATGACCKCTCTATGGAAATATTCTCACAAACACGATGGACTTCTCCGTTTTGCTCTACGACCGCCACAAGTGTCACAGGACTAGTCTGAAGGTAACCCGTAGCGGGTTACCTTCAGACTAGTCCTGTGACACTGGCTCAAAAATGCATGAAAGTGAATGGGGCATTTCAATGTCAAAGGCATACGGATAATTCCACGGTATAATATCTTTTTTCCCTGAGCTTTCTTATATCTCTCAGATATAGGATGGACACATCATACACTTCCCTTTGATTTATTTTTGGACCAAATTCAATGTTTCATCAAATTATTTTTGTATATATTTTTGTTATACCTACAGGGCCCTAAAATTCTAAACAAAATAGCTAAATTATCCTTGGTATGACCATCATAAAACAATTCCATATGTTAGCTAAGTAGAAACCCAGCCCTGGGCCCTTCGCCTTACTGACTCTGATAATGAGATAATCGGACCAAGCTCCACACACACACACACGCACGCACACGCACACGCACACAAACACACACACACACACACACACACAATGTTCAGTCCTTTGCGCCCCTCCAGTTTCTCGAATGGCCCCTGCAGCGAGCTGATTGGAGGAAGAGGATTCTAAGCGAGCAGACTGGTTAATTATTCTCGAATGGCCCCTGCAGCAAGCTGACTGGAGGAAGAGGATTCTAAGTAGGCGGACTGGTTAATTATGCTAATCCAGGGGGCAGATAACGAGACGCTTAATACCTCACTCTGAGACACACACAGAGCTCTCTGCTAGTGTGGGTACGACTGTTATCCTCTGGAGAGAGATAGTCTCTGTGAGAAAATATAAGACTTTGTCAGAGAGAAAGAGAGATATGAATGAGTGTGTGTGTTTGCATGTGTGTGTTTCAGAAAGAATAACAATTGTAACTATTTCTCAGCTCATATCCCATATCTATGCTACAGCTCCATACCATAACCCCCCCCCCCACTCTCCTCTGACGTGTGTGTGTCTGTCTTCTCTGTGTTGTGACTAGGCACGGATCCATTCTGGCTCTTTTAACAGACTGATTCTAAACTAATTTTCTTTTACGATGTGCATCCCTCTGCCAACTTCTATTGGATTTATAGTCCTCTTCCTGGCTCCCTTTCTTCTCCCTCTATCACTTTCTCTGTTGTTCAATGCAGCATTTTACTGAATCCACAGAGCTGATAACACCACCGTTTGTGTTTATGTGTGTGTGCGCATTCGTGTGTGTGCGATTGTGTGTGCATGCATGCATGCGTTGTCCGACTGACTCTCTCTCTCTCTTTCTCGCTCTCAATCTCTCGCCCGCCCGCTCTCTTTCTCTCCCCCCTTTCTCTCTCTTCCCCCCACTCTCTCTCAGGTCAGTGAAGGCTGTGTGTGGGGGAATGTCTGTTCCACTGCAGGCTCGCATCCATGACTTCCTCTGCAGCTCAGTCTTTAGACACACAGAGACATAGGGCAGAGAGCTCAGCAGAGCCGCTCTGCCTGCCAGACCTCAAACTGCAGCCTGCAGCTGCACTGACCAGCACTGGGCTGGTGGAGGGACGGAGGGAGGGGAGAGCCGAACGGGAGAGTGAAGATGTGAGGGGGGAGAGGGGAGAGCAGTGCAAAAGAAAGAGAGGGAGGAAGCGAATGGGAGGACAGACAGAGAGAGAATTATTATCCTCCTCTCCTCCTCCTCCTGCCCCCTCTGACTCCCTCACTCCTGATGGACAGCCCAGGATGCTCCACCTCCTTCCGGATTTCAACCAATCACTGGCTGAGGCTCGTAAAGCTCGCTACATCCYTCACCGAGGTCTATCCCCCTGCGAGTGGGAGCTGTCAATCACTGACATATTCACCAGAGGCAATATGGGTTCCAACCACAGATTCTGAAAGCAACCCTGTTAGACTTAAAAACATTCCTGTGAGTGTGACCTACTGACTATGTTTGTTTTAACCTAAGACCTTTGCACACCACAGGAATGTGTTGAGGGGTCCCCAAAGGTTTTCTGCACATGACCCCAAATTTACACTAGAAAATGCATGGGACCCCACTTTGGAAAATAATAGGCCTAACAGTTAACACTATGTGTTCACATTCACTAAATGTTAGGTCCCACAGGCTGTCCCAACATGATAATGACATGACAGCACATTTGTGTAAAAAGGCCCTTAGTTGACACTGTACACATTTTGAAGAGAAAGAGTTCTTAATTTGTTTGATAAGCTTACAGATTTTCTCAGGGGACTCCATTTCAATTTCAGGGGACCCCACCCCAAGTTTGGGAAACACTGTGTTAGCCAATTAAGCAAAAACCTTAATATTTGCTCAGGGAGCTATAGCAAGTCTTCAGTTCTCAGGCAGTTCTCACTTCCGTTACATTATGGACACCTCTATAAACATTAGATCAGTGGAGGCTGCTGATGGGAGAACGGCTTATAATAATGGCCGGAACAGAGCAAATGGAATGGCATCAAACACCTGGAAACGGTTTGTTTGATACATTCGATACCATTCCCGCTCCAGTCATTATCACGAGCCCATTCTCCCCAATTAAGGTGCCACTAACCTCCTGTGCATTAGATCCATTCCAACCTACTATGTCCGGACAACGTGAAGCCATACTCAACAGGGCCTTGGTCTGTCATACACCTGTTTTGTGCCAAACTGACAGTGCATCTTGTTCAATGTGCCTCTATGAATGTGCCATATTTCTATCCATGAATGTACCATTTGAGCAGGGCCAGTTTACCACATTTGGGTCAGCTAACACTGCATTTCAACACATTTGGCTATGGAGCAGAGAGAGAATGTGCAGTTTTATAATGCTATTCTACACATTTCATCATGAGGCGAAAATGTTGCAGTTTAAAGCAAATTTCCAGTAATTCTACACTTCTTGCCATCTCATGCTTTTGTTCACATTTGGCCATAGGGCTGAGAGAACATTTTACCGTTTTAAAGCTAATTTCCTGCAATTGCAGGGGTGGGGGGGATTGGCGCTCCCTGGAGGTCGGGGGAGGCACTTACCCTGTGTGCCAGTTCGGTAATCCAGCCATGCATTTAAAATCAAATCAAATTTTATTTGTCACATGCGCCGAATACAACAGATGTAGACTTTAATGTGAAATGCTTACTTACAAGCTCTTAACCAACAGTGCAGTTCAAGAAGAAGAAAATATTTACCAAGTAGACTAAAATAAAAAGCAATAATAAAAGTAACACCATAAGAATAACAATAACGAGGGTATATACAGGGGGCGCTGGTACCGAGTCAGTGTGCAGGGGTACAGGCTAGTTGAGGTAATCTGTACATGTAGATGGGGGTGAAGTGACTATGCATAGGTAACAACCAAACAGCGAGTGTACAAAAAGGAGGAGGGGGTCAATGTAAATTGTCTGGTGGCGATTTTATGGATTGTTCAGCAGTCAAATGGCTTGGGGGTAGAAGCTGTTGAGGAGCCTTTTGATCCTAGACTTGGTGCTCCGGTACTGCTTGCCGTGCGGTAGCTGGAGTATCTGACAATTTTATGGGCTTTCCTCTGACACCACCTATTATATAGGTCCTGGATGGCAGGAAGCTTGGCCCCAGTGATGTGTAGCGTCTTACGGTCAGATGCCGAGCAGTTGCCATACCAGGCGGTGATGCAACCGGTCAGGATGCTCTCGATGGTGCAGCTGTAGAATCTTTTGAGGATCTGGGGACCCATGCCAAATCTTTTCAGTCTCCTGAGGGGGAGAAAGGTTTTGTCACGCCCTCTTCACACCTGTCTTGGTATGTTTGGACCATGATAGTTCGTTGGTGATGTGGACACCAAGGAACTTGAAACTCTCGACCCGCTCCTCTACAGCACCGTCAATGTTAATGGGGGCCTGTTTGGCCCGCCTTTTCCTGTAGTCCACGATCAGCTCCTTTGTCTTGCTCATAATGAGGTAGAGGTTGTTGTCCTGGCACCACACTGCCAGTTCTCTGACCTCCCATTTGAGACCTGCTCAATGTAAAGGTGCTAAATCATGTACCTGATTGAAATTCTCAATGCATGTAAAGTATAATGTATAAAACCATTGGCTCATGAATCATGATTAATTGTAATAAAACAGAGGCCAGGAGATAAAGGTTGCATCAGTGCCTCAGGCAAGAGTGTGTGAGGAGAACGTCCCCTGGTGACTACTTTAGATATTGCTTAACATTTGCATTCCAATTATTGACCATAAATACATATGAGAATAATGTAGGCCTATTTAGTATCGCAATGTTAGGATGTTTTTTTAAATTTACTTATTTAACTAGTGAAGGGAAAGGGGGATACCTAGTCAGTTGTACAACTGAATGCCTTCAACTGAAATGTGTCTTCTGTATTTAACCCAACCCCTCTGAATCAGAGAGGTGCGGGGGCTGCCTTAACCGACGTCCACGTCTTCGGCACCCTGGGAACAGTGGGTTAACTGCCTTGCTCAGGGGCAGAACGACAGATTTTTACCTTGTCAGCTTGGGGATTCGATCCAGCAACCTTTCGGTTACTTGCCCAACGCTCTAACCACTAGAACAAATTCTTATTTACAATGATGGCCTACCGATACATGTTTGTTTTTTAAACACACGTTCTGTGGTATTATTAATAAACTATGAAATCTATTGGCTCAAACCATGGGCAGCTAAGGATGTATGCTTAGTCAGTGCGTGTGTCAGTATGTAACCAAGCCGATGATCTCACTATGAAAAGAGAGAAACATTAAAAAAATAAGAGAACACTAAAACAGGTTCAAGTATGGTTAAGGATGCTCAAATGAACACGGAAATGAAAATGTATCCGTTCCGTTCCCAAAAACGTCAAACACAGTAAAACTGGAATAGAACAAAGTTGGCCTTAGACATACTGATATAAACTCGGTTTTGCGTCCCTCCTTGGCCTTGGCTTAACTAAGGATTTGGGATGTAGCTGATCTTAGATCGGTTCTTAGATCCCTCGGGCAACTTATACCCGGAGGTGAAACTAAAAAACAAGTCAATTGGTTGTAGCCTACTTCCGTGTTTTCTTTTAAACGACATCGCTCCATACACATAAGAAAAAGGAGAAACACAACCATGACTTTCCTTCGAAGGTTTGCGACTAGGCACTGCTCTCTCTCCCGCGGCTTGGGTGCTCTATCCCCGGCGTCTCTTGGAGCTCCAGGCTCGGTAACGTTACACAAGCTGGGAGTGGAAAAGCTGCCCAGCCGAGGACGCCCTTTCACGGGGCACAATGACACACACACAAGCTGGCTACACACCGAGACGCCAGAGTCCATAGAAGTGGATCTAAAGCGACTACATGGGGAGGACACTGGTAGGGAAGGACGCTCTTTTAAACTTTATGCTTTCCGCTCCCAGGAAATCAAGTTGAGCGGTAGTAAGGTTTACAATTTGTGCAAGTTCCACAATATTCACCATGATCGACAGTCTGGTCTCAGAGCATTTCGTAGTASCGTTCCATTTATTAGGATATGTATGTATTAATTTGTGGATGTCCATCACTCATTTTGTATGATATGTTACGAATTTGCTAAATGTATAATATGTTACAAATTCTAGCTAGGTGGCTGACTAATGCTAGAAGGGTTAGCTAAAAGGGTTAAGGGGAGGGTTACCTAACATGCTAAGTAGTTGAAAAGTTGCTAATCAGCTAAAGTTGTCCGTGATGAGATTCGAACTCCAACCTTTGGGTTGCTTAACGTTTGTGTTATACAAAATGTAACATATCTTACTTGTATGAGAATATTGAATTTAAATGTGCTATATTACGTCTAGTGTATGAGACCAGGCTGGGATTGACAATGCTGAGAATCATAAACTCAGCAAAAAAAGAAATGTCCTCTCACTGTCAACTGCGTTTTTATTTCAGCAAACTTAACATATGTAAATATTTGTATGAACTTAACAAGATTCAACAACTGAGACATAAAATGAACAAGTTCCACAGACATGTGATTAACAGAAATTGAATAATGTGTCCCTGAACAAAAGGGGAGTCAAAATCAAAAGTAATAGTCAGTTTCTGGTGTGTGGCCATCAGCTGCATTAAGGACTGCAGTGCATCTCCTCCTCATGGACTGAACCAGATTTGCCAGTTCTTGTTGTGAGATATTACCCCACTCTTCCACCAAGGCACCTACCTGCAAGTTCCCAGACATTTCTGGGGGGAATGGCCCTAGCCCTCACCCTCCGATCCAACAGGTCCCAGACGTGCTCAATGGGATTGAGATCCGGGCTCTTCGCTGACCATGGCAGAACACTGGCATTTCTGTCTTGCAGGAAATCACGCACAGAACGAGCAGTATGGCTGGTGGCATTGTCATGCTGGAGGGTCATGTCAGGATGAGCCTGCAGGAAGGGTACCACATTAGGAAGGAGGATGTCTTCCCTGTGACGCACAGCGTTGAGATTGCCTGCAATGACAACAAGCTCATTCGATGATGCTGTGACACACCGCCCCAGATCATGATGGACTCTGCACCTCCAAATCGATCCCGCTCCAGAGTACAGGCCTCGGTGTAACGCTCATTCCTTCAACGATAAACGCGAATCCGACCATCACCCCTGGTGAGACAAAACGGCGACTCGTCAGAGAAGAGGACTTTTTGCCAGTCCTGTCTGGTCCAGCGACGGTGGGTTTGTGCCCATAGGCGACGTTGTTGCCGGTGATGTCTGGTGAGGACATGCCTTACAACAGGCCTACAAGCACTCAGTCCAGCCTCTCTCAGCCTAATGCGGACAGTCTGAGCACTGATGGAGGGATTGTGCCTTCCTGGTGTAACTCGGGCAGTTGTTGTTGCCATCCCGTACCTGTCCCGCAGGTGTGATGTTTGGATGTACCGATCCTGTGCAGGTGTTGTTACACGTGGTCTGCCACTGCGAGGACGATCAGCTGTCCGTCCTGTCTCCCTGTAGCGCTGTCTTAGGCGTCTCACAGTACGGACATTGCAATTTATTGCCCTGGGCATCTTTCCTTTGGTGTTTTTCAGAGTTAGTAGAAAGGCCTCTTTAGTGTCCTAAGTTTTCATAACTGTGACCTTAATTGCCTACCGTCTGTAAGCTGTTAGTGTCTTAACGACCTTTCCACAGGTGCATGTTCATTAATTGTTTGGTTCATTGAACAAGCATGGGAAACAGTGTTTAAACCTTTTACAATTAAGATCTGTGAAGTTATTTCGATTTGTACGAATTATCTTTGAAAGACAGGGTCCTGAAAAAGGGACCTTTRTTTTTTGGCTGAGTTTAGGTAGCTTAGGTGAATAAGCTTACCCTGAAATGACATAAACATTATCTGAAGTTACAGGGGAAGTAAGCGCACCACCTGCTGTGCCATAAAGGTCCAGCCCTTGATTTGATTTGGATTTAACCTCTTGGTAGAGGCAGAAGAAGTAGTAGGCACTTTGATACAGGGAGTGTTGTGTTGCAGGAGCTTCTGTACAGAGTGAAAACCATTTCCTACTATTCAGTGATTAACACTGAGGTAAACACTGACATATTTACACACACACAGGGGAGATGTTGCTTATAAAAAGCCTTCAGCCTAGCCACAGGTCAGACACAGCCTCAGGCATTCACCTCCTGTCTCTTTCCCTCCTTTCCTCCCTCCATCACCTCCTCTCCTTCCCACTCCTTCTGTCCCTCCTATCCTCTTCTTCCTCCCTCCCTCATCCTCTCCTCTTCTCCAGACATACACACACACACCTGTCACCTCATGGCTCAAATCTAATGTGACAACATCATCAACATCTGCACCTGGGCCTGTGCAGCTGCTTATATTTCAAATGCATAAACAATAACACACACCACATACCTTCTTGAGGCAGTACACGTGACTCTCTCTCTCTTTCTCTCTGTAGGTATAGCTGAGGTGTTGATGTGCCGTCAGAAGGCAAAGAACGCTCTGGGCCGTGTGTTTGTCTCTCAGGTGGGTTTGATCTCTATTTGACCTTACACACGCATCGAATTGCTAACTATTGATCAGAGGTGTGGAGTGAAGTCACATGACTTGGACTCGAGTCTGACTTGATATAAAATAACTTTAGATGCTGAGGAGTATTTCTGTCTGTAATAAAGCCCCTCTGTGGGGGAAAACTAATTATGATTGGCTGGGTCTGGCTCTCCAGTGGGTGGGTCTATGCCCTCCCAGGTCCACCCATGGCTGCACCCCTGCCCAGCCATGTGAAATCCATAGATCAGGACCTAATGAATTTCTTTCAATTGACAAATTTCCTGATATGAACTGTAACTCAGTAAAATCTTTGAAATTGTTGCATGTTGCTTTTTAATTTTTTAAAATTCAGTATATACAGTTGAAGTCGGAAGTTTACATACACCTTAGCCAAATACATTTATACTCAGTTTTTCATATATCCTAACATTTAATCCTAGTAAGAATTCCCTGTCTTAGGTCAGTTAGGATCACCACTTTATTTTAAGAATGTGAAATGTCAGAATAATAGTAGAGAGAAATGATTTGTTTCAGCTTTTATTTCTTTCATCACATTCCCAGTGGGTCAGACGTTTACATACACTCAATTAGTATTTGGTAGCATTGCCTTTAAATTGTTTAACTTGGGTCAAACTTTTCAGGTAGCCTTCCACAAGCTTCCCACAATAAGTTGGGTGAATCTTGTCCCATTCCTCCTGACAGAGCTGGTGTAACTGAGTCAGGTTTGTAAGCCTCCTTGCTTGCACACACTTTTTCAGTTCTGCCCACAAGTTTTCTATAGGATTGAGGTCAGGGCTTTGTGATGGCCACACAAATACCTTGACTTTGTTGTCCTTAAGCCAGTTTGCCACAACTTTGGAAGTATGCTTGGGGTCACTGTCCATTTGGAAGACCCATTTGCGACCAAGCTTTAACTTCCTGACTGATGTCTTGAGATGTTGCTTCAATATATCCACATAATTCTTCTGCCTCATGATGTCATCTATTTTGTGAAGTGCACCAGTCCCTCCTGCAGCAAAGCACCCCCACAACATGATGCTCCCACCCCTGTGCTTCACGGTTGGGATGGTGTTCTTCGGCTTGCAGGCCTCCCCCTTTATCCTCCAAACATAACGATGGTCATTATGGCCAAACAGTTCTATTTTTGTTTCATCAGACCCGAGGACATTTCTCCAAAAAGTACGATCTTTGCACCATGTGCAGTTGCAAACCGTATTCTGGCTTTTTTATGGCGGTTTTGGAGCAATGACTTCTTCCTTGCTGAGCGGCCTTTCAGGTTATGTCGAAATAGGATTCGTTTTGTTTCCTCCAGCATCTTCACAAGGTCCTTTGCTGTTGTTCTGGGAATGATTTGCACTTTTTGCAAACCAAAGTACGTTCATCTCTAGGAGACAGAACGCTTCTCTTTCCTGAGCGGTATGATGGCTGCATGGTCCCATGGAGTTTATACTTGAGTGCTATTGTTTGTACAGATGAACGTGGTACCTTCAGGCATTTGGAAATTGCTCCCAAGGATGAACCAGACTTGTGGAGGTCTACAATRTTTTTTATGAGGTCTTGGCTGATTTAAAAAAAAGAAAAATCCCATGATGTCAGGCAAAGAGGCATTGAGTTTGAAGGTAGGACTTGAAATACATCCACAGGCACACCTCCAATTGACTCAAATGATGCCAATTAGCCTATCAGAAGCTTCTAAAGCCATGACATAATTTTCTGGAATTTTCCAAGCTGTTTAAAGGCACAGTGAACTTAGAATGTAAACTTCTGACCCACTGGAATTGTGATACAGTGAAATAATCTGTCTGTAAACAATTGTTGGAAAAAATYCTTGTCATGCACAAAGTAGATGTCCTAACCGACTTGCCAAAACTATAGTTTGTTAACAAGAAATTTGTGGAGTGGTTGAAAAACGAGTTTTAATGACTCCAATCTAAGTGTATGTAAACTTCCGACTTCAACTGTATACCTTAGTGGTAGTACTGACTACAGTGCCATCAAAGTATTCATACCCCTTTGACTTATTCCACATTTTGATGTGTTACAGCCTGAATTCAAAATGTATTAAATATACTTTTTTCTCACCCATCTACACACAATACCTCATAATGAGAAAGTGAAAACATGTTTTTAGAAATTTCAGCAAATTTATTGAAAATGAAATACAGAAATATCTCATCTATATAAGTATTCACACCCCTGAGTCAATACTTCGTAGAAGCACCTTTGGCAGTGATTACAGCTGTGAGTCTTTCTGGGTAAGTCTCTTAGAGCTTTCCACACCTGGATTGTGCAACATTTGCCCGTTGTTCTTTTCCAAATTCTTCAAGCTCTGTCAAATTGGTTGTTGAAATTGCTAGACAACCAATTTCAGGTCTTGCCATAGATTTTCAAGTAGATTTAAGTCAAAACCATAACTCAGCCACTTAGGAACATTCACTGTTTTCTTGGTATCAACTTGTGTAGATTTGGCGTTGTGTTTTAGATTATTGTCCTGCTGAAAATGTGAATTAATCTCCCAGTGTCTGCTAGAAAGCAGACTGAACCAGGTTTTCCTCCAGGATTTTACCTGTGCTTAGCTCCATTCCGCTTCTTTTTATTAAAAAAAAAACTCCCCAGACCTTAACAATTACAAGCATACCCATAACATGATGCCGCCACCACTACAGTATGCTTGAAAATATGGAGAGTGGTAGTCAGTAATGTGTTGTTTTGGATTTGTCCCAAAAATAAAACTTTTTATTCAGGACAAAACGCTAATTGCTTTGCCATTTTTTTCACATTATTGCTTTAGGGCAGCGTTTCCCAAACTAGGTCCTCAGGACCCCAAGGGGTGTACATTTTGGTTTTTTCCCTAACACTACACAGCTGATTCAAATTATCAAAGCTTGATGACTAGTTGATTATTTGAATACAGGTAGGCCACATGATCCTGCTTGCTCTGGATTCCAGAAAAGTGACAATGTGACATGATATCCCTAGTTGATATTGACTGTTAACATGAATGACTTTCAGCTCAAAATGCAGGTGTATGACACAGTTTATTTCTATATTCTTGCGTTTTGAAAATGCGTCACCGTTTATGGTTGTAATGATAGGCTACATTGTGAGTGCCTGTACGCCCTGCGTGCATGTGCTTCCGTGGGGGTAGGAAGCGTTGAACCATTTCTTTTTGAGGGTCGCGTGTGAAAAAGTTTGAACACTACTGAGCTAGCGAACAAATTGCTGATTTGCTGTACAGCTATAGGTTCAGGTTCAGCGCAAACGTCAATTTGTAGGGAGAGAGGATTGCCAATGTCACGAGGCTGCTGAGGTGAGAACGGCTCATAATAATGGCTGGAACGGCGCGGATGGAATGGCATCAAACACTTGGAAACCATGCGTTTGATGTATTTGATACATTCCACTCATTACACTCCAGTCAATTCCACGAGCCTATTCTCCCCAATTAATGTGCCACCAACCTCCTGTGAAATTTGCTCAAAAAACTGTTCGGGGATCAAGTTAGCCTCATTAAATATACAAAGATTTGTAGTTGAACAAGTCATTGCCTGTACAGATGTATTTTTGCTTGACTTGACTTGCTCTTAGAATGCACGACTTGGACTTGACTCAAGACTCGACCCGTTCTACTCGGGACTTGACTTAAGACTTGGACCTTTGGACCTTCTTGTGAGTGACTTGAATAATAGTGACTTGGTCCCAGCTCTGCTATTGATCTAACAGAGTATGATGACTGCTGAGACTATTCTCTCTCTCCCATTCCCTCTCTCTATCCATCTCTCTAGATGAGGGAGCTGGTGTCCTCTCTACACCATGACTCAGCTGTGAGAGTGGTGGTCTTCAGGAGTCTGGTACAAGGGGTCTTCTGTGCAGGTCTGTCATTTTGTGTGTGTGTGTGTGTGTGTGTGTGTGTGTGTGTGTGTGTGTGTGTGTGTGTGTGTGTGTTTTGATGTCTTCTCTGTGTCTTCTGTAGGAGCTGATCTGAAGGAGAGAGCTGAGATGAACCACTCTGACTCCGATCTGTTTGTTCACGGCCTGCGCTCACTCATGACTGAGATCGGTGAGGGGGGTGTGATCGATTTTTAGGATGTCTCATACTGCTCTCTGTCACCTTTCACTGCAAATGCGGAAGTGTTACATACATTACCAGTCAAAATTTTGGACACACCGACTCATTCCAGGGTTTAAATTTATTTTTACTATTTTCTACATTGTAGAATAATAGGGAAGACATCAAAACTATGAAATAACACATTTGGAATCATGTAGGAACCAGAAAAGTGTGAAACAAATCAAAATATATTTTATATTTTATATTCTTCAAAGTAGCCACCCTTTGCCTTGATGACAGCTTTTCACACTCTTGGCATTCTCTCAACTAGGTTCATGAGGTAGTCACCTAGAATGCATTTCAATGAACAGGTGTGCCTTGTTCAAAGTTAATTTGTGGAATTTCTTTCGTTAGTGTGTTTGAGCCAATCATTTGTGCTGTGAAATGGCAGGGTTGGTATACAGAAGAAAGCCCTATTTGGTAAAAGACCACGTCCATATTAAGGCAATAACAGCTCAAATAAGCAAAGAGAAAAGACAGACCATCATTACTTTAAGACATGAAGGTCAGTCAATCCGGAGAATTTCAAGAACTTTGAAAGTTTCTTCAAGTGCAGTCGCAAAAAACCATCAATCACTATGATGAAACTGGCTCTCATGAGGACCACCACAGGAAATGAAGACCCAAAGTTACCTCTGCTGCAGAGGATAAGTTCATTAGATTTACCAGCCTCAAAAATTGCAGCCAAAATAAATGCTTCACAGAGTTCAAAGTAACAGACACATCTCAACATCAACTGTTCAGATGATGAACATGAATGTGAATCAGGACTTCATGATCGAATTGCTGCAAAGAAACTAGAGGTCGACCAATTAATTGGAATGGCCGATTTAATTAGGGCTGATTTCAAGTTTTCATAACAATCGTTAATCTGCATTTTTGGACACCGATTATGGCCGATTACATTGCACTCCACGAGGAGACTGCGTGGCAGGCTGACTACCTGTTATGCGAGTGCAGCAAGCAGCCAAAGTAAGTTGCTAGCTAGCATTAAACTTATCTTATAAAAAAACAATCAATCTTAACATAATCACTAGTTAACTACACATGGTTGATGATATTACTAGTTTATCTAGCTTGTCCTGCGTTGCATATAATCGATGTGGTGCCTGTTAATTTATCATTGAATCACAGCCTACTTCACCAAACGGGTGATGATTTAACAAGCGCATTCGCGAAATAAGCACTGTCGTTGCACCAATGTGTACCTAACCATAAACATCAATGCCTTTCTTAAAATCAATACACAAGTATATGTTTTTAAACCTGCATATTTAGTTAATATTGCCTGCTGACATGAATTTATTTTAACTGGGGAAATTGTGTCACTTCTCTTGCGTTCTGTGCAAGCAGAGTCAGGGTATATGCAGCAGTTTGGGCTGCCTGGCTCGTTGCGAACTGTGTGAAGACCATTTCTTCCTAACAAAGACCGTAATTAATTTGCCAGAATTGTACATAATTATGACATAACATTGAAAGTTGTGCAATGTAACAGCAATATTTTGACTTAGGGATACCACCCGTTAGATAAAATACTGAAAGAATAAATATTTTGTTTTCTAAATTAGTTTCTGGATTTGACCATATTAATGACCTAAGGCTCGTATTTATGTGTGTTATTATATTATAATTGAGTCTATGATTTGATATTTGATAGAGCAGTCTGACTGAGCGGTGGTAGGCAGCAGCAGGCTCATAAGCATTCATTCAAACAGCACTTTCCTGCGTTTTCCTGCACTTCGCTGTGCTTCAAGCATTGCACTGTTTATGACTTCAAGCCTATCAACTCCCGGGATTAGGCTGGCAATACTATAGTGCCTATAAGAACATCCAATAGTCAAAGGTATATGAAATACAAATGGTATAGAGAGAAATAGTCCTATAATTCCTATAATAACTACAACCTAAAACTTCTTACCTGGGAATATTGAAGACTCATGTTAAAAGGAACCACCAGCTTTCATATGTTCTCATGTTCTGAGCAAGGAACTTAAACGTTAGCTTTTTTGGCAAATATGCATGGCAAATATTGCACTTTTACTTTCTTCTCCAACACTTTGTTTTTGCATTATTTAAACCAATTTGAACATGTTTCATTATTTGAGACTAAATTGATTTTATTGATGTATTATGTTAAGTTAAAATGAAAGTGTTCATTCAGTATTGTTGTAGTTGTCATTATTACAAATATATATATATATATATAAAAATCGTCCGATTTAATTGGTATCGTTTTTTTTTTGTCCTCCAATAATCGGTATCGGCGTTGAAAAATCATAATCGGTCGACCTTTAAAAGAAACCACTACTAAAGGACACCAATAGTAAGAAGAGACTTGCTTGGGCCAAGAAACACGAGCAATGGCCATTAGACCAGTGGAACTCTGTCCTTTGGTCTGATGTGTCTAAATTTGATGTTTTTGGTTCCAACCGCTGTGTCTTTGTGAGATGCAGAGTAGGTGAACGGATTATCTCTGCATGTGTGGTTCCCACCGTGAGGCATGGAGGAGGAGGTGCTTTGCAGGTGACACTGTCTGTGATTTATTTAGAAGTCAAGGCACACTTAACCAGCATGGCTACCACAGCGTTCTGCAGTGATACGCAATCCCATCTGGTTTGCGTTTAGTGGGACTATCATTTTTTTTAACAGGACAATGACCCAACACACCCAGACTGTGTAAGGGCTATTTGACCAAGAAGGAGAGTTATGGAGTGCTGCATCAGATGCCCTGCCCTCCACAATCACCAGACCTGAAGGAAAAGCAGCCAACAATTTCTCAGCATATGTGGGAACTCCTTCAAGACTGTTGGAAAAGCATTCCAGGTGAAGCTGGTTGAGAGAATGCCAAGAGTGTGCATAGCTGTCATCAAGGCAAAGGGTGGCTACTTTGAAGAATCTCAAATATTAAGTATATTTTGATTTGTTTAACACTTTTTTTTGGTTACTACATGATTCCACATATTATTTCATAGTTTTGATGTCTTGACTATTATTCTACAATGTAGAAAATAGTAAAAATAGATACACTTTTGACTGGTACTGTATGTGTGTATATATAGCCTGTTCTCATGCTAGTACATCTCTCTCAACAACCCGAAATTCTCTCTCTCTCTCATATCACTTTATACAGTGRTTTCGGGAAAGTATTCAGACCCCTTGACTTTTTGCACATTTTGTTACGTTACAGCCTTATTCTAAAATAGATTAAATGAAAAAAATTACCCATCAATCTAAACGCAATGCCCCATAATGACAAAGTGAACCGTTATTTTTAAATATTTGCAAATGTATTCAAAATAAAAAACAATACCTTATTTACATAAGTATTCAGACCCTTTGCTATGAGACTTGAAATTGAGCTCAGGTGCATCCTGCTTCCATTGATCATCCTTGAGATGTTTCTACAACTTGGAGTCCACTTGTGGTAAATTCAATTGATGGGACATGGCACATGGCAGCCCGCTTGGAGTTTGCCAAAAGGCACCTAAAGGACTCTCAGACCATGAGAAACAAGATTATCTGGTCTGATGAAACCAAGATTGAACTCTTTGGCCTGAATGCCAAGCGTCACGTCTGGAGGAGACCTGGCACCATCCCTACGGTGAAGCATGGTGGTGGGAGCATCATGCTGTGGGGATGTTTTTCAGCAGCAGGGACTGGGAGACTCAGGATCAAGGGAAAGATGAACGGCGCAAAGTACAGACAGATCTTTGATGAAATTTGCTCCAGAGTGCTCAGAACCTTAGACAGGGGCGAAGGTTCYCCTTCCAACAGGACAACGACCCTAAGCACACTGCCAAGACAACGCAGGAGTGGCTTTGGGACAAGTCTCTGAATGTCCTTGAGTGGCCCAGCCAGAGCCCGGACTTGAACCCGATCCAACATCTCTGGAGAAACCTGAAAATAGCTGTGCAGTGACATTCCCCATCCAACCTGACACAGCTTGAGAGGATCTGCAAAGAAGAATGGAAGAAACTCCCTAAATACAGGTGTGTCAGGAAGACTCGAGGCGGTAATCCTTGCCAAAGGTCCTTCAAAAAAGTACTGAGTAAAGGGTCTGAATACTTATGTTAATGTGATATTTCAGTATTTTAGCAAATTAGCAAATTAATTCTAAAAAACMATTTTTCTTTTATCATTATGAGGTATTGTGTTAGATTGATAAAAGGAAAATAACTAGTTAATACATTTTATAATAAGGCTGTAATGTAACAACATTTTGAAAAAGTCAAAGGGTCTGAATACTTTCCGAATGCGCTGGGCCTCTCGAGTGGCGCAGCGGTCTGAGGCACTGCATCACAGTGGTAGAGGCGTCACTACAGAACCGGGTTCAATCCCGGGCTGTATCACAACCGGCATTGATCGGGAGTCCAATAGGGCGGCGCACAATTGGCCTAGCGTTGCACGGGTTAGGGGAGGGTTTGACCGGCGGGCTTTACTTGTTTCATCGTGCTCTAGCGACTCCTTGTGGCGGGCCGGGTGCCTGCAGGCTGAACTCGGTCATCAGTTGAATGGTGTTTCCTCCAACACATTGGTGCGGCTAGATTCCGGTTTAAGCGGGCAGGTTTTAAGAAGCTCGGTTTGGCGGGTCATGTGTCGGCGGACGAATGACTCGACCTTCACCACCCGAGCCCGTTGGAGAGTTGCAGTGATGAGACGAGGTCAAAATGGGGGCGAAAAAGGGTGTAAAAAATATAGTGTGTGTTTGTGCATTGTACTGTGTGTGTGCATTGTATTGTGTGCAGGCGTGCGTTCATAGTCTGTAACTACATCGTCTGAACTCTCCACATGTCGTCTCTCTATGGATGTTGCATCGCTAATGCAGCCTTGTTGCCCATGCCGACGGTTGCTGCGGTGGATGGCTTCGCCCTTGGAGGGGGTCTGGAGCTGGCGCTCGCCTGTGACCTTCGCACAGCTGGTCAGTGACCTCTAACCTCTTACCTCACCAATCGCCATTAGCCTCTCACCGGGAGCCATCCCTTTTTGTGACGAATAAAGACAGTCTAGATTAATATGTACATTGCATTCGGAAAGTATTCAGACCACCTTATTCAAAAATGTATAAAATATTTTTTTCCCTCATCAATCCACACACAATACCCCATAATGACAAAGTGAAAACAGGTTTTTATACATTTTAGCAAATGTATTAAGGAATAAAAAACACACGTTATTTACATAAGTATTCAGACCCTTTGCTATGAGACTTTGAGCTTAGGTGCATCCTGTTTCCATTGATCATCCTTGAAATGTTTCTACAACTTGATTGGGGTCCTCCTGTGGTAAATTCAATTAATTGGACATGATTTGGAAAGGCACACACCTGTCTATTTAAGGTCCCACAGTTGACAGTGCATGTCAGAGCAAAATGCAAGCCATGAGGTTGAAAGGAATTGTCCGTAGAGCTCCGAGACATGATTGTGTCGAGCCACAGATCTGGGGAAGGGTACCAAGATATTTCTGCAGCATTGAKGGTCCCCAAGAACACAGTGGCCTCCATCATTCTTAAATGGAAGAAGTTTGGAACCACCAAGACTTCTTAGAGCTGGCAGCCCAGCCAAACTTGAGCAATCGGGGGAGAAGGGCCTTGGTCAGGGAGGTGACCAAGTATCCAATGGTCACTCTGAAAGAGCTCCAGAGTTCCTCTGTGGAGATGGGGAAACTTCCAGAAGGTCAACCATCTCTGCAGCCCTCCACCAATCAGACCTTTATGGTTGAGTGGCCATACAGAAGCCACTCCTCAGTAAAAGGCACATGACAGCTGTTGTGGCATTTTTCTGTATTACCAAATGAGGAGAGTTACAAACCACACACCAGTCAGAGTTATACTTAAACTTCATCTTTAATAATGAGCTTTACAATAGCCCTTTGACTCTCAGATCAATTCAGTGTCAATGAATTTTGAGAGTCCCTACAGAAGAATACAAAGATCTATTATAGCCAAGATACACCCCTCTCAACTTACATGACGAACCACAGATCTTAGGAACAGTTCAAAGGTTAAGATTTGTATGAAAGATATCTATAAAACATAGCAGACAGTTACTGCTGTGTCAACAGTTCTCATTGTAAAGACCAGTGTCTGGCCCCCTCCTACTCCAAACTGGAACCCGTCTCACCCTGGTACGGTATAGCACAAAAACATGACCTTTACTATCTGGAATGCTCTTTAGGCTTTATTACCCAAAGACATCGTAAATCTCCTCTGTCAGTGCTATTTAATAGAGGCCCATCCTCAGTGGAACACACACACACAATAGTCGACAGAATCCTCTATTCTGTCGAATAAAACAACCATTCTAATGCAATACAAAGATTATAATATAATCTTACAAGCACTATAACATAATCTTGCAATTTTCCACAACACAGCCCGCTTGGAGTTTGCCAAAAGGAACCTAAAGACTCTCAAACCATGAGAAACAAGATTCTCTGGTCTGATGAAACAAAGATTGAACTCTTTGACCTGACTGCCAAGTGTCACGTCTGGAAGAAACCTGGCACCATCCCTACAGTGAAGCATGGTGGTGGCAGCAGCATGCTGTGGGGATGTTTTTCAGCAGCAGGGACTGGGAGACTAGTCAGGATCGAGGGAAAGATSAACGGAGCAAAGTACAGAGAGATCCTTGATGAAAACCTGATCCAGAGCGCTCAGGACCTCAGGCTGGGGCGAAGTTTCTCCTTTTGTTACACTTCCCCAGATCTGTGCCTCAACACAATCCTGTCTCGAAGTTCTACGGACAATTCCTTTCAACCTCATGGCTTGGTTTTTGCTCAGACATGCACTGTCAACTGTGGGACCTTATACATACAGGTAGGTGTGTGCCTTTCCAAATCATGTCCAATCAATTGAATTTACCACAGGTGGACTCCAATCAAGGTGGAGGAACATCTCAAGGATGATCAATGGAAACAGGATGCACCTGAGCTCAATTTCAAGTCTGACTGCAAATGGTCAGAATTTTTATCTAAATAAAGTATTTGTGTTTTTTTATTTTAATATATTTGAAAAAATTCTTAACCTGTTTTCGCTTTGTAGTTATGGGGTATTGTGTGTAGATTGATGAGGGATTATTTTTTTTGTTGAATAAGGCTGTAACGTAACAAAATGTGGAAAAAGTCAAGGGGAGGAGGGGTGCAACTCAATATTAGGAAGGTTTTCTTAACATTTTGTACACTCAGTGTAATTGTGATTATATATTATATATATTGTGATTATTTATATATATATATATAATCACAATTACACTGAGTGTACAAAATGTTAAGAAAACCTTCCTAATATTGAGTTGCACCCCTCCCCCCCTTTGGCAAAAGCGTTCCACAGGGATGCTGGCCCATGTTGACCAATGCTTCCCACAGTTGTGTCAAGTTGGCTGGATGTCCTTTGGGTGGTGAACCCATTCTTGATACAAACGGGAAACTTCAACTTCAAAAACCCATAACTTAAATATTTTGTCTTGCCTATTCACCCTCTGAATGGCACATATACACAATCCATGTCTCAATTGTCTCAAGAATTAATAATACTTATTTAACTGGTCTCCTCTCTTTTATCTACACTGATTTGAAGTGGATTTAACATGTGACGTCAATAAGGGATCATAGCTTTTACCTGGATTCACCTGGTCAGTCTGTCATGGAAAGCGCAGGTGTTCATAATGTGTTGTACACTCAGTGTATGTATTGTTTTTTTATTCTGAAAAATGACTGAGTTCCGGACCTTAGAATGTTATTTAATTACTTTCAAATCACCTATAATTTCCGTTCTCGGAGAGTTACTAAAACCTCCCAGGAAATTGTTCAAGGAACCAGAGTAAAGCATTCTCAGAACCTCCCTGGAACCTAAAAATAAACATTCCCAGAACAGGCAACATTTTTACTTCTGTTCTCAGAATGTTTACAAAAACATTCAGAAACCAAAAAATACGTTCCAAGGAACCAAATGTGCTAGCTGGGTCGTTATTTTGACCCTATTTGGTTTGTTATTTGAGTGAAATGCTCATTGTATTTATTTTAAAATGTAACCTTTATTTTGACAGGGAGTTAACGCTGAGACCAAACTCTCTTTTCCAAATGAGCCCTGTATATCACAACAATAAACATCAAAATGCACATTATTATACACAACAATACATACAGTATGATGGCCATTGATCATTGTAAACATTTTATTTTTGGACAGCCCAATAGAGTAGCTTAAATCTTAGGTTATTGAAACACCTTTCACATGATAATGATTAGCAAAATATCTGGATTTATTCATAGTTCAAATTACTTTCTGAGCACAAATGTGTGTATGCGTATGTAAATTCGGAGAGAAATGTAAGTTTTTCTTTACACTCCTGAGTCTTATTTTGTATAATTTGTAAAGCGAGCACATTTAGTTGCTATTTGTTGTACATTTTGTATAACATATACCAGTGTATTTAAATGTAAATAATGTATGTTTTTAATGATAAACGTATTCAAACACTCAACATGATTTTCGTTTCACCAACATACTTTTCCACAGTGGTACCTTATCATACGTAACTTATAATATATATTTTTATGGAACTGCTAACATCTAGAGAAAATATGGTTGGTAATAGATTTGAGGCAGAGGCGTGAGGTGAGCAGGTGTGTGTATGTGCGTGCACGTCTTACTCTTACAGACACATCAGTCAGTCTGTACTCCCACTGTTGCTAAATGACACGCAGCCAGTCTGACCTTCAACTGTCCTCTGTGTGTGTGTGTGTGTTGTGTTTCAGCCAAATCTGCACAGATGGGTCTGATTGAGACAACACGGGGGCTGCTCCCAGGGGCGGGTAAGACAACCAGAAGTCATATGCGCGCACAGATAAACACACACACCAGTTACCCTCATGTCACCTCATGGTTTGTTTGGCATAATGAGTTCAGCATCGTTCCCTCTGTACATCATTTCTCCTATAGGGGGCAGTCAGAGGCTGCCCAGAGCAGTGGGCTTTGCCCTGGCCAAAGAGCTGATCTTCACCGGCAGGAGAGTGGATGGACAGAGGGCTGTGGACATGGGGCTGGTCAACAGAGCTACCGAGCAGAATCCAGACGGAGACGCTGCCTATAGAGAGGCACTGAGTCTGGCTAGAGAGATACTACCACAGGTTACACACACACAAAAACCTTACTCATTGTCTCTTTCCATTCCATAGTGATGAGGGATTTTATAGGTGGTTAGATTAAATGAGTTACGAGGGATGAGGAGAAGAGAGATTAACACATTGGCTGACTGACTGCTTGGGTTTCAATTAACACAAACACACACTGACTGACACTGGGGTTACATAGACATCTGCTGTCTCTCTGATCACATCCTGTCAGTTGTCAGTCACTGTCACCAGACCAGTCATACCAAACCAGGACACCAACTGACATGGACAGCAGTGTTTGAACCTGGGTCATCTGCTGAGCTAGTTCAGGTCTTAGACATGGTTACTCATCGTGTGTGTTCGTGGTCCTTCTTACCCCCAGTGTGTTCTCTCTCCAGGCTCCCATTGCTGTGAGGATGGCCAAGGAGGCTATGAACAGAGGCATGGAGGTATGGCTGCTTTACTAAAGAACTTCACACATTACTCAGGGCTGGACCACCACATCTGGGGCCCGGGTAACTTCCTGAAATTCAAAAAAAAATTCCCCCGTGGGGCAGAGAAATGTGCATGCTATTCTAGTTTGCCACGAAGCAGAGAGAAAATGTAGCATTTTTAAAACAAATTTCCTGCAATTAACATTTTGCCATTCCTTACGTGTTCATATGCTATCTGGGATACACCCACACACATCCCAGCTCATTATCTCAATGTATTTGATGACACCTGTCTCTGTGTGCTAGTAGCAGGTATGTCTGTAACCTGTCTGTCTCTCTCAGGTGGACATCACATCAGGGATGGCCATAGAGAGGATGTGTTATGCCAGGGTAAGCGGTCAAATGCTCATGTGCATTGTCTGAGGTCAAACTGTAGTGGTTAATCATCTTTCTCTCTCCAGGTGATCCCGACAAGAGACAGACAGGAGGGGATGGCTGCCTTTATAGAGAAGAGACCCCCACGCTACACTGGAGAGTAACACACATGGAGACTGCTGTTGTGATTGTACACAAACCTAATTTTCATTCCTTTAATAAAATGTTTTTCAACTGCAGTTTTAATATTTTAGCAGATGGGTTAAGGATAAGTGTTTGAGATAAAGGGATACAGTACTCGTTTACAACCGATGGGGGGGGTGTACATTATTTATTTCAGAAACATGAAAACATGACCCTCAGCAGCAACATATGCAAATGCTTCCCCTTAGATCCACTCTGCACCCAGTTTCATTAAGAAATACCCATACTGAAAGAAGAAACCGACTGTCACATTAGGGGAATGCACAGACATGACTAAACATTCCCACAGCTTCAATCACAGTGCGGATGCAAACTCACATTTAATATTCTGCCAATATGTATATTAGGATACTGACTTTAGTTCACAAATCAGTTCTGTACATTGCCCTTGATGCCATAAAGAAGGGATAGTATGACCCATGCAGCAGTAGCAAGCACATACAATGTGTAGGCTGATTGAAATTGAGCATGTTGTGATTTGCCAGCAGCCATGAAATGTAATGTCAGCCTCAGTTGCATAGTGAATGAAGACAGGAGCAGTAGCCTATAGCAGGATCACGCTCAGAACGTTGCAGATAGAATTGCCATGAATAGAGCTGACATGATTCTGTTACTCTTCAAGTCAGAGGCATGTCTGTTACACACAGTGTATTTCTGATTCAAAACATTCCATAACGGTGTACCTACTGAACAAGGCCCTGATGGGAGAGCACAATCAAGATACAATTCCAAATTGACTGAAGCCGCATGCACTTCTTGTGTACATCTGAAAGGACTGRGTGGGGTTGAGCAATATGGTGAAAATTCAAGAGAGAAAGGTGGAGAAACTGACATTTTGCTTACACCTATTCAATTCTTTTACATCTAAATGAAGTGCCTAAAGGGTAGGGGCTATGGGTCGATTTGGGATTGAGCTACTCTGCTTCAGAATTCCCCCCTCAGTTTTGACTCCTTTGTTCCATTAAGTACCTCATTTGGAAATAAACCAAAGACATGTATTATTGTTTCCGTGCAACACCTTAAACACTTCGTTATAACGATTGTAGTTTAATCTCCCCCAATCCAGGTATATACAGCACGTACAAAATAGAATCCTCACACTCAGCCTCATACATGCTCCTGAATGTACTGACACTAGTACAAAGACACAACCAGCAAACACACACTCACCTATACCCATACACTGATACACACACAGAACCATTACCAACATACAGAAATATACAGGACTCAAGGAAAAAAATTGCCTTCATACTGTACAAAATTGTATTCTAAATATTGACCAATATATTTGCCATTTGTGTCCACAGGGGAAACCATATTTACTTTCCCAACATAATGTCTATTAACATAATTCAGAAGAACTCAAATTCTGGAGGTCCACAGTACTGCTGATTTATCACCCAACCCCCTAATCAGGGACTGATTCAGACCTGGGACCACAGGTGTGTGGTGGACTGTGGCTTTTCAGTTGATCCATCAAATAATTCATACATTTACATGAATCAATTAACTACCAGACTGAAAAGAAGTGCGCACTATGGACCTCCACGTCAACGTCCTGCTACAAACTCACTGGTGTCCAAATAATAGACCTAAGCTTCTGGAAAAATCTAAACATAATAATTCAGACAAACTCAAGCATGCTGGGAAAATCACATTGTCATGCAAATATATTAGCTAATCAGCCTATAAGAGGAGCTGGACTCAACCCCCACCAAGTATTTAACCCCTTATTTTTGTCACCAAACAGACTCCATATATATTTCCATAATTTTTTTCAACTGGTACCAAGGGACCTTCAGACGAGTCTTGTGATGCTGGGGGCGTCCTTGTGCAAACGTGTTTGTGAGTCTCACCTTTACACAGATTGTTCGGACGCAAACTGTTCGGACGCTACAGACAGAAGTTGGCAGATCGGCTATACCGACTTCTGACGAGTCCCAAGACGCTTGCAGCGGTCGTAGCGCAAAACAGAGAACACCCTCGTGTTCGTGAGAGTCTCATCTTTCCATAGAGGTGTCATAATAGTTTTGTAGGCCAAACCGTTCGGACGCTACAGACGAATTTGTGAGAAGATCGATTTTTGAGATGTCTCACGGTCTGACAAATACTGCTCTCACTCAGTCACCTTTCACCGCAAATGCGTTAGTGTTACATACAGTACCAGTCCAGAGATTGGACATTCCTACTCATTCAAGGATTTTTCTTTATTTTTACTATTTTCTACATTGCAGAATAATAGTGAAGACATCAAAACTATGAAATAACACAGATGTGTTATATATACAAAAAATTGTGTTAAATCAATATATTTTATATATTTGAGATTCTTCAAAGTAGACACCCTTTGCCTTGATGACAGCTTTGCACTCTTGGCATTCTCTCAACCAGCTTCATGAGTTAGTCACCTGGAATGCATTTCAAATAATAGGTGTGCATTTAAGTTAATTTGTGGAAGTTCATTCCTTCTTAATGCGTTTGAGCGAATCAGTTGTGTTGTGACAAGGTAGGGGTGGTATACAGAAGATAGCCCTATTTGATAAAAGACCAAGTCCATATTATGGCAAGAACAGATCAAATAAGCAAAGCGTCCATCATTACTTTAAGACATGAAGGTCAGTCAATGCGGAACATTTTAAGAACTTTGAAAGTTTATTCAAGTGCAGTCGCAAAAAACATCAAGCGCTATCTGGCTCTCATGAGGACCGCCACATGAAAGGAAGACCCAGAGTTAACGCCGCTGCAGAGGATAAGTTCATTAGAGTTGCCAGCCTCAGAAATTGCAGCCCGAATAAATGCTGAATAAAAGTAATAGACACATCTCAAAACAAATTGTTCAGAGGAGACTGCGTGAATCAGGCCTTCATGGTCAAATTGCTGTAAAGAAACCACTACTAAAGGACACCAATAAGAAGTTGAGACTTGCTTGGGTCAATAAACACACGCAATGGACATTAGACCGGTGGTAATCTGTCCTTTGGTCAGATGAGTCCAAATTTGAGATTTTGGGTTCCAACCACTGTGTCTTTGTGAGACGCAGAGTAGGTGAAAGGATGATCTCTGGATGAGTGGTTCCCACCGTGAAGCATGGAGGAGGTGTGATGGTGCTTTGCTGGGGACACTGTCTGATTTATTTAGAATTCAAGGCACACTTAACCAGCATGGCTAACACAGCATTCTGCAGCGATACGCCATCCCATCTAGTTCGCACTTTGTGAGACTATCATTTGTTTTTCCAACAGGACAATGACCTAATACACCTCCAGGCTGTGTAAGGGCTATTAGACCAATAAGGAGTGATGCATCAGATGACCTGCTCTCCACAATCACCCAACCTCAACCCAATCGAGATGGTTTGGGATAAGTTGGACTGCAGAGTGAAGGAACAGCAGCCAACAAGTGCTCAGCATATGTGGGAACTCCTTCAAGACTGTTGGAAAAGCATTCCAGGTGAAGCTGGTTGAGAGAATGCCAAGTGTGCGCAAAGCTGTCATTAAGGCAAGAATATCAAATATATTTTGATTTAACACTTTTTTGGTTACTACATGATTCCATGTGTTATTTCATAGTTTTGATGTCTTCACTATCATTCTACAACGTAGAAAATATAGTAAAAATAAATAAAAACCCTTGAATGAGTAGGTGTCCAAACTTTTGACTGCTACTGTAGGTGGATGCGGTGGATTGAGATGCATCCAATGCAAAAAAACTTCTCTAGTTTAAATTAACAGATTTTTATGGTGATTATTTTATTATGCTAATTAGATTTATGTGGGGGCATAGACATCAACGTTAGTGTTTTTAACCAACAACTCTATTTTCATAACTTTTTTTTCTTCATAATATTAATTTGCTTATCAGTAGCACGCATAAGTAGCCACATAGTACTACTTTTGCTTACCAAACTCAAGAAAACAGCAAGGTGTGTGTGCAAAGAAATGCATAGTTTTTGTCCTCTCATTCACTTTATAGCACCACCTTCAGACAGGATGGGGGGTGACAAGGTGTCTGTCCTCACCCCTGTCTAATGAACGCACTCCCGCACACACACACACACACACACACACTTTCAATGGCCTCTTGTCCTGAAGGTAGCAGTGGGATAGGTTCTGATCAGGGCTTGTCACCCTCTGGAGGAGGAAAACAGAATTTTTAACATTACTTTTAACATGTTCTGAAATTACACACTTCAAATAATTGTGTGTGTCTCACCTTTGTGTGTGTGGGGTTGTAGCGGGCAGCGAGTGTGTGTGTGTGTCTGTGTGGTCTGCCTGGTGCGAGCTTGGTGGCGCTGCAGGCTCTCCAGAATGCTCTCGGCCAATCGCATGACGTCTGCGTGGGTGTCGGGGTGTGTCTGGACCTTCTCCAACTGATGCAGACCTCCCTCCTCCAGCAGCATACTGCAGTACCGAGGGGCTGTGGGAGTTCAGAGAGATTACACTCACATCAATTATAGAAACTTTAAGATAGTGGTATGTGTGTGTCTCATCGTCCTCAACTGGAGACAGGCAGATAGGGGGATGTGCATGTGTCTCACCGTTCTTGCTGCAGACATGCTGCATGGCCCAGGCCGCCCACAGCTGAACGCCTGGGGTGTGGAAACACTCCAACAGGGGGAAGAAGGGGTTAAAGGACCTACAGAGGATGGGAAAGAGGGATGAGAGGTGGAGGAGAGAGGAGATCATCAACACTCAGGCTGCATCTCAATACTTTACAGTGTCTTCCTCTCCTTTTGCGAGTATATGGGGTTGTAAAGGTGTGTTCTGGGGTCTCACCTGTAGGCCACCATCTCACACGCTGGTGTCGGCCACTTCAGGATGGTAGAGTGCTGGAGGAGAGAGAGACACAGAACATGAGCCACATTTATAAACACATGAAGGTGGTGGGATAACATTACAACTCACTTTGACAACATACATACGTGAACACACGCACACAGACGCGCGCGCGCGCGCACCCCCCCACCCCCACCCACACGCACCAGTTGTTCTAGCAGGTCAGACCTCAGTGTGATACTGAGTGTCCAAGCAGCCTCTCCTCTGGAGGTGAGGTGGGCCAGTATCCCAGCAGCGAAGTAGGACACCTCCACCTCAGGGCTGTGGAGCAGGGAGCAGATGTGATCCAGGAAGCCCTGAACCATCAGCTCCACATGCAGCTCCCCAACCTCCGCTATGTTATTCTAAGGAGAGACAGAACCACAAAGTCAGCTCCCCCACTGTTCTACACCACTTCAAACAGGATGATTCAAACACTAAAACAACAGTATTGTCAGTATAGCTTCAGCTGAATTCACTAAGACCCTGTCCAGAAACAACCCCTTATGCACTCTGGCCACCTAGGGCTACCAGGGTTGGATGCCCACTAGAATAAATACACACATTCCTTCAGGGTTCACTATGACTCACCAGCAGCCCCAACACCTTCTGTTGGATGGAAGACTCAGAGGGGAATGACTGCAGAGAGAAAGAAAGAGGAAAAGAAAGACAGAGGCATGAGTGGGTCAGCTTGCACTTTAGGGTGACAGAGAGAGCGTAACTAGCACTTCGATAAACAGCTCTAGGGTCTGTGAGTGTGTGTGTTAGTGTGTGTTTGTTCACTTGCACCCACCCGCAATTGCTAAATAAACCATCCGCAATCGCCCGACCATACATTGAGAGTACAAAACATTAAGGACACCTGCTCGTTCCATGAAATAGACTGACCAGGTGAATCCAGGTAAAATTGTATGATTCCTTATTGATGTCACTTGTTAAATCCACTTCAATCAGTGTCGATGAAGGGGAAGGGACAGGTTAAATAATTGTGTATGTGTGCCATTCAGAGGGTGAATGGGCAAGACAAAAGATTTAAGTGCCTTTGAATGGGATATGGTAGTAGGTGCCAGGAGCACTGGTTTGAGTGTCAAGAACTGCAACGCTGCTGGGTTTTTCCACACTCAACAGTTTCCCATGTGTATCAAGAACGGTCCACCACCCAAAGGACATCCAGCCAACTTGACAACTGTGGGAAGCATTGGAGTCAACATGGGCCAGCATTCCTGTGGAACGCTTTCGACACCTTGTAGAGCCCATGCCCCGACGAATTGAGTCTGTTTGAGGGAAAAGGGGGGGTGCAACTCAAGACAATACTGTGCAGCCTTCTTCATCGACCTGGCCAAGGCTTTCGACTCTGTCAATCACCGCATTATTATCGGCAGACTCAATAGCCTTGGCTTCTCAAATGACTGCCTCGCCTGGTTCACCAACTACTTCTCTGATAGAGTTCAGTGTGTCAAATCGGAGGGCCTATTGTCTGGACCTCTGGCAGTCTCTATGGGGGTGCCACAGGGTTCAATTCTCAGGCCGACTCTTTTCTCTGTATATATCAATGATGTCGCTTTTGCTGCTGGTGATTCTCTGATCCACCTCTATGCAGACGACACCATTCTGTATACATCCTGCCCTTCTTTGGACACCGTGCTAACAAACCTCCTAACGAGCTTCAATGCCATACAACACTCTTCTGAGCCTCCAACTGCTTATAAATGCGAGTAAAACTAAGTGCATGCTCTTCAACCAATTGCTGCCTGCACCCTCCCGCCTGACTAGCATCACTACTACGGACGGTTCGGACTTAGAATATGTGGACAACTACAAATACCTAGGTGTCTGGTCAGACTGTAAACTCTCAACTTTGTTCTCAACTGGCCTACCTGATTAAATAAAAGGTGAAATAAAAATAAAATAAATATTAGGAAGGTGTCCTTAATGTTTTGTATACTCAATGCAGTGACGAATTTAGCATGTAAAGCGGGGAAGAATTTTTGTTTGTTGGGATGCATGCCAGCAAAGCCAATACACAACACAACACTAAACAATACATTAATTGCACTATAACGCTGACAAACTGTGCCCACAAACTGTTAGGGCCTAAAGCTGTCCCAACACCTTACCACTGCTACACCTGGCTATCAGCGGAGTCTTGTCTGGCAGCGAAACAGTTCATTCAACCTAATTTATTTAAAAAAAACATAGCTGATATGGCTGACTTGCTTAAAACAAATGTGGTTCTACTGACAATTGAGATGTACAAACTATGGCATAACGGGACGACAAGCATATAAGAGGCAATCCGTAATTTCAATTAACACATTAATAAGCGAGCTACGACGGACATATAACTACTTCTTCAGAACATCAATTGTTCAGAGGAGACTGCGTGAATCAGGCCTTCATGGTCAAATTGCTGTAAAGAAACCACTACTAAAGGACACCAATAAGAAGTTGAGACTTGCTTGGGTCAATAAACACACGCAATGGACATTAGACCGGTGGTAATCTGTAATCTGTAATCTAGAGCAACAGAATTCAGAACGTGGGCCGTTCTTACAGTATTCTCCCTGTATACCAAGTCAGAACCGTAGGATAAATAAAGGGGGCATATAAGCAGACAATGAAAGCTCTTACAATATTCAATGATTACATTTCTCTAAAAACAGGTTATAGGCTACATGTGCACCACCAAGTCAGAACAGTATGCGAAACTAAGAGGGGAAAATAGACCAAATTATTAGGGTGAGGCACATGGGCTACTAACATCTTACTACACAACATACACTTAGTATTACTTCCTTAGTTACAGTAAACATATCTCCCTGGCATATTACATAATTTATGCAGCAGCATACAAGACATTTGTCACCTTGTTGTGCTGTGCTCACTTGAACAGGAAGGTGGCGCAGCGGTCCTTCGTGGGCAAATTTTGTCATCAAACTTTGTCATCAAAGTCTGACATTCTCTGGATTTATGGTGCTTTCAAGACAACTGGGAACTCTGAAAAAAACAAGTTCGAATTATGATGACTTCATTGATCTTCAGGTCATAGCGCTAGAAAGAGGCCCGCGTTCCCGACTTACAATTCCGAGTTGGATGACCGTTCAAAACGTATTTTCCCAGTCGGAGCTAGTTTTTTCCCCAAGTACGCAGTTGTCTTGAACTCACTGAAGTTAGATTTCCCAGTTCCGAGTTAACAGTTGTTTTGAGTGCGGCAGAAATCATGCTGGATTGACAGCATGGTCAAGGTTGAATGTTTATAATTTTAAGTTTGGAACAGAGACCCTGAAACCCAGACTTGGAACCACACACCCACTGAACAGAATAGCAGGCTAGTGATTGCTTTGCAATGCTTGCAGTTAGCCACTGATTCCTTCCAAACCACTCAATATTGAATTTGCGATTTCCAACTTGTTGTGTGATGTTTATGTCCAATGGCCGATACTTTTTATCTATAATTTATCATCATATGACAAAGATTAAAAACGATTTGCAAGGACATTGTCGACTTGATTCATGATGATGACTGCTAGCTAATATTTTGAAAGCATAATGTTGACATGATCAGTCCAATCAAACTTACGGTAGATATAACGTGATTTGACTTCATTTTACTTGTGGGCAATGACCTTGAGCCTTGTTGGATGGGTACTTCTAATGTAAATCTATGGCAGCACCCAAAGGGCTTGAATTTCGAGCTCTCCCTGTAGGTTTTGTGGTGACGTAGTGTCCCCATGAGTGACAGAACACTGAGCCAATCATGGCGCAACTAGAGAACATTACCAACCCCTATGCTCCATAATTTTCGCTGCCTGCCCCACCACTACAGAAAGCACTGAGCTAGGCTGAAACACCTGCATTTTGGAGCTGCCTTAAGAAAGCAAAAAAAAGAGACCATGTTTATTTTTTGTAAAAAATGTGGGGCTCAAAAGCCTCACCTGCACTGAATGACGGGTAGACACTGACTCAATGTGTGATAAAGTGACAAACCCACCAATATAGAAAATGCGCTGAGATGACAGAACAATTTTTGGACAGGGGTTTAAGAACTTTTGGGGCTGGATTTAGATGCGTTTCTGCTTATAATTTCTGACATTTTTAGGGACCGGGGAGAAAATTCAATAACAAAAAAAGGGAATGATTTTCTGTGCAATTTTTTTTATTTATTGAACCTTTATTTAACTAGGCAAGTCAGTTAAGAACAAATTCTTATTTACAATAACGGCCTAGGAACAGTGGGTTAACTGCCTTGTTCAGGGGCAGAACGACAGATTTTTTACCTTGTCAGCTCGGGGATTCAATCTTGCAACCTTTCGGTTACTAGTCCAACGCGCCAAATGACATCAGTTTGACCGGTAGTAAGGAAATAMAAAGCTGTGAAAACGACCCAACATGTTTCTGATAACATTTCAGTTCGGCTTGGATGCATATTTTAGTGGTTGAAATACTAAATCAGCTTTTATGACGCTGAAGAAGATAGATATACCTGTAGAGGTGCTAACTGCGCATGCGCATTCTCTTAAGATGCTAAAAGAAAGAAATCATATTTCTCCACTCCTGTTCCCGAGTAAAAATGTTGCCTCCATTTAGTGTATAATTTTACTGCAAGAAATGCTTAATTCTGCAGGAGTTAATAATAAGGCTATATGAGAAGTTATAGACCTACAGTCAGTGTCCAGATTTCAGTTTCCATTTAACCCATCTGAACAGTAGGTTACAGTTACCTTGACGTGCCATAGGCCTATTTGAAGTCCACATCTTGTGACTGTTGAATTTGTATAGTGCCTCACAATCACACATAACATAACCGGCACTGCTATCATCCTCTTTTACCACTTTACCAAATCTTTCCCAAATATTACTTTTCTGGTCCTCTTTATTTTCAACTCCACATTTCGCAGCTTTTTCTCTTATTGAATTAAACTCCGACATTGTCCTCTTTGTCCTCTTTGTCCCTGTGGATCGATGTTAATTAACTTTTTCTGCCCGTTCCCAAAAGCATTTGGCGATAGGCGCGTAAGCAATATGGTGCGCGTACAGTTAGGCCCTCAAGTTTAGGCTTACGCACTAATGACAGATACGTTTCTTTCATTATTTAAGGCTATAGCCTATATATGTAAATTGCACAAGAATGATACATCTATGGATTCTTTAAGGTATTGTTGTTTTCCCTTTATTCACCCCACCCAGCTACCCTTCCTCCACACAATATTTAATGACCCTTAACCCACCCGCGGATATAACTACAGGGACTGTGGGTTATGAGTCAACCTGTGCATCACGAGTGTGTGTGTACTACCTCCAGTACTTTGATGAACAGGTCCAGTCCCTGGTTCTCTATAAAATGGCGGCAGGTGGTTGGTGATTCGTCAGTGAGGTTCCAGAGTGCGCTCAGTGTGAACTTGAGGGTGGCGTCCACCACACCCTGAGTAGCCTTCTGATGCACAATGTGGAGAAGCTGCTGCAGAGGGAGGGAGGGAGACAGAGAGACACACACACACACACACACACACAAAGAGAGAGCGAGAGACAGAGGAGAGAGAGAGAGGGGGGTTAGAAAGAGTGTGAAGTGGGATAAAGATGGTGAACATTAGTCTTAAAATTATTATTTATTTTTTTACACCCTGCAAACAGCAATTGACCCTTTTTGGTATTTTATTAGGATCCCCACCAGCTGTTGCTAAAGCAGCTGCTACTCTTCCTGGGGTACACATAAAACATGACATAATACAGAACATTAAAAGACAAGAACAGCTCAAGGTCAGAACTTCATGAATGTAAAAACAGCACACAGCCTACTTATCAATACATACACACAAAATATCTAGGTCGGGCCGGGCGCAGTGCATGTTGACACGGTCGCTAGGTGCACAGTGTTTCCTCCGACACATTGGTGCGGCTAGCTTACGGGTTAAGTGGGCATTGTGTCAAGAAGTAGTACGGCTTGGTTGGGTTGTGTTTCGGAGGACGCATGGCTCCCGACCTTCGCCTCTCCCGAGTCCCGAAACCATGAAATTGCGGAGAAAATGGGGTAAAAATAATAAATAATTAAACGTTGAAGAGTAGAGGGCCTAGAGAGCTGTTCTGCGGTACACCATACCCTACATGTTTGACATTAGAGACATTTTCTTGAAAGAAAACCCTTTGAGTTCTATTAGATASATAGCTCTGAATCCACGATATGGTAGAGGTTGAAAAGCCATTACATTAAAGTTCAACAACAGGTTACGGTCAAAATCAAAGGCTGCACAGAAATCTAAATCAAATCTAGCTCCCACAATCTTATATTAATCCATTTCTTTCAAACAATCATCAGTAAATTTGTATCAGTGCTGTACACTGAGTGTCCTCTATAAGCATGCTGAAAGTCTGTTGTCAATTTGTTAACAGAGAAATTGCATTGTATTTGGTCAAACACCATTTTGTACGACAGTTTGCTAAAAACTTGCAGCAAGCTGATACGTCTGCTGTTAGAACCAGTAAAGAACGCTTTATCCCTCTTGGGTAGCGGAATGACTTTGGCTTCCCTCTAGGCCTGAGGACAAAGACTTTCCTCTAGGCTCAGATTAAAGATATGACAGATAGGAGTGGCTATAGTCAGCTACCATCCTCAGTATCTGTCCATCTAAGTTGTCAATGCCAAGAGGTTTGTCATTATTGATAGATAACAATAATGTTTCCACCTCTCCCACACTAACTTTACAAAATTCGAACTTACAATGCTTTTCTTTCATCATGCACTTTTTTTTAATGCAAGAATAGGATGCTCAATGTTCGTTGTTGGCATTTCCTGCCTAAGTTTGCCCACTTTACCAATGAAGTAATCGTTCAAATAATTGGCAACATCAAATAGTTTTGTGATAAGACATCTGATTTGATGAAAGTTGAATTTGTCTTTCTGCCCATAATTTAATTTTGAAGCACATCAAAGATCTTTCCATCATTCTTTATACTTAATTGATCTTGGCTTTATTAGTTTCTTCTTTTTGATGAGTTTAGTCACATATTTCTCAATTTCCAGTAAGTCAGATGCGCAGCCAGACTTATTAGCTACTCCTTTTGCTCCAACTATCAACTATAGTTTTCCAATTCCTCTTCAAACCATGGAGCCTTAACATTTCTGACAGTCAGTTTCTTAAAAAGGTGCATGTTAAATCAATAACTGGGAGACGCAATTTCATAAAAATTCATCAAGTGCAGCATCTGGATGCTCCTTATTAATCACATCAGACCAACAAATATTTTTTACATCATCAACATGAGTCACAGCTAAATCTTTTGAATGATCTGTTATACACTATTTTAGTCCAGCTTTTGGAACTACGGCTCTCCTAGATATAGCCACTATATTGTGATCACTGCATCCAATGGGTACAGCTTCAGAACAAAGTTATACGGTATTAGTAAAAATGTGATAAATACATGTGGATGATCTTGTTCTTGTAGTGTTTGTAAACAACCTAGTAGGTTGATTAATAACCTGAACCAGATTACAGGCCCTGGTTACAGTGAGAAGCTTCCCACAGGTTTGACAGCTTGATGAAAACCAGTCAATATTCAGGTCCCCAAGAAAGTAGACCTCTGTTTACATCACATACACTATCAAGCATTTCACACGCATTATTTAGATACTGACTGTTAGCACTTGGTGGCCTACAGCAACATCCCGAAAGACTAGGCTTTAGATGAGGCATGTGAATCTGCCTCATCTAAACTTGACATGAGATCTTCTCTAAGCAATACAGGGATATGGCACTTAATATACAGTGCAATCGGAAAGTATTCAGACCCTTTCGTACTGTTTCAGCCTTATTTTAAAATGGATGAAATAAAAATCTACACACAATACCCCATAATGACAAAGCAAAAACTGTTTTTTAGAAATTGTAAATTTAAAAAAGTATTTACATAAGTATTCAGAGCCTTTGCTATGAGACTCGAAATTGAGCTCATGTGCATCCTGTTTCCATTGACCATCATTGAGATGCTTCTACAACTTGATTGGAGTCCACCTGTGGTAAATTCGATTGAATTGGACATGATTTGGAAAGGCACACACCTGTCTATATAAGGTCCCACAGTTGACAGTGCAAAAACCAAGCCATGAGGTCGAAGCAATTGTCAGTAGAGCTCCGAGACAGGATTGTGTTGAGGCAGAGATCTGGGGAAGGCTACCAAAACATTTCCGCAGCATTGAAGGTCCCCAAGAACACAGTAGTCTCCATCATTCTTAAATGGAAGAAGTATGGAACCACCTAGAGACTCTTCCTAGAGCTGGCCGCCAGCCAAACTGAGTAATCGGGGGAGAAGGGCCTTGGTCAGGGAGGTGACCAAGAACCCGATGGTCACTCTGACAGAGCTCCTRCTTTGAGATGGGAGAACCTTCCAAAAGGACAACCATATCTGCAGCACTCCACCAATCAGGCCTTTATGGTAGAGTGGCCAGACGGACACCACTCCACCACTCCTCAGTGGCCCGCTTGGAGTTTGCCAAAACGCACCTAAAGGACTCTCAGATCATGAGAAACAAGATTCTCTGGTCTGATGAAAACCTGAATGCCAAGCGTCACGTCTGGAGGAAACCTGGCTCCATCCCTACGCTGGCACCATCTCTACGGTGAAGCATGGTGGTGGCAGAATCATGCTGTGGGGATGTTTTTCAGCGGCAGGGACTGAGAGACTAGTTAGGATCGAGGGAAAGAATACCAAAGTTAATAACCACTTTAGGAGCCAACTAATGCTCTTAAATCGTATCCTGACATCAACAGCAGATGGGAGTTGTATTCATAACATTAACATACATTGAGAAAACAAGTTATATTAAGTGGCTAGCTAGCTCGTTACGGTATCTCTGTGCATTCAAATTGTAATTGATTAAATGCAATTGTGTTCGTTGCCCCTAGCATATGCCTGCCCATACCATAACCCCACCACCACGGGGCACTCTGTTCACAATGTTGACTTCAGCAAACCGCTCGCCCACACGATGCCATCTGCCCAGTACAGTTGTAACTGAGATTCATCTGTGAAGAGTATACCTCCAGCATGCCAGTGGCCATAGAAGGTGAGCATTTTCCCACTGAAGCTGGTTACGATGCCGAACTGCAATCAGGTCAAGACCTAGGTGAGGACGACGAGCAGACAGATGAGCTTCCTTGAGATGGGTTCTGACAGTTTGTGCAGAAATTCTTCAGTTGTGCAAACCCCCAGTTTCATCAGATGTCGGGTGGCTGGTCACAGATGAACCCGCAGGTAAAGAAGCCGGATGTGGAGGTCCTGGGCTAGCGTGGCTAGACATTAGAGGTCGACCGTTTATGATTTTTCAACGCCGATACCGATTATTGGAGTACCAAAAAAAGCAGATACCGATTAATTGGCCGATAATTTTTTATTTATTTGTAATAATGACAATTACAACAATACTGAATGAACACTTATTTTAACGTAATATAATACATCAATAAAATCAATTTAGCCTCAAATAAATAATGAAACATGTTCAATTTGGTTTGAATAATGCAAAAACAAAGTGTTGGAGACGAAAGTAAAAGTGCAATATGTGCCATGTAAGAAAGCTAACGTTTAAGTTCCTTGCTCAGACCATGAGAACATATGAAAGCTGGTGGTTCCTTTTAACATGAGTCTTCAATATTCCCAGGTAAGAAGTTTTAAGTTGTAGTTATTATAGGAATTATAGGACTATTTCTCTCTATACAATTTGTATTTCATATACCTTTGACTATTGGATGTTCTTATAGGCACTTTATTGCCAGTGTAACAGTATAGCTTCCATCCCTCTCTTCGCTCCTACCTGGGCTCAAACCAGGAACACATCGACAACAGCCACCCTCGAAGCAGCATTACCCATGCAGAGCAAGGGGAACAACTACTCCAAGTCTCATAGCGTTTCAAACGTCACTCGCTCTTAGCGCGCACCCCGCTAACTAGCTAGCCATTTCACACCGGTTACACCAGCCTAATCTCAGGAGTTGATAAACAGCACAATGCTTGAAGCATTGCGAAGAGCTGCTGGCAAAACGCACGAAAGTGCTGTTTGAATGAATGCTTACGAGCCTGCTGGTGCCTACCATCMCTCAGTCAGACTGCTCTATCAAATCATAGACTTAATTATAACATAATAACACACAGAAATACGAGCCTTAGGTCATTAATATGGTCGAATCCAGAAACTATCATCTCGAAAATCAAACGTTTATTCTTTCAGTGAAATACGGAACCGTTCCGTATTTTATCTAACGTATGGCATCCATAAGTCTAAATATTCCTGTTACATTGCACAACCTTCAATGTTATGTCATAATTACGTAAAATTCTGGCAAATTAGTCCGCAACAAGCCAGGCGGCCCAAACTGTTGCATATACCCCGACTCTGCGTGCAATGAATGCAAGAGAAGTGACACAATTTCACCTGGTTAATATTGCCTGCGAACCTGGATTTATTTTAGCTAAATATGCAGGTTTAAAAATATATACTTCTGTGAATTGATTTCAAGAAAGGCATTGATGTTTATGGTTAGGTACAGTCGCGCAACGATTGTGCTTTTTTCGCAAATGCGCTTTTGTTAAATCATCCCCCGTTTGGCGAAGTTGGCTGTCTTTGTTTGGAAGAAATCGTCTTCACACACTTCGCAACYAGCCAGGCGGCCCAGACTGCTGCATATACCCTGACTCTGTTGCAAGAGAAGTGACACAATTTTCAGGTACACGTTGGAGCAACGACAGTCCTTTTTCGCGAATGCGCAACGCAGGACACGCTAGATAAACTAGTAATATCATCAACCATGTGTAGTTAACTAGTGATTATGATTGATTGATTTTTTTAATAAGATAAGTTTAATGCTAGGTAGCAACTTACCTTGGCTTCTTACTGCATTCGCGTAACAGGCAGGCTCCTCGTGGAGTGCAAAGCAAGGCAGGAGGTTAGAGCGCTGGACTAGTTAACCGAAAGGTTGCAAGATTGAATCCCCGAGCTGACAAGGTAAAAATCTGTCGTTCTGCCCCCGAACAAGGCAGTTAACCCACCGTTCCTAGGCCGTCATTGAAAATAAGAATGTGTTCTTAACTGACTTGCCTAGTTAAATAAAGGTGTAAAAAAAAAAAAAAAATCTGTGTCCAAAAATACCGATTTCCGATTGTTATGAAAACTTGAAATCGGCACTAATTAAAATCGGGCCCTAATTAATCGGCCATTCCGATTAATCGGTCGACCTCTACTAGACATGGTCGACGGTTGTGAGGCCGTTGGACGGAATGCCAAATTCTCTAGAACAACATTGATGGTGCCTTATGGTAGAGGAAATTAACATTAAAGTCTCTGGCAACAGCTCTGGTYGACATGCATACAGTCAGCATGCCAATTGTACGCTCCCTCAAAACTTGAGACATCTGTAGTATTGTATTTTAGAGAGGCCATTTATTTTCCCCAGCACAAGGTGATGCTGTTTAATCAGCTTCCTGATATATAATGCTCACTAACTAGGATGTAAACAAATTTGTGTACCAAATTTGAAAGAAATAAGCTTTTTATGCACATGGAAAGTTTCTGGGATCTTTTAATTCAGCTCATGAAACATACACTTGACATGTTGCGTTTATTTTTTTGTTCTGTGTATTTAGCCTTTAATTTTTTTTAAAATAAAAATAAAAGTCCATTGGAGCCCTGCGATTGGTTGCCCAGAATTCTGGGGTGGGGCTTAGCGAAGGGTAAATAATTTAGAAGGGGAAAGTGTACACAGCATAGAAACATTAGGAACAACTACTCTTTCCATGACACAGGCGAATCCAGGTGAAAGCTATGATCCCTTATTAATGTCACTTGTTAAATCCACTTCAAATCAGTGTAGATGAAGGGGAGACAGGTTAAAGAAGGATTTTTATGCCTTGAGAATGTGTGCAATTCAGAGGGTGAGTGGGAAAGACAATATTTAAGTGCCTTTAACGGGGTATGGAAGTAGGTGCCAGGCGCACCGGTTTGAGTGTGTCAAGAACTGCAACGCTGCTGGGTTTTTCACGCTCAACAGTTTCCCGTGTATATCAAGAAGTCCACCACCCAAAGAACACTCAGCCAACTTGACACAACTGTGGGAAGCATTGAAGTCAACATTGGCCAGAATCCCTATGGATGCTTGACACCTTGTAGAGTCCCATGCCCCGACGAATTAAGGCTGTTCTGAGGGCAAAAGGGGGTGGAACTCAATAACTGAGAAATGTTCCTAATGTTTTGTACACTCAGTGTATGTGGAGCTGTTTGAATGGAGGGTGTAAAATGTGTTTAGTGAACAGTTTTACCTTCACTATGAAGAGCTCTGCGCCCAGCTGTGCCGTCTGTTCTGTAGACAACTGAAGTTAAACACACAAATGTTAGTAAAGGCCAAACCATAGACACATTTCTAATGCCTTATTATGCACGCGCGTGCACACACACCTTGGCAGCCAGTATAGAGATGATAGCCACAGCCATCCTCTGCATGTTCTGGTCCTCATGGTTACATAACCACTGCATCACCAGCTTAGCTGCTTCAAACCTATAATATAGACCACACACACTGTACAACGGATACGCATATACACTGTACATACTACGTTTCTTGTAAGAAATAGGGCTCTATTTTGGGCTGGCGGTAAGAAGGCGCAAGTGTCAAACATGTGCAATTTGGTTAAAATAATGCAAAACCTAAGGCTTGTATTTCTGTGTGTTTATTATATTATAATTAACTCTATGATTTGATAGAGCAGTCTGACTGAGCGGTGGTAGGCAGCAGCAGGCTCGTAAGCATTCATTCAAACATTCAAATTGCACTTTTACTTTCTTCTCCAACACTTGGTCATTAATATGGTCAAAACCAGGAAACTATCATTCCGAATACAAATCGTTTATTCTTTCAGTGAAATACGGAACCGTTACGTATTTTATCTAACGGGTGGCATCCATAAGTCTAAATATTGCTGTTACATTGCACAACCTTCAATGTTATGTCATAATTACATAAAGTTCTGGCAAAACTGTTGCATATACCCTGACTCTGCGTGCAATGAACGCAAGAGAAGTGACACAATTTCCCTAGTTTAATATTGCCTGCTAACATACATTTATTTAAACTAAATATGCACGTTTAAAAAAATATACTTCTGTGTATTGATTTCAAGAAAGGCATTGATGTTTATGGTTAGGTACATTCGTGCAACGATTGTGCTTTTTTCACAAATGCGCTTTTGTTAAATCATCCCCCATTTGGCAAAGTTGGCTGTCTTTGTTAGGAAGAAATCGTCTTCACACAGTTCGCAACGAGCCAGGCGGCCCAAACTGCTGCATATACCCTGACTCTGCTTGCACAGAACGCAAGAGAAGTGACACAATTTCCCCAGTTAAAATAAATTCATGTTAGCAGGCAATATTAACTAAATATGCAGGTTTAAAAATATATACTTGTGTATTGATTTTAAGAAAGGCGTTGATGATTATGGTTAGGTACACATTGATGTAATGACAGTGCTTTTTTCACGAAAGCTCTTGTTAAAATCACCCATTTGGCGAAGTAGGCTGTGATTCAATGATAAATTAACAGGCACCGCATCGATTATATACAACGCAGGACAAGCTAGATAAACTAGTAATATCATCAACCATGTGTAGTTAACTAGTGATTATGTTAAGATTGATTGTTTTTTATAAGATATGTTTAATGCTAGCTAGCACCTTACCGTGGCTCCTTGTTGCACTCGCGTAACAGGTAGCCAGCCTGCCACGCAGTCTCCTCGTGGAGTGCAATGTAATCGGCCATGATCGGTGTCCAAAAATGCAGATTACCGATTGTTATGAAAACTTGAAATCAGCCTTAATTAAATCGGCCATTCCAATTAATCGGTCGACTTCTAAATCAAAACCCATCCCTTTCACGCTACCGCCAGCTATTGCCCACATAATTCTGATAGTGAAATTAGCAAAAATATTCCTGACAAACCCCTGAACCTATAGTGCACTTAGATTTACCATTGCGTTAGGTTTTTTCAAATAGAGCTCCTAATTTTAAGGGATAAATGTATCTACAGTAAGTCAACGTAACTAAAAATGTATGTGTACCTGTTGAAGGGAACCTCCTGCAGTATGCGGTCACTGCACAGAGAGAGCAGGCAATTCTTCTGCAACTGGAAAGAGAGGATCCAAGATGGCAGTCAGAGACCAAACAAAACACACACTCTGGCCTCGTCCTCAAACAGCCCCTAGCTTGTCTGTGTTTGCAGATGGGAAGAAACTGAATATGTGTAAACAATTTGGTGGAGAAGGTGAGAGAGTGTGTGTGTGTGTGTGTGTGTGTGTGTGTGTGTGTGCACCTGTTGGTGGTTAGGGAAGGTGCACATGGCCTCCAGCAGTAGTTGAGTGACTGTGCCCAGCAGTCTAACAGGTATGCCCGCTGCCAGGTCCTGCTTGGTCAGGTTAAACACACATGCACTGGCTGCCAACTGGACGTTCAGGGTGGCAGGGTGGTTCTTCATCCCCAAAACTACCAACTAAAGAGAACGATAGAGGGCGAGAGAGATAGGGAGAAGAGAAGAAATGACTCATTACTTTATAAAAAGTTGTACCACTGACTAAGAGCCAGTCTGTAGTAAGATTTAGGTGGAGGAGACAGAATGACAAAGTGTGTGTGTGTTTACCTTGAGTATGTCAGGGCGTGGTTTCTCCATGACGTGTGTGAGACTGAAGAGATGAAACAGAGCCTCTCTGACAAAGCCCTCCCTCTCACTGTAGCGACGCAGCGCCTCACAGATCTGAGTCTCATTGGCCTCTCCTGTCACCTGTCACAGAGGACATACACAACACGTAGTGCTCTCAATATGCTGCTTCCTCTACACAAAGGCAACGTAGCAAGAGAGACAGAGAGAAAAAAAGAGACAGTGAGACCCACCTTGAGGCTGCCCTTTCCATTGAGGAAGTCAGAGAAGCCAGCGTCTGTAGCCAGCAGACCAACAAAGGTCATCCCTGGACGCTCCTCTACAAACGCCTTGACCGCCGCATCCGTCACCTGGCATAACACACACACACACCAGGTAAACACTCTACACCAGGGGTCCCCAACTACATTCACCCGTGAGCGGATGATCGGGGGACCAGAACAAAATTGCAAATTGACCATAAGAATCCCCAAAAGACTTAGCATTTGACAAAAACAGATGCCTCTGTATTCATGAGTGGGAATACCTGGGAACAGATTTCGTAAATGAAAATCAATTTGAGCTGATTGTGTGTGATTTAACAGTCTTTATGTCCAACATCGAAAATCACAATAGGTCCGCCTATTGGTGAACCCTGCTCTACACACACAGCCAGGTCTGCAATACACCCACTCACAACTCAAGTCAACTAAACTCATAGTCTGTTTCAAGTACCTGTTTGCGTCCAGACACATCCAGCGAGACCAGAGCAGGCAGGATTCCAGGCTCACCCAGCAGCTGACGAGCCACATCTGACGTGAACTGTTTATCATCACTGATGTCCAGGTGCTGCATGGTTAGGTTCACACACACACAAGAATCAGAAGCATGAGTATCATAAGTAAAACCATTAGAGCACCGCAAGTAAAGTTAAGGGATAGCTAACAATCACAGTGACGGATCACTAAAAAGGTTTTAGAAACTTAGCTCAGCAATGTACACTACATGACAAAAAGTATGTGGACACCTGCTTGTCGAACATCTCATTCCAAAATCATGGGCATTAATATGGAGTTGGTCCCCCCTGTGGTGCTATAACAGCATCCACTCTTCTGGGAATGCTTTCCAATAGATGTTGGAACATGCGAGGACTTGCTTTCATTCAGCCACAAGAGCATTAGTGAGGTCGAGAACTGATGTTGGGGCAATTTGGCCTGGCTCGCAGTCAGCGTTCCAATTCATCCCAAAGGTGTTCGATGGGGTTGAGGTCAGGGCTCTGTGCATCCAGTCAAGTTCTTCCACACCTATCTCGACAAACCCTTTCTGTATGGACCTCGCTTTGTGCATGGGGGCATTGTCATGCGGAAACAGGAAAGGGCTATCCCCAAATTGTTGCCACAAAGTTGGAAGCATAGAATCGTCTAAAACGTAATTGTATGCTGTATCGTTAAGATTTCCCTTCACTGGAACTAAGGGACCTAGCCCGAAAAATGAAAAACAGCCCCAGACCACCTGACGTTGCTTCTAGAGGCAGTTTGGAACTTGGTAGTGAGTGCTGCAACCGAGGACAAACAATTTCTATGCGCTACGTGCTTCAGCAATTGGCGGTCCCATTCTGTGAGCTTGTGTGGCCTACCAATTCATGGCCGAGCCATTGTTGCCCCTGAACGTTGCCACTTCACAATAACTGCACTTACAGTTGACCGGGGAAGCTCTAGCAAGGCAGAAATGTGACGAACTGACTTGTTGGAAAGGTTGCATCCTATGATGGTGCCTTGTTGAAAGTCACAGCTCTTCAGTAAGGCCATTCTACTGCCAATGTTTGTATATGGAGATTGCATGGCTGTGTGCTGAGTTTTATACACCTGTCAGCAACAGGTGTGCCTGAAATTACAGAATCCCTCATGTAAAGGGTTGTCCACATATTAGTATGTATATGTACAGTTGAAGTCGGAAGTTGACATACACTTAGGTTGGAGTCATTAAAACTCGTTTTTCAACCACTCCACAAATGTCCTGTTAACAAACTATAGTTTCGGAGGGTCGGATAGGACTTGGACTTTGTGCATGACACAAGTAATATTTCCAACAATTGTTTACAGACAGATAATTTCACTTATAATTCACTGTATCACAATTCCAGTGGGTCAGAAGTTTACATACACTAAGTTGACTGTGCCTTTAAACAGCTTGGGAAATTCCAGAAAATTATGTAATGGCTTCAGAAGCTTCTGACATCATTTGAGTCAATTGGAGGTGTACCTGTGGATGTATTTCAAGGCCCACCTTCAAACTCAGTGCCTCTTTGCTTGACATCATGGAAAAATCTAAAGAAATCAGCCAAGACCTCCACAGGTCTGGTTCGTCCTTGGGAGCAATTTCCAAACGCCTGAAGGTACCACATTCATCTGTACAAACAATAGCACTCAAGTATAAACACCATGGGACCACGCAGCAGTCATAACGCTCAGGAAGGAGACGCATTTTGTCTCCTAGACATAAACATTCTTTGGTGCAAAAAGTGCAAATCAAACTCAGAACAACAGCAAAGGACCTTGTTTCCGCCAGCATCTTCACGGGTACAAAATTATCTATATCCACAGTAAAATGAGTCCTATATCGACATAACCTGAGAGGCCGCTCAGCAAGGAAAAAGCCACTGCTCCAAAACCGCCATAAAAAACAGACTACGGTTTGCAACTGCACATGGGGACAAAGATCGTACTTTTTGGAGAAATGTACTCTGGTCTGAAGAAACAAAAATAGAACTGTTTGGCCATAATGACCATCGTTATGTTTGGAGGAAAAAGGGGGAGGCTTGCAAGCCGAAGAACAACATCCCAACCGTGAAGGACAGGGGTGGCAGCATCATGTTGTGTGGATGCTTTGCTGCAGGAGGGACTGGTGCACTTCACAAAATAGATGACATCATGAGGCAGAAGAATTATGTGGATATATTGAAGCAACATCTCAAGACATCAGTCAGGAAGTTAAAGCTTGGTCGCAAATGGGTCTTCCAAATGGACAATGACCCCAAGCATACTTCCAAAGTTGTGACGAAATGGCTTAAGGACAACAAAGTCAAGGAATTGGAGTGGCCATCACAAAGCCCTGACCTCAATCCTATAGAAAATTTGTGGGCAGAACTGAAAAAGTGTGTGCAAGCAAGGAGGCCTACAAACCTGACTCAGTTACACCAGCTCTGTCAGGAGGAATGGGACAAAATTCACCCAACTTATTGTGGGAAGCTTGTGGAAGGCTACCTGAAAAGTTTGACCCAAGTTAAACAATTTAAAGGCAATGCTACCAAATACTAATTGAGTGTATGTAAACGTCTGACTCACTGGGAATGTGATGAAAGAAATAAAAGCTGAAATAAATAATTCTCTCTATTATTCTGACATTTCACGTTCTTAAAATAAAGTGGTCATCATAACTGACCTAAGACAGGGAATTTTTACTTAGATTTAATGTCAGGAATTGTGAAAAACTGAGTTTAAATGTATTTGGCTAGGGTGTATGTCAACTTAAACTGTATACATGTATATTACACACACCTTATAGTGGAGGAAATCAATGTAAAACTTCAGCATTAGAGCTGTCCCCACCCACCTGCAGTGCCTTCAGTTGTCCAATGACAGCCAGTAGCTGGGCAGTGCTCATCTCCAGCCTCTTCAGCTGGTGTAGTGTTAGTGACCTCAGCCTCTCTCTTAGTCCCAGTAGAGGGTTGAGGTTGGTTACTGAGGTGTTGGACAGGTCCAGGCTCTCCAGACGGGACAGGGAACACACATCAGCCAGCCCAGAGTCGTAGAAGTCCACGTTGGCCAGGGAGAGAGACCGCAGCCCCTGGAGAGAGCTGAAACAGTGACATGACGGTTCCTCCAGAGAGGACATGGTCAGACCTGTAAGGACCAACCGCTGCAAGCTCTCCTGGGGGGAGAGGAAGAAGGGGGAGAGTGAGAAGAAGAAGAGTGTTTGTGGGTGTCTGTAACTGCTGGAGGCTCTCTTATTAGTGTGTTTACCCGGCAGTGTTTGTTGGAGGCAAGGCCATGTAGTATGTCAGAGATTGTGAGGTCAGCGTTGACCCTAGCAGCGTCCAGCTCCAGCAGGCGGTGAGGACAGAGCGCTCTCTGGAACGCCTCGGCAGAGATACGGGCCGTACGGATACACGCACGACGCAGCCGAAGGTACTCACTGCTACGAAACACTCCTACTGTACTGTCATTCAACAGACCTAGAAACACACACATACACACCTTTTTTGTTAGAGCGGAGACTAAATCATTTAAGGCCTGGAATTTGCTCATTACTGCTCTAGACACTGCCTGTTTTGTGTTTTCTACTAATGATCAATGTAAGGATCTAAGCTTGGATCTGTGACGGTTGACTACTTCATCCTCCTTGCTCACCTTCAGTGGCCATCTTAGCCAACAGCTGGTCAGCTAGCTCCTGGGGAAACAGCAGAGAGTCTCTGAGACAGAGAGATCCATCAGCATGCTTCACACAGAACCTCTCCAGGTTCCTACTGACGTAGGACAGACACAGATCCGTCAGAGATGCAGGGGATGCCTCATCCTGGAACACACAAGGCAAGAGATCACCATTAGACACTTCAAGGCAGTACTCCAAAATGGCATACCAAACATTTGAATAGTTATAATGTCCAAAGTTAAAATAGTCGCCAATGAGACCTGTTATCCAGATACACACAGGAGGAGGTAGAGAACGTCTCGTGGTGGTAATTTGTGAAAAATAAAACAAGACACCTCCAGCTAAGGACAGGTTTAACTAGCCAGCAACGTTACGTTAGCGATCGTCGTGGATCAAATTTCAGCAGGTACCGTTATATAGTTAGCTAGTTACTGATTTGCGCTCGAAAACCCAAGGCATTATAATCAAGGTATTCTGCCTCATCCCAAGGTAGCTAGTTGGTGTCTATGAATAGGCTAGTTAGCTAACGTTAACTGTATGCCTTTTTCGATCAATGCACGACTGAATGTTAGAAATGTAAAGCGAAAAAAAACTCACCATGTTCAAAAAATGTAAGACCATATCATGCACACAGTGATAGTTGAAACAGCCGGGAAGGCTCGATACCTGACCAAAAATAAATATAGCTTTGGCCTCGGTTCGTCTTGTTAACTTGCTACTGTACCTAGATAGCCTAATCTAGCTGAAACTAGTTTTTGCGAAGAGCTAACAACTAACGTTAGCTAGCAGCTAGCTAACTTGTTGGTACGAAACGAGATGTTCCTGCAACAATGGACGGTTGTGAACATTTTCCGAATTCATTTTCAGACCATGTTCGTTAGTTAACAAGGCTAATACTTCTCTCTAAATCAACACACAGCCAGTTTGAACGTAAACATTCACCGGAGAAAACGATAGATGTAGCTATTTTTGTTGACAGACAGTAAACAAAGGTCATGTCACAGGAAGTACATCACCAGCTAGGAAGCTATTATTTACAGTCTATGCTAGGAATATACAGGGCGCTTTCGAGGATGAATGTTGTCTAGTCCCCTTTAAAAGTTGTTGCATTATGGGGATACACATTGTCCGACTGCGCCTGTAGTATATGGAGCTATATATACACCTTTAATGTTGATGTGATCAAAGGTCATTCGGTTTTTTATAAAGTCGCTTTCAAGTCACTGATCATGGCTAGAAGGGATCCAGCTTTTGTAAAATAACGTCAAAGGTATATTTGTTTCGAATTTTATCAACCCGTTTCCAAACCTTAACCAACTTATCCTAACCTGCTGTGTTAATTATCCAAATCTTCTACGAAAAGTCACATCTGACGTTAATTTGACAACAATTATAGCCATGACTGCCTGCAGGGCTGCCAACTTTTGAAGAAAGTTTGGAGTGAGATTTGCTGTATGAATTTCATTGCCCCATGGCACAACCCCTAGTTGGCGATTCAGGGGGTTTTCCCCGGGGAATATTTTATTGTTTTAAAGCTCATTTTCTGTCATTCTATTTATTTTGACATGGTTTAGGCATATGACCAGGGTGGAACATTTTAATAATAAAAACCACAGGTCAAGGGTATTCAGGATGCTTTGAGCATTAAATGAACACTCAAAATGTGACTACTTTGTTACTTTGAGATTTTGGGGTGATGAAATATAATTTTTTTACATATTTTTTAGGTGGTTTGACACTTTATTCAGACAGTAATGAAATGGGAAGTGGGAGAAACAGTGGGAAGGTTGGAAGCAGGGATTGATTCCTGTTCTCACATGGAAAGTTGTATACGACACATGCCGGGGAGTTTAACCACTACACCAAGGCTCTGCTCAAGAAATACTAATAATAATGGTTGATGGCAGTGGGTAACCAAATCATAGATTGCAGTCTCCTTGTCCATAGGTTAGTTTCAAGGTAAGGACACAAGTATTTTGTAATTTGGGTAAACCCTGCTTGTGCTCCAGGAGGGTTGGCCACCCCTGATCTATGTTTCCCAAGTGCTGAGAGTTTGAAAATGTTCTTGTTCTAACAATTCATTTCTCAAAATCAACCAACCTTCAAGACAAATCAAATGAATATTCAGGTGGTTTATGCCAACTAGTTGAAGATCCCTGCCATCATCTTACTCTACATAGACAAAATATGATGCGTTTATGAGTTGTGAGTCTCCCTACCATCTATGCCATCTGTGCATGTGCACAAATACTAAAATGTCCTAAAATTATATTTGAGGCCTGGAGCATTCAATATCCAATGCTTAATTGTATGACTTATTCAAAACTGCCCATGAATGGCTGCAAAAATACATAGCCTCATATAATTCATTTTCATAGACACGAGTAGGCATATCAGATTTCAAATATGTTATTACACTGAAAGAATTATGAAGAAGTAGAATAATAAAATAAGTGTGGGGAATGGTAATAGTGTTCTTGCTGACAAGCACAATAATTACACTATATTTTAGCCCATTGTTAAGCAGGAGAATTGTTCCACTGATCAGATATTTAATAGATCAGTTATTAGATATTTAAAACGCACATCCAATCCATTCGATCCCTTACATAACTAGACTAATCATATATGCTTCAATGTGCCGCGGTTAACAGTGCTGTGGTAAAACAGGACAATGATGTGGGCCTTCCGAGTGGCACAGCGGTCTAAGGCTACAGACCCAGGTTCGATCCTGGGCTGTATCACACCCGGCCGTGATCGGGAGTCCTATAGGGCGGCGACAAATTGGCCCAGCGTCGTCCGGGTTAGGGGAGGGTTTGGCTAGGGGGGCTTTACTTGGCTCATTGTGCTTTAGCGACTCCTAGTGGTGGGCCGGGCACCTGCAGGCTGACCTCATAGCGACTCCTTGTGGCGGGCCGGGCACCACTAGGAGTCTGCGGTCGTCAGTTGAACGGTGTTTCCTCCGACACATGGATGCTTCTTGGTTAAGGGGGCTGGTGTTAAGAAGCGCAGTTCCGCGGGTAGGTGATGCTTGTAGGTGATGTCATGGCTACTGTTGGGAGCGTTCTAAAAAATTCTGCTAAAACAAGCATCTCTAGCTACCTTTTATTTGAAAATAGATTATAATTCACTGCAAGTTCATCACATTAGCCTTAATCAAGACGATCTCTCTATTACATTGTTGTTCAACGGGGACCAGACTCTCTGAAATTATTACTTCATCAGTCCAACACCAAGGTCACAAGTTGTGGACTTTTCAACACGTGTGGTTTTTAGATAGGAATTTTTACGACACTGCTCCTCCGTTCGAATCACGGCTAGACTCGTAAACTTTGAGGACGAAAAGGAGGTGAAGCAGCATTTGGATAACAAAGGTGTAGAATTCAGCTACCAGTGTTACAGAGAGAAGGACCCTGAAGGTAAGGCATGACGTGCGCTGTCCCATGCACTGGTGCTTTAGTGAGTGTTGGGGTCACTCAGTGTTGTTCAGCTCATGGTTACCCTTTCGCTGTCCCATAACCGGGGTGCTGAACCACTGATTCTGGTTGGTGTTTAGTTTTTTTATGCCTCATGTACTTGTACTGTAAGCTTTCCGCCTTCCACCTCATAAATGTATCTAACCTCATTCTGCATGTATGTATTCTGTTGTCAGGGTGTCAAAGGCTTGCTGACTACATGGAAGGAGTGAAAGAAAACGTTGAGTCTACCACCCAGGTGCTCAAACACAATTGTGAGATGAATACACATGGTGAAGGCTTCTACAAGCTCGGGGCTTACTATGTCCAAGGGAAATGTACATGACTCCACTACACTAAACTTAATCCCATTCACTAGAAGATTACAACAGCAAAGTCTGCAACAATTTGCATTTCTCAGATAGACAAGTCATTTGAAAGGTTAGAGTATGGCATGACAAAAACATGTTTTCAGACATGTCATATTATTAATAAGAAATATAAGGATGATAAGAAAATAGAGACAGACAGACAGACCCTGAATCCATCCCCCAAGTGGTCAAACTCACCATGTTCTACATCTCTCCACCAGGGGAAGTTGCAGATCATCTGAAAATGGCCTACTCCTGCTTCATGACGGCCTACAGCAGTGGTGGTAAGAAGTCTGTGGACGCGTGTCAAAACGTGGGTCTCCTCACCGACGTTGGTTGAGCCATGAAGGCCGGCCCTGACTCAGGGGGCAAAAGGTTGAAGGATTCACTAATGTGTGTTTTAAAATGCAGCTGTTTGCGAAGTTCATAGGTTCTGCCACAAGATGGAGTCAAAGTCAAGGAAAACTAGCGTGATATGACAAATCCACTGTCCATGAGTACATCAGGGCAGGTCAGAGTCTTATTTTGTCGTCTAATTTGCTCATCCCATTTGATGTCATGTGATGTGTTAAAAATAGAATAATCTGGTGGGATATATTCACGTTATTGAGTAAAGCGCTTCAGATCAGACAGATAATGTGACGTTTCGGTCAGAATTGCTGAAACATTTATTTTGTTTTTTGTACACATATTATTATTAAAGTCCCAGCCTTCCATGGTCCAAATTGACAATATGAAAACATTGATGCAAACATATTCTATTGTTTTGCTACTTCCAAATCCAGCAGAGAAGCACACTGGTCACATCCACAGAGAAGCACACTGGTCACATCCGAGATAAAAACTTGGCTGTAATGCAAAATATTTGGGGGCGTAGCGAGAAACCTAAAATACAGACCTCTATCCTCTCTCTTACCATTACCGGTGGCAATTTCACTGGCATACCATTCACTCTCGTTGACTAAACAATGCCCAGCTCTGTCTCGCGCCCCCGGTAGGTGCCAGTCAAGACTCCACGCGACACACACGCAGCATTCTCTGGTGTACTGGCACACGGTGGTAGGAATCACCCTTATCTGTAGCCACAGATCTAGGATCAGTTTACACTCCCTAGTAACATTGGGGGAGACATAAAAAATATTTTAGCCTGGTCTCATAGACTAAACGTAACATAGTAAAATAAATCCTGGACACTAGTATTAGTATATGTTAGGTTTGATATGGTTACATAAAACAGATGGGTATTTAACGCAAAAACGAAAGTAGGATGGTTGGTTGGGGTGAATGGGTAGGAATGAATGTCTAGCAACTCAAAGGTTGGGAGTTTGAATTTCATCAGGGACAACTTTAGCATTTTAGCTAATAAGCAAACGTTACAACTACTTACTACATTTAGCTACTTTGCAACTACTTAACACGCTTTCAAAACTTTACTCCTTTAACCTAACTCCTAAACGTAACCCGAACCCCTAGCCTAGCTAACGTTAGCCAGCTAGCTAAGGTTAGCCGCCTATCTGCCTAGCTAGAATTCGTAACATATCATACGTTTCTCAAATTTGTAACATATAGTTAATTTTGCAAAATCTTAACATATTCTGTATTTTGCAAATTCGTAACATATGTCACAAATTACAATTCGTATTACATCATGCGAAATTGGTGCCTGACATCCACAAATTAAAACATACCATTGAACATGTCATTTATTATCCTAAAAACAAGGATTTCGGTTTCCGTACACAATAATACGAACTGCTCTGAGACCAGGTTGCAGCGGGCAACAGCGAAGGCGAGCGAACTTTCTAAATTCCGCCCCTTTTCCCGTGTCCATTCAACCCTCATTCAAAACAGAACACAGCTGTTGCAGAGCACACCGCTTTTGGCTTTGTAGGAGCCTCTGAAATTTGCCGGGGTCGAGTTTCCCTACCCGAAAAGAGGAATTTGGCACCCATTTCTGTGTGGTGAGTGTCTGGTTTATGTCTGTTTTCGTAAACTAGGGTATGTGGCAGCATCCCTGATGCTAAATCCATTTGCGCGGAAGGTTAGCTAACGTTATCCACTGGAGTAAGCCACACTAACGACGTTAAGCTTTCTCTTTGAAGGTTTAAGTAAAGCGTTTATTTTGAGTTGAATAGTAATATGTGTTGCAGTAACGTTAAGTACGTTAGCTAACGTTGACTACCTTGCGTTACACCACTGCCAGTTCTAGCTCTCAGAATGTCTTAAGATGTTTGCACTTGTCGAGTTAGCTAACGATAGCTGTAGGTAGTCAACGTTTGTTTGACAAGTTTAGTTAGCAAACTAACTAACAACTGTCCTCTTTAATGTCGTTGCTATTTGTGTTTTTTTGCCAACTGAGATGGCTAGCTGGCTAACGGTTATTTGCGCGTGTTGTCCCCAGCCTGCTGTTAGCGCTAAGCTGATGGCTACTGAAACGCCTTGGCTCGGGTTGTCTTGGACTCAGAACCCCCCTCACTGTCCCGCCCAGATCCGGGGAGTGTTTTTTTCTCTCTCACTAAAATGGCTTGGATATAAACAAACTGCCGGTTGACTAGTTGTCTTTCAATATAGAAGTTATTACTATATACAGTTAGTCTGAAAAAGCAGAGCACTTTTAGGGAGGTGCAACGGCCTGTAGTTTATACACAGGCAAGAAACATCACGTTAGCCAGCCAGCCGTTGCAATACGAATTAATTAATCTTTCATGACAGGTTGGCATCAACATCGCGATGCCTGCCTACTGTAGCTAGGATATGTCAGCATCAATGTGTTTTGCTACATTAGCTAGGTAACGTTAGGCCCTGTAATGTACCAGTTAAAAGCAATACCGTGGGTCGATATAATTGATTTCAAAGGGTGAAAGTGTAGAGTAATGAATTTATTATTTGTAATGCACGTCTCATGTCCCACATTATTTCCTAGATGAGCCACGTTTAACAGATTGCTGATGCACCTTTCATTGTTGCCTTGATATTGRTAGACAATAGCCACTTGCTGGGCAAAGCCAGGGACTCTACAGCAACATATATCAGTCATGCCACATGCCATGCAGGCAGATTTCCGTTAACCCAGTAATATCTGTTAAGCAGTGTACGCTTGTGTTCCATAACTGAGATGCAGGTCTGGACATTAACGTTTTTAGCCAGTAGGACATTTTTTATTTTTTTTACTTGTCGGAAAGCTCAAGTCACTTGTCTCCAGCCCCGGAGGACACCAATTCGGATCGGCGTAGCCTAATTGTTTGATATTGTGGGTTTTGCGTGATTTCTTTAACTTGTCCATTCGGCCAGCTTAAATCTATATTTATTATTATTATATWTTTTTTTATTATACTTGCCCCGGGGAAACGGACAAGCGTTGATGTCGAGCCCTGAGATGTCTTATAGTCATGGTAGTGCCTTCACAGCCTGGTTGGTCACAGGCTGTACTGTAGCCAAGACCTCTATCCTATCATAACTTGTCATGACATACACGTTTGGCATGACGTGGAACGAACACAGAGAGGAGTTTGCTAAACTAGCACTTTAACAGATCTGGACCACCAGGCTATATATAATAGCCTTGGTTAGATACACAGAAAACTACAGAAATGTGTATCGTATGTGCACTTTTGTATTGCCAGATTAACATTCTCTCAAGATGAATATAACTTGCAAGATAGATTTGAGTTGGGTTAGATGCTCATATCTACATAGCTACAATTGTTGTGTCTATCCATTGGTAAAATATAAAGTGAATAGTCTGATATTGAATGGTTAGATAAGGTTCCAGATTTCAGCCCTAATAAGAGATCACAGCCGCTGAGTCTCCCTAGCAGATRTCCTATAGGATAGATTATGTATTTTCATGCATGAGTAGAGCTGTTGCAAAGGATACAGAGCAATATAAACTGAACATAAATATAAATGCAACAATTTCAAAGATTTTACAGAGTTACAGATCATACGGAAATCAGTCAATTTAAATAAATTGGGCCCTAATCTATGAATTTCACATGACTGGGATTACAGATGACAGATATGTTGGTCAAAAATACTTTTTAAAAAAACTAAAAAGTAGGGGTGTGGATCAGAAAACCAGTCAGTTTCTGGGGTGAACATTTTCCCCATGCAGCGTGATACATCGCTCTGGATAAGAGCGTCTGCTAAATGACTTAAATGTAAATGTAATACATCTCCTTCGCTTAGAGTTGATCAGGCTGTTGATAGTGGCCTGTGGAATGTTGTCCCACTCCTATTCAATGGCTGTGTAAAGTTGCTGGATATTGGCGGGAACTGGAACACGCTGTTGTACACATCAATCCAAAGCATCCCAAACACGTACAATGGGTGACATGTCTGCTGAGTATGCAGGCCTTGGAAGAATTGGGACATTTTGACATCAGCAAACCGCTCGCCCAAGAAATGCCACACACACGGTCTGCCATCTGCCTGGTCCAGTTGAAACCAGCTCATGAACTATGAGACCAACACTTTACATGTTGTGTTTATATTTTTGTTCAGTGTGTATATATTTTTTTTATCAAACTTTTGGGGGGGGGGGGCAAAATCTCTGGATTGAATCTGTTTGCCTACCCCTAGTGTACAGAGCATTCAATAATCAAGATTAGTAAGGGAAAGTTTCATCATAAATAAATAAATTATTTCACCTTTATTGAGAACACGCTCATTTACAATTGCGACCTGGCCAAGATAAAGCAAAGCAGTTTGACACATACAACAACACAGAGTTACACATGGAGTAAAACAAACACAGTTAATAATACAGTAGAAGAATAAGTCTATATACAATGTGAGCAAGTGAGGTGAGATAAGGGAGATGAAGGCAAAAAAAAAGGCCATGGTGGCGAAGTAAATACAATATAGCAAGTAAAACACTGGAATGGTTGATTTGCAGTGGAAGAATGTGCAAAGTAGAGATATAAATAATGGGGTGCAAAGGAGCTAAATAAATAAATACAGTAGGGAAAGAGGTAGTTGTTTGGGCTACATTATAGATGGGCTATGTACAGGTGCAGTAATCTATGAGCTGCTCTGACAGCTGGTGCTTAAAGCTAGTGGGAGAGATAAGTGTTTCCAGTTTCAGAGATTTTTGTAGTTCGTTAATATAGGGAAAGGGAATACCTAGTCAGTTGCACAACTGAATGCATTCAACTGAATTATTTCTTCCGCATTTAACCCAACCCTTTTGAATTAGAGAGGTGTGGGGTTGGGGGGGGGGGCTGCCTAAATCGACATCCATGTCATCAGTGGCTGTGGAGCAGTTGTTGGGGGCTAACTTTCTGGCTCAATGGCAGAACGGCAGATGTTTTCCACCTTGCTGGCTCAGGGATTCGAACCAGTGATCTTCCGGTTACTGGCCCAATGCTCTTTACTGCTAGGCTACATGCCACACCATGGTGCATGTACAGCCAATCTATTTATCTTGCATCTGTGTCTCATTTAAAAACAGACTAGTTTGGTTAGATTGGCCTTTTCCTGGTCTTCTATCTTGTCACGATCTCATTTTTGCACACTAGTTTGTCACTGTCTGTATGTCGCTATTGCTGGGAATTGCCAGGTACCTCACAATATGATATTATTATGATTCTATATGTATTGCGTTTTTATTGCGATTTGATGATTCTAACATATTGCTCATGTCAGCTGAAGAGGGATGAGAGCCATGAGAAAACAAGTTTGATCAGCCATGGTAATAAAAGTGCTGAAAACAAATTGGCTCCCTTTTTAAAAAGATGGAGAACAAGCTATGAAGGAAAAATACTGCCGTTTTGGTGCAGGTACAACCAACTAGCGTAAAACAATACGATGTATCATCAAAAATAATATCCTGATATGTAACTGTATATTTTTTCTTCCCATCACTATATGTCACTGGTCCTCCCTGACTGTCCCACACGAACACTGGTCAGTGCAGTCTAATCTAAGTGGAAGTACTGCTGTGCTCTAGGTGCGCCCATCTGGTGCTGTAGTTGTGTGTTGTGTTCTGTCTTTCCAAGGCCTGAAATGTGATTAGCTGTAAAATGAGACTCTCTGCTGTGTGTGTGTGCGCGCTACAGGGCATGCGTCAGATGTCAGCGCCATGGTCTGTCTCGGGTTTAGTTAGGCTGCTCTGGGTTTTGTCCCTCGGATGACATGGGACTTTCTTAAAGATGGAGTCTGGATTTGTTATTGTTTTGTTAACTAAACTGAGGTGAGGAGCATGGTGTTCTAGCTGATAGCTGTTCTATCGCATGCGCAATGATTTCTGAGYGGGGGGGGGGGGGGGGMTGTTTGTTTGCAGTAACCTCTTTGTTGTAATATCCCAAACAGATGTGGCAGTTTCACCACTTTAGGATTCTAGCTTTAAATTGCAACATGTGTCCTGGTCTGTGTGTGTCTCAATGTTGGTGTTTGTGAACCATTTCAAGAAGCAAGGCGTATGTCACGTCAGTACTTCACAGGAGAGGCATTGGAACGTGTTATTTTTTMGGGGGCTGAGATAATGGATGGGCTGGACATGCCGACAGATGAGTTTGGATTGGTCTGCCATGTAGCACGCGTCTGTCTATAACATGAGATGCTCAGTGTGTGTAGATAATCCTTGGAAACGCAGCTTTTTTAGCCATGGAGAACTGCAAAAGTGTTGCTACTGCTCTTAACAACATTACTGCCCAGAATTTAGCAGGAGCTATCAATAAAGAACACTGGAAAAAATTGTGATGGACTACTTTCTGCACACAGTCAGTGTGAACCGGAGTGAATTGACACAAACAGAAAATACATGCTACCGTGAAGTGTTTATCCATGTATACGGGTAAGAGTCAAGCTACATTTTCAGATATTTTAAGTACACTCGCCAATTTTATGTGTATGATCTGTGTAGCAATATTATTCGTATGTCAGTCATTTGCATTGCTAGTTATAGCCTATTGTTAGCTAGCTAGCTCATTGAACCTAGTTACTACAGCATATCATGCATGGTGGCAAGCATGACAATCAGTTTGTATTGCTAGTAGAATGGGTTGGGATTATTGTTCAGCTAGCTAACTACATGTCTAAGCAAAGGACTCTACTTCAACAGAAGATTACATGACCCATCAAGTTAGCCAGGTATTTCTGAGGGTGATTATGGCCATCTATTGTATTTCATGAAGATGTGTACATGTCTAGACAGTAATGACCCATCCACTTCGCTAGATGTGGTTGGGGGGTGGTTATAGCATTTCTTTCACATGACCATCAATTTAGACAAGTGTCCGGTAGGGGTGTGCTGACATGGCCATATTGGAATCGTATCTGTAAAGTGACAGTTAAATTACTCACTCTTTAGCACATGGCTTCATGTGAATCCTTAAAGCGATGGGTGGGGCTAAGGCTTAAGAGGGTGTGAACGATGCTGAATAGGTGTAGACAAAGAGCTCTCTGTACCAAAACATTCAAGGGCCATTTTCTCAAAAGTGGGGTTACAAGTTTATCAACTTTCAAAGCAGAATTACTTCCCCATTGTTCCTCATGCAGTGTATGATATACCATTTTGTAGCTCTGAGTCTCTACTTTTATTCTATGTGTATAAAAACAACACCATTTCATATTTGGCTACACAAGATCGAAGTGGTGGGTCACATTTTAAGATGCACGCTGACTTGTCTAGGATGTCTTTGGCCCTATCATCTTTTGTGACTGAGTGGTGATAGTGATGATGCTGCAGTCAGCCATGGAGGTTAAGGCAGGGGCCGCGTTAGATTTCAGTGATCTGCATTTTCAAAACACAGACATTCAAAAGGAAATCTGCATTTTAAACCATTTCACACGTCATTTTTGTCTCTTCAATAAAGTGATCAGGGGCGTGCAACTAGTTTTTTTCTTTCACAGAAAATACATTTAGTGAAACACATTCTGCAGAAAATAGCAGTGTGTAAGGTGTCTTGTGGTGCTGGCTGCCTACTGAGGTGGGTGTCAAGCGATATTAGTCTGTATGTACAGTGGCGTGCGAAACTTTTCACCCCCCTTGGCATTTTTCCTATTTTGTTGCCTTACAACCTGGAATTAAAATAGATTTTTGGGGGATTGGTATCATTTGATTTACACAACATGCCTACCACTTTGAAGATGCTAAATCTTTTTTTGTGAAACAAACAAGAAATAAGACAAACTGAACTTGAATGTGCATACCTATTAACCTCCCCAAAGCCAATACTTTGTAGAGCCACCTTTTGCAGCAATTACAGCTGCAAGTCTCTTGGGGTATGTCTCTATAAGCTTGGCACATCTAGCCATGGGGATTTTTACCCATTCTTCAAGGCAAAACTGCTCCAGCTCCTTCAAGTTAGATGGCTTCCACTGGTGTAAAGCAATCTTTAAGTCATTCCAAGACTTTGACTAGGCCATTCCAAGACTTTTAAATGTTTCCCCTTAAACCACTCGAGTGTTGCTTTAGCAGTATGCTTAGGGTCATTGTCCTGCTGGAAGGTGAACCTCTGTCCCAGTCTCAAATCTCTTGAAGACTGAAACAGGTTTCCCTCAAGAATTTCCCCGTATTTAGAGCCGTCCATCATTCCTTCAATTCTGACCAGTTTCCCAGTCCCTGCCGATGGAAAAACATCCTCACAGCATGATGCTGCCACCACCATGCTTCACTGTGGGAATGGTGTTCTCAGTGTGATGAGAGGTGTTGGGTTTGTGCCAGACATAGTGTTTTCCTTGATGGCCAAAAAGCTCAATTTGTCTCATCTGACGAGTACCTTCTTCCATATGTTTGGGGAGTCTCCCACATGACTTTTGGTGAACACCATGTGTTTGCTTATTTTTTTTCTTCAAGCAATGGCTTTTTTTCTGGCCACTCTTCCGTAAACCCCAGCTCTGTGGAGTGTACGGCTTAAAGTGGTCCTAAGGACAGATATTTCAATTTCCGCTGTGTCGCTTTGCAGATCCTTCATGGTTATCTTTGGTCTCTTTGTTGCCTCTGATTAATGCCCTCCTTGCCTGGTCCTTGAATTTTAGTGGGTGGCCCTCTCTTGGCAAGTTTGTTCTGGTGCCATATTCTTTCCAATTTTAAAAATAATGGATTTAATGGTGCTCTGTGGGATGTTCAAAGTTTGTGATTTTTTTTATAACCCAACCCTGATCTGTACTTCTCCACAACTTTGTCACTGACCTGTTTGGAGAGCTCCTTGGTCTTCATGGTGCCACTTGCTTGCTGGTGTCCCTTGCTTAGTGGTGTTGCAGACTCTGGAGCCTTTCATAACAGGTGTATATGTGTTATATATATGAGATCGTGACAGATCATATGACACTTAGATTGCACACAGGTGGACTTTATTTAACTAATTATGTGACTTCTGAAGGTAATTAGTTGCACCAGGTCTTATTTAGGGGCTTCATAGCAAAGGGGGTGAATACATGCAGGCACCGTTCTCCATTTAAAAAAAAAAAAAAAAAAAACATTTTAAACAAGTTATTTTTTTATTTCACTATACCAATTTGGACTATTTTGTATGTCCATTACATGAAATCCAAGTAAAATCCATTTCAATTACAGGTTGTAATGCAACAAAAAAGGAAAAACGCCAAGGGGGATGAATACTCTTGCAAGACACTGTGTGTGTTGTGCCCATAGTCAAGGAGCTCATGTGGCCCCTTGCCAACTTCGGTCTGCCGGTTTGGCTGTTGGGCTGTCACTCAAGAGAATGTCTCAACTTTCACTTCCGGAAACCGGAGTAGAGACCCACAGTCTGTAGCTGACTTCCCCTCTGGTACCACAAGCAAGTAGGCTACCCGGCTGCCACGGCAGGCTGCCCTCCCTTGATCATACTGGTCTGGAACTGGATGTCTCCGCCTGTACTTATACTGGGAGTGGTTCAAACAACTACAAGTGGCACACTCCCCCCTCTCTCTGTTCTGTTCCTCCAATCTCATTCTCAACTTGCGCGATATATCTAATTCATTTGATAAATTTGAATTTATGGTTATGCCTTTTTCCCAAGACAGTTTTGAAGAAATGTTTAAAGTTTATTGTAATTTTCCGGCTTGACTGAACTTAATATCTTAAAATAATGATGGACTGTCGTTTCTCTTTGCCTTTTTGAGCTATTCTTGTCATGATATGGACTTGGTCTTTTACCAAATAGGGCTATCTTCTGTATACCCCCCTACCTTGTCACAACACAACTGATTGGCTCAAACACATTTTTAGAAGTTAAGTTAATTTGTGTAATATCTTTCCAAGGCACACCTGTTAATTGAAATGCATTCCAGGGGACTACATCATGAAGCTGGTTGAGAGAATGCCAAGAGTCTGCAAAGCTGTCATCAAGGCAAAGGGTGGCTACTTTGAAGAATCTCAAATATAAAATATATTTTGATTTGTTTAACACTTTTGGTTTCTACATGATTCCATATGTTCATAGTTTTGATGTCTTTACTATTATTCTACAGTGTAGAAAAGAGTAAAAAATTAAGAAAAACCCTTGAATGAGTTGGTGTGTCAGCTTCTGACTGGTAATTGATATACTGTGAATCGCCCATAAATTAGAAAATTATAGATGTGATTGTTAAGTCATATCGACCTATTCTCAAATTCTCTCTCGCTCTTGTAAACAGTTCACGGTTGTATGGAGCTGTGTATTTTTCTAATGGTTGTGCTGAAATGGGGGCATATGAATCAGCCGCTCTATCAGCCTCAATCACACAGACCCCAAGTCTCCTCTCTCACACAGTCGCACTGTAAACTAACCCTTCAATGATTCACTGTGTGTGTGTCCATGAAATGTGGGGATAATACATGGAAAGTCTGTGGGTGGACAACAGGCGAGGTAGCTGCAGTCAGTGCAACAGGCCCTCGTGTGCCTAGGTCAAGCTCTCGTGTGGGTGGGGTGAAGAAATGTAACTCTGGCTAATGAGGCCAGTCCTAAYGCTTGTTAGATTCCTGTAAGGCTTATACACAGTGCCTTCAGAAAGTATTCATACCTTTTGACTTAATCCACTATTTGTTGTTACAGCCTGAAATCAAAATGGATAATAAAAAAGTTTAAAAAATCTACACACAATAACCCCATAATGACAGTGAATTTTTTTTATACATACTTTTGTATAAGTATGTGGACACCCCTTCAAATGAGTGGATATGGCTATTTCAACCACACTCGTTGTTGAGATGTGTTTAAAATCGAGCACACATAGGATGCCACCCTTCCAACAAGTCAGTTTGTAAAATTTCTTCCCTGCTAGAGCTGCCCCGGTCAACTGTAAGTGCTGTTATTGTGAAGTGGAAACGACTAGGAGAAATAACGTCTCAGCCGCAAATCGGTAGGCCACACAAGCTCAAAGAACGAGAACAGAGTGCTGAATCACGTAGCGTGTAAAAAATTGTGTCCTCGGGTGCAACACTCACTACAGATTTCAAAACTGCCTCTGGAAGCAACGTCAGCACAKGAACTGTTAGTCGGAAGCTTCATGAAATGGGTTTCCTTTGCCTAGCAGCCGCACGCAAGCCTTAAATCACCATGTGCAATGCCAAGCGTTGGCTGGAGGGGTGTAAAGCTCGCTGCAATTGGACTCTGGTGCAGTGGAAATGCGTTCTCTGGAGTGATAAATCACGCTTCACCATCTGGCAGTCTGACGGAAGAATCTGTGTTTGGCGCATGCCAGGAGAACGCTACCTGCCGCAATGCATAGTGCCAACTATAAAGTTTAGTGGAGGAATAATGGTCTGGGGCAGTTTTTTTCATGGCTTGGGCTAGGCCCCTTAGTTCCAATGAAGGGAAATCTTAACGCCACAGCATACAATTACATTCTAGACGTGTGCAACAGTTTGGGCAAGGCCCTTTTCTTTTTCAGCATGACAATGCCCCTGTGCACAAAATCAAATCAAATTTTATTTGTCACATACACATGGTTAGCAGATGTTAATGCGAGTGTAGCGAAATGCTTGTGCTTCTAGTTCCGACAATGCAGTAATAACCAACGAGTAATCTAATAATTCCACAACTATTACCTTATACACACAAGTGTAAAGGGATAAAGAATATGTACATACAGATATATGAATGAGTGATGGTACAGAACGGCATAGGCAAGATGCAGTAGATTGTACTCAATACCGTATATACATATGAGATGAGTAATGTAGGGTATGTAAACATAAAAGTGCATAGTTTAAAGTGGCTAGTGATACATGTATTACATAAAGATGGCAAGATGCAGTAGATGATATAGAGTACAGTATATACATATACATTATATTAAGTGGCGTTGTTTAAAGGGGCTAGTGATACATTTTCTGATCAATTTCCATTATTAAAGTGGCTGGAGTTGAGTCAGTATGTTGGCAGCAGCCACTCGATGTTAGTGGTGGCTGTTTAACAGTCTGATGGCCTTGAAATAGAAGCTGTTTTTCAGTCTCTCGGTCCCCGCTTTGATGCACCTGTACTGACCTCGCCTTCTGGATGATAGCGGGGTGAACAGGCAGTGGCTCGGGTGGTTGTTGTCCTTGATGATCCTTTTGGCCTTCCTGTGACATCGGGTGGTGTAGGTGTCCTGGAGGGCAGGTAGTTTGCCCCCAGTGATGCGTTGTGCAGACCTCACTACCCTCTGGAGAGCCTTACGGTTGTGTGCGGAGCAGTTGCCGTACCAGGCGGTGATAAGGCCCGACAGGATGCTCTCGATTGTGCATCTGTAGAAGTTTGTGAGTGCTTTTGGTGACAAGCCGAATTTCTTCAGCCTCCTGAGGTTGAAGAGGCGCTGCTGCGCCTTCTTCACAACGCTGTCTGTGTGGGTGGACCAATTCAGTTTGTCCGTGATGTGTACGCCGAGGAACTTAAAACGTACTACCCTCTCCACTACTGTCCCGTCGATGTGGATAGGGGGGTGCTCCCTCTGCTGTTTCCTGAAGTCCACAATCATCTCCTTTGTTTTGTTGACGTTGAGTGTGAGGTTATTTTCCTGACACCACACTCCGAGGGCCCTCACCTCCTCCCCGTAGGTCGTCTCGTCGTTGTTGGTAATCAAGCCTACCACTGTAGTGTCGTCCGCAAACTTGATGATTGAGTTGGAGGCGTGCATGGCCACGCAGTCGTGGGTGAACAGGGAGTACAGGAGAGTGCTCAGAACGCACCCTTGTGGGGCCCCAGTGTTGAGGATCAGCGGGGTGGAGATGTTACCTACCCTCACTACCTGGGGGCGGCCCGTCATGGAAGTCCAGTACCCAGTTGCACAGGGCGGGGTCGAGACCCAGGGTCTCGAGCTTGATGACGAGTTTGGAGGGTACTATGGTGTTAAATGCTGAGCTGTAATCGATGAACAGCATTCTTACATAGGTATTCCTCTTGTCCAGATGGGTTTGTGCAGTGTGGTTGCGATTGCGTCGTCTGTGGACCTATTGCGGCGGTAAGCAAATTGGAGTGGGTCTAGGGTGTCCGGTAGGGTGGAGGTGATATGGTCCTTGACTAGTCTCTCAAAGCACTTCATGATGACGGAAGTGAGTGCTACGAGGCGGTAGTCGTTTAGCTCAGTTACCTTAGCTTTCTTGGGAACAGGAACAATGGTGGCCCTCTTGAAGCATGTGGGAACAGCAGACTGGGATAAGGATTGATTGAATATGTCCGTAAACACACCAGCCAGCTGGTCTGCACATGCTCTGAGGACGCGGCTGGGGATGCCGTCTGGGCCTGCAGCCTTGCGAGGGTTAACACATTACTTCCGGTGCCGACAGAGATGGCCGCCTCGCTTCGCGTTCCTAGGAAACTATGCAGTATTTCGTTTTTTTTACGTGTTATTTCTTACATTGGTACCCCAGGTAATCTTAGGTTTTATTACATACAGTTTGGAGGAACTACTGAATATAAGAGCAACGTTAACTTATTGACGCACGGATCCCTTTAGCGGGATCATTTTCGTAAACAACCGCTGAATTGCAGAGCGCCTAAAAAAAAATACTAAAAATATTTATAATCATGAAATCACAAGTGAAATATACCAAAACACAGTTTAGCTTGTTGTTAATCCACCTATCGTGTCAGGTTTTGAAAATATGCTTTACAGCGAAAGCAATCCAAGCGTTTGAGTTTAAGAACAGCTAGCCGCAAATTAGCTTGGTCACGAAAGTCAGAAAAGTAATACAATTAATCGCTTACCTTTGATAATCTTCGGATGTTTGCACTCACGAGACTCCGTTTCACAATAAATGTTATTGTTGTTCGATAAAGATTAGTTTTATAACGCGCAAATCAAATGGCGGTTTTTGGTTATGTTCAGAAAACCACAGGCTCGTTCCGGTCCTGAAAGGCAGACGAAAATTCCAAAAAGTATCCGTAATGTTCATAGAAACATGTCAAACGTTTTTTATAATCAATCCTCAGGTTGTTTTTAACATACATAATCGATAATATTTCAACCGGACCGTAACCTATTCAATACTACAGAGAAAGAAAATGTCGAGCTACATCTCTCGCGCGCATGAACTAATCAAAGGACACCTGACGCGGTTTGATAAATCTCGCTAATTTTTCAAATTAAAAGTTTGAAACTATGTCTAAAGCCTGGTCACAGCCTGAGGAAGCCAATGGAAAAGCTCTGGTTGATACCACTTTAAATGGAGGAGGGGCAGGCAACGGAACAGGGATTTTTKCAAATAAAAGYCACTTCTGGGTTGGATTTCCTCAGGTTTTCGCCTGCAAAATCAGTTCTGTTATACTCACAGACAATATTTTGACAGTTTTGGAAACTTTAGAGTTTTCTATCCTAGTCTGTCAATTATATGCGTATTCTAGCATCTGGGCCTGAGAAATAGTCAGTTTACCATGTAAACATAAAAATAGTGCCCCCTAGCTGAAAGAGGTTAACTCACCATCATTACGACCAGGAATATGACTTTCCCGAAGCGGATCCTGTGTTTTGCCTTTCAACCAGGACAATGGATCTGATCCCAGCCGGCGAACCTAAACAACGTCGCCGTAAAAGGGGCAAACGAAGCGGTCTTCTGGTCAGGCTCCGGAGACGGGCACATCGCGCACCACTCCCTAGCATACTACTCGCCAATGTCCAGTCTCTTGACAACAAGGTTGATGAAATCCGYTCAAGGGTTGCCTTCCAGAGAGACATCAGAGACTGTAACGTTCTTTGCTTCACGGAAACGGGTCACTCGAGACGCTATCGGAGTTGGTGCAGCCAGCTGGTTTCTTCACGCATCGCGCCGACAAACAAGCATCTTTCTGGTAAGAAGAGGGGCGGGGGTGTATGCCTTATGATTAACGAGACGTGGTGTGATCATAACAACATACAGGAACTCAAGTCCTTCTGTTCACCTGACTTAGAATTCCTCACAATCAAATGTCGACCGCATTATTTACCAAGGGAATTCTCTTCGATTATAATCACAGCCGTATATATTCCCCCCCCCCAAGCAGACACATCGATGGCCCTGAACAAACTTTATTTGACTCTATGTAAACTGGAAACCACATATCCTGAGGCTGCATTCATTGTAGCTGGGGATTTTAACAAGGCTAATCTGAAAACAAGACTCCCTAAATTCTATCAGCATATCGATTGCGCTACCAGGGCTGGTAAAACCCTGGATCATTGTTATTCTAACTTCCGCGACGCATATAAGGCCCTCTCCCGCCCTCCCTTTGGAAAAGCTGACCACGACTCCATTTTGTTGCTTCCAGCCTACAGACAGAAACGAAAACAAGAAGCTCCCGCGCTCAGGTCTGTTAAACGCTGGTCCAACCAATCTGATTCCACGCTTCAAGACTGCTTCGATCACGTGGATTGGGATTTTTTCCGCATTGCGCCCAACAACAACATTGACGAATACGCTGATTCAGTGAGCGAGTTCAGTAGAAAGTGCATCGGCGAGGTCCATACAGAAATGATTTGTCGAGATTGTTGTAGGAGAACTTGACTGGCTTCGAGCCCATCGAACACCTTTGGAATGAATTGCAATGCCAAAATGCGAACCAGGCCTAATGCCCAAAGTCAGTCCCCMACCTCACTAATGCTCTTGTGGCTGAATGAAGGACAGGGGGACCAACTCCATATTAATGCCCATGATTTTGGAATGAGATGTTTGAGCAAGTGTCCACATGCTTTTGGTCATGTAGTGTAAGTTTTCACACCCCTGAGTCAATACATGTTAGAATCGACTTTGGCAGCGATCACAGTTTTGAGTCTTTTCTGAGTAAGAGCTTTGCACACCTGGTATGTATAATGTTTGCACATTTTTTTTATTCTTCAATCTCTGTCAAGCTGATTTTTAAGTCAAAACTGTAACTAGGCTACTCAGGAACATACAATGTCAGTTTAGCAAGCAACCTCAGTGTATATTTGGCTTTGTGTTTTAGGTCATTGTCCTGCTGAAAGGTGAATTTGTCTCCCAGTGTCTGTTGGACAGCAGAATCAGGATTTCCTCTTGGATTTTTGCTTGTGCTTAGCTCTAGCTCATATCTTTTCATGCCCCCAAAAACTCCCTAGTCCTTGCCAATGACCAGCATACACATGACAGGATGCAGCCACAACCATGCTTGAAAATATTAAGAGTGGTACTCAGTGACGTGTTGTTGGATTTGCCCAAAACACAACACTTTATATTCAGGACATATTTTTTATTGTTGCGGTTTTACTTTAGTGATTCATTGCAAATAAGTAGAGGCTTTCTTCGTTTCACTCTGTCATTTAGGTTTGTATTGTGAAGTAACACAATGTTGTTCCATCCTCAGATTTCTGAAATCCCTGAGCAGTGTCCTTCCTCTCCGGCAACTGAGTTAGGAAGGATGCCTGTATCTTTGTASTGACTAACTGTATTGATACACCATCCAAAGTGGAATTAGTAACTTCACCATGCTCAAAGAGATATTCAATGTCTGCTTTTTATTTTATTTTACCCATCTACCCATAGGTGCCCTTTGTGAGGTATTGGAAAAACCTCCCTGGAGTGCGTCCTGAGTGGCTTGACCGGTCAAAAGCACTGCACCGCAGTGGCGCCACTACAGCCTGGGGTTCGATCTGGCCGTTACCGGGATCCCCATAGGACGGCGCACAATTGGCCCAGCGCCGTATGGGGTAGGGGAGGGTTTGGCTGGTGGGTTTTAACTTGGCTCAATGTACTCTAGCGACTCCTTGTGACCGGTTCGTGCGCCTGCAAGCTGACTTCGGTTGTCAGTCGAATTATGTTTCTTCCGACACATTGGTGCGGGTGACATTTGGTATTTTATTAGGATCCCCATTAGCTGTTGCAAAAGCAGCAGCTACTCTTCCTGGGGTCCACACAAAGCATGAAACATAATACAGAATGACATACAGATCAAAAGACAAGAACAGCTCAAGGACAGAACTACATTAAAAAAAAAATAATGCACACGTAGCCTACATATCAAGGCATACACAACTATCTAGGTCAAATAGGGGAGAGGCGTTGTGCCGCGAGGTGTTGCTTTATCTGTATTTTTGGAACCAGGTTTGCTGTTTATTTGAGCAATATGAGATTTAAGGAAGTTCCATGCAATTATGGCCCTATATAATACTCTACGTTTTCTTATATTTATTCTGGATTTGGGGACTATGAAAAGACGTCTGGTGGGATAAGTGTGTGTGTGTGTGTCAGAGCTGTGTGTAAGTTGACTATGTAAACAATTTGGGATTTTCAACACATTGTTTCTTTATAAAAAGAAGTGATGCAGTCAGTCTCTCCTCAACTCTTAGCCAAGAGACTGGCATGCGTAGTATTTATATCAGCCCTCTGATTACAATTAAGTGGGCCGTTCTGGGCCAGCTGAAGCTTAACTAGGTCTTTCCTTGCAGCATTGGACCACACTACTCGACAATCAAGATTAGACAAAACTAAAGACTGCAGAACTTGCTTTTTGGAGTGTGGTGTCAAAAAAGCAGAGCATCTCTTTATTACGGCCAGACCTCTCCCCATCTTTACAACCATTGAATCTACATGTTTTCACCATGCCAGTTTACAATCTAAGGTAACACCTCAACTTGTTCATCAGCCACACCATTCATTACCAGATTCATCTGAGGTCAAGAACTTTTAAGGAATGATTTGTACCAAATACAATGCTTTTAGTTTTAGAAATGTTCAGGACCAGTTTATTACTGGCCACCCATTCCAAAACAGACTGCAACTCTTTGTTAAGGGTTTCAGTGACTTCATTAGCTGTGGTTGCTGACTTGTATATGGTTGAATCATCAGCATACATGGACACACATGCTTTGTTTAATGCCAGGGGCAGGTCATTGGTAAAAATAGAAAAGAGTAGAGAGCTGCCCTGCGCTACACCACACTTGACATGTTTGACGGTAGAGAAGCTTCCATTAAATAAAACCCTTTGAGTTCTATTAGATGGCTCTGAATCCACGATATGGTAGAGGTTGAAAAGCCATAACACATGTTTATTTCAACAACCGGTTATGGTCAATAATATCAAAGGCTGCACTGAAATCTAACAGTACAGCTCCCATAATCTTATTATCAATTTCTTTCAACCAATCATCAGTCATTTGTGTCAGTGCAGTACATGTTGAGTACCCTTCTCTATAAGCATGCTGTAAGTCTGTTAATTTGTTTACAGGGAAGTAGCATTGTATTTGGTCAAACACCATTTTTCCCCAACAGTTTGCTAAGAACTGGCAGCAAGCTTATAGGTCTGCTGTTAGAATCATTAAAGGCCGCTTTACCACTCTTTGGTAGTGGAATTACTTTGGCTTCCCTCCAGACCTGCGGACAAAGACTTTCCTCTAGGCTCAGATTAAAGATATGACAGGTAGGAGTGGCTATAGTCAGCTACCATCCTCCGTATCTTTCCATCTAAGTTGTCAATGCCAGGAGGTTTGCCATTATTGATTGATAACAATAATTCTTCCACCTCTCCCACACTAACTTGACAAAATTCAAACTGTTGGCATTTTCTGCCTAAGTTTGCCTACTTTGCAAATGAAATAATCATTAAAATAAATCAAATGGTTTCGTGATGAATAAGCCATCTGATTCGATGAAAGATGGCAATGAATTTGTCTTTCTGCCCATCATTTCATTTAAAGTACTCAAGTTTTTCCCCATCATTCTTTATATCATTGATCTTGGCTTCATAATACAGTTTCTTCTTCCTTTTTGTTGAGTTTAGTCACAATTTCTCAATTTGCAGTAAGTAAGCCAGTCAGATGTGCAGCCAGACTCATTAGCCACTCCTTTTGCCCCATCTCTTTCAACCATACAGTTTTTCAATTCCTCATCAATCCATGGAGCCTTAACAGTTCTAACAGTCACTTTCTTAACAGGTGTGTGTTTATCAATAATTGGAAGAAGCAATTTCATAAATTCATCAAGTGCAGCGTCTGGATGCGCCTCATTAATCACATCAGACCAACAAATATTTTTAACGTCATCCACACGAGTCACAGCTAAATCTTTTGTATGATCTCTTATACACTATTTTAAGCCCAGCTGTTGGAACTATGGCTTTCCTGGAAATAGCCACTGCATCCAATGGGTATGGATACAGCTTTAGAACAAAGTTCTACAGTATTAGTAAAAATGTGATAAATACATGTGGATGATCTTGTTCCTGTAGTGTTTGTAAATACCCTGGTAGGTTGATTAATAACCTGAAACAGATTACAGACACTGGTTAGAGTAAGAAGCTTCCTCTTGAGCGGACAGCTTGATGAAAACCAGTCAATATTCAGCTCCTCAAGAAAGTAGCTGTCTCTTATACACATCTAGATGTGTATAAGAGACAGGTGTATGGATGCGCCTCATTAATCACATCAGACCAACAAATATTTTTAACGTCATCCACACGAGTCACAGCTAAATCTTTTGTATGATCTCTTATACACTATTTTAAGCCCAGCTGTTGGAACTTTGGCTTTCCTGGAWATAGCCACTATATTGTGATCACTGCATCCAATGGGTACGGATACAGCTTTAGAACAAAGTTCTACAGTATTAGTAAAAATGTGATAAATACATGTGGATGTATTTATTTACCAGGAAGCATAGGAACTGAGAATTGGTCTGTGGTCACCACCTGCAGAACCACTCCTTTATTGGGGGTGTCTTGCTAATTGCCTATCATTTCCACCTTTTGTCTATTCCATTTGCACAACAGCATGTGAAATTTATTGTCAATCAGTGTTGCTTCCTAAGTGGACAGTTTGACTTCACAGAAGTGTGATTGACTTGGAGTTACATTGTGTTGTTTAAGTGTTCCCTTTATTTTTTTGAGCAGTGTATATATATTCAGAGCCATATCGCTGTAATGCTTAGAGAAGATCTTATGTGTTATTGAAGTGTATATATATATATATATTACACACATACAGCAACACCTCCCCATTAAACATTTCTGTCTCTTTTATAGATGTTATATCCTTGTATTGCTACTGCTGTATCGTCAAATGAATTAAGTTAGTCTCAGAAATGGCTAATATATCAATGTTATCTGATGTTAGCAAGTTATTGATTTTATGAACCTTACTTGTAAGGCTACATATATTAATATGTGCAATTTTCAGCCCTTTCCTGGGTAGCTTATTAGTCATAATACTGAAAAGAACAAACAAAGCAAGCGAGAAAAATATACATTCAGCAGTCCATTAATCAATTGGTTTTGTGCACTTTGGGGTTGAAGCTACGAACCCAAAGGCTTGGCTCTCGTCCCTTCCAGGCTTCTGGGAGGTGGGTGGACAATGAGCCTGTCATAGCGGATGTAAGCAATGTCCCTACTCACTCTGGCAGCTTTCATGACTGGGATCAGTTCTTTCCTCTTCTGGCGCACAGCTTCAGGATATATCTTCCTCAACGAGGACTACGTTCCTCAAGTTCTTGGCTCTTTCCAGAACAGCTACATTGTCCTTGAACCATAGGAACTTGACCACTATCGGCATGGGCCTGTCATCTGGGCCGGTTTTCCAGTCCTGTGGGCGCGCTCCACCTCAATCTTCCTGTTGTCCATCTTCAATTTATCAGAGAGAATTTCCCTATACTTTGTCCTCAGACTCTGTCCAGGTCTCATGTGGAGATTCTGCAATTCTGTCCACAACCATGTTGTTCCACCTTGATTGTCCCTTGAGATCCCTGATTTTATCTGTCATTGTTATCATGGATTCACACACACAACTGATGTCTTCTCTCAATGACTTACAGATTGCTGTCATCTTGCCGTTCTCCTGTTTCAACTCATCGAGCTGACCCTGAGAGAACTGCAAACTGTTCTTCAGGTCCTGGACCTCTCAGGTCGTCCATTCTTTTATTTGTCGAATCCGAGTATTTGGACAAAACACTTGAAGCAATTTTCTACAACAGTTGTTACAACAAGGTCTCTTTTTTTGTTTGTTTAAAATATCCTTCACGTGTCATAAAGACCCCTGTCCTCAACGGTACTCTCGCCGGCTTTGGTCTTTGTCATGGTAGCTAGCAACGTAGGTTACGCTGTTACTCCTCGCAGTTCCAGACAGGGTAGATCACGGCAAAGATTGAAAATAACAAGCAGCAGGGATCTAGACAGCCACAATCCGCGGTTCCAGCCACAATGGATAACCGTGTCGCCGGCTGCGTTCAAGAAAACACTGCTAGCTTGATATGCAGCTAGGGTAGCTGCGACGCCAAATAGCTCCTCAGACCCATCCTTGGTCGGCAGGATCACTGGAAAGAGACAAGCAGTCCCAGCAACTGATGCCAACTGTGTTGTGGGATCCAAACTAAGAAGCTAGCTAGCTAGCTAGCTAGCTAGCTAGCTACCAATAACTTTCAAACAAACAAAACCGAGCTCTTCCTTGTTCTGCATTCAACAGGAAGTGACATCCGTGTTAAGCGAGCAGTGTGATAAGAAGTAGGCTGCCAGGCGGGGGGGTATATATGCTTGTGGCCATAACATCCAGGCCTGGTTAGTACTGTGACAGGAGACTGCCTGAGAATACCAGTTGCCATAGTTGCACTGAGTCCATGCAAACTTATTGTGAGTTAAGCACATTTTTAGCCCTGAGCTTATTTAGGGTGCCGTAACCATGGGGTTGAATACTTATTGACTCAAGACATTTCAGCTCTTCATTTTTAATTTAATTTGTAAACAATTCTAAAAACATAACTCGACTTTGACATTATGAGGTGTGTGTGTGCCAGTGACCCAATCTACATTTCAAATTCGGCTTTAACACAATAAAATGTGGAAAAAGTCAAGGGGCGTGAGTTTTCTGAAAGCACTGTATATGAATAGGCTCTAACATACACTCACTGAAGACTTTTTTCCTAAATGTATTTACACTCAGCGCTCTTGAGTGACTGTCCCATCTGAGGATACAGTAGAGAGGTGATAGAGGAATTTATGAGGTGGTGTCATAAACCTAGGGAGCCAAGGTGAGAGGTGTAGGGGAACGAGGTCTGTGAGTGAAGGCATGCAAAAGACCAGCGATGAAGGGCTTGAACGGCCATTACTGCGGTTGAGTCAGTTTCTGCAGTAACATGGACTGTTAAAGGGAAAATACACTCAAACTATCTTTTTGGTGTTTTTTCATTAGTCCTCTGATACAGTCCCAAAACATTAATCCACTACTGATACGGTCCCAAAATGTTTTGCATATCAGCAGTCAAGTTGTCAAGATCTTGGTCTTTCAAGAAGTGTCACCGGCCACATCATGATGATGCATGATATATATATATTGAGATTCTCACGATTCTATATGCGAATCGATATWGCGATTTGATGTTACAAACTTATTGCTCTCTCTGTCTGTTGCAGAGAGACGAGAGAGCATGAGAAAATTATTTCAGGGAAATAAAATTGTTGGCTCACTAGGCTATTTAGAAAGATTGAGAGCCATTTAAGAGGATGAAAAATATCGGCGTTTTTGCGCAGGTACAGCGGGCTTAGAGCCAGCTAAAGTTACCTACAGTAGCAAAAAAATATGTACTAGGAGTCAAATATAGATATATTGTGATATGTATCGATTTTATTTTTTCATCACTAGAATAGCCTGCTTGCCTCCCTCTGCTCTCACTCCTCTTCCTGTTCTCACCCTTTCTCAGAGAGGTTTTTATCGTGCGTGTACGTATAAACATACATGAGCATTTGGGTGTCCGTTTTTGTTCCTGTCCAGCATGCAATGTGCACTCTGACTCAGTGAACTCTGAGAGCAAACTATTGTGTTTGTTGCCCTCCACTGACCAGCCCTCTGAAAGACATGTCCAGGCTAAATCATGTGGACACTGCTACTCAGCGGGCATCCATTCTTCCACTTGGTTAGGAGTCCCTTCAGCTCTCCATCTCTTCTCTTCTCTTTCTCCCTCTCTTCCCCCTCTCTACAAGCTGTAATGGGGTGTTTTATCAGTCTCTGGAGACAGGGCAGTGCCAGGTTAGAGGAACTCATCCATTTTGTGTGTGTGTGTGTGTGGGAGGGAGGGAGGGAGGCCCTACTGCAGCTTTGTTATCCAAGTCTTGCTCAGTGAAGCACCTTCAAAGAGCATTAACTACACACTAGTGTATTTGTTCCTATGCCTGGAGACTAGTGTCAGTACTGTCACACAACTATTAAGTGTATATGTCAACACTGTTACACTAAATAAACTATAGAGAGCAACATATACTGCAGTATTTTCCTCTTTTAAAGACATACAGTGAAGTTCGATAGTATTGGGACAGTTACACATTTTGTTTTTGGATCTACTCCAACACGTTGGATGCATTTGATACAAAGATGGCACAAAGAACATACCCCCAAGAGATGCTAACATGTCACCATTACCAATAACAGGGGAAGTAAGCATTTTCGGCGGGGTATGATATTTGTGCTTCAAACTTTCTCGCTTATCATTATTCACTATTCAGGATTATCTGTAATGGTAGAATCCACATTAGAGATTCTCCGGTACTTTTGTTTTAGTGAWGCATCGATATGACATTTTTGGCCGATACCGATATCCGATATTTCCCTTGCCAAAAAAAACCTGATGCCGATATAAAAATGTTTAGCGGCCTTTTAAGCATTCTAGTACAGTTAAATAGTTAGACCACTCCGTCCATGTGTGTGTTAAGGCACTGCATCTCAGTGCAAGAGGCATCACTACAGTCCCTGGTTCGAATCCAGGCTGTATCACGTCCGGCTGTGATTGGGAGTCCCATAGGGCGGTGTACAATTGGCCCAGCGTTGTCCGGGCCGTCATTGTAATTTAAGAATTTGTTCTTAACTGTAGTATTTAAAAATACATTTAGCTGACTCTGCCATCACATGCAGCCTACTGTACAATACATAAACACTGCTAGCCAAACACAACGGTCTCTTGCTAGGCACACCCTCTACATTTTGGGGGGGATTGTTCCTAGACCTTTAAAGTGGTCTGCTGATGTGGTTTAAAGGTATACTTTGGGATTTGATGAACTTGTGGATGCCATTTTTATGTCTCTGTGCAATTTGAAGGAAGTTGCTAACTAGCGCTAGCGCAATTACTAACTAGTGTCAGTGCTAACGCTAGTTAGCATTGGCTTGTGAAATTACGTCTAAATTCCTTTATATTGAACACAGAGATATAAGTGCTATCCATGAGTRCACCTGACTCAAAGTATCCCTTTGTTGTGGATGTAGGACTTTCATTTTTATTTTAGTAGATCTAGAAAAATATAAGCGGTGAAACAGAATTTACCAAAAGATTAAACTTTAGAGTGACTGTTCCAATCACTAACAATAACCCTTTGTGCAATCTCCAAAAAGGGTGTTTTTTCCCCCTCCAAACAATTAATGTAAATCTATCCAAGTTCATTATGTGTCTGTGGAGGGTAGGTCATTATAGGCTATTTGCTCCACTCACAAATTAAAGATAACATTTTAAATGGTGCGAGCATCATCCACTTTCTCGGGCCTTTATTCTTTTCTTTTGGGACAGTAGCTTTGGCCCGGTGTGCCACTGGCAAATTTAGCTGAATGTCAAGTCCTGCAAGGGCATAGTGATTTAAAAGATGGCAAAAAAAAGTGTGTGTGCGCGTGTAATAAACACCTTAATTACATAAGTATTCAGAACTTTTGCTATGAGACTCAAAATTGAGCTCAGGTGCGTCCTGTTTCCATTGATCACCGTTGAGATGTTTCTACAACTTGATTGGAGTCCACCTGGGGTAAATTAAATTTTTGGAAAGACACACACACACACACACACACACACCTATATAAGGTCCCACAGTTGACAGTGCATGTCAGAGCAAAAACCAAGCCATGAGGACAAAGGAATTGTCCGTAGAGCTCCAAAACAGGTTTGTGTTTAGAGTACCAAAAAATGTTTGCAGCATTGAAGGTCCCCAAGAACACAGTGGCCTCCTCCATTCTTACATGGAAGAAGTTTGGAACCACCAAGACTCTTCCTGGAGCTGGTTGCCCGGCCAAACTGAGCAATCAGGGGAGAAGAGCCTTGGGTCAGGGAGGTGACCAAGAACCCGATGGTCACTCTGACAGAGCTCCAGAGTTCCTCTGTGGAGATGGGAGAACCTTCCAGGAAGTCAACCATCTCTGCAGCACACCACCAATCAGGCCTTTATGGTAGAGTGGCCAGACGGAAGCCACTCCTAAGTAAAAGGTACATGACCGTCCGCTTGGAGTTTGCCAAAAGGAACCTAAAGAGTCTCAGACAATGAGAAATACTCTTTGGTGTGATGAAACCAAGATTTTAACTCTTTGCCCTGAATGTCAAGCTTGTAACGTCATTCCTAAGACTCGATGCTGTAATCGCTGCCAAAGGGTCTGAATACTTATGTAAATGTGATATTTCAGTTTTTTATTTTTAATAAATTTGTATAAATGTGTAAATACCTCTTTATGCTTTGTCATTATGGGGTATTGTGTGTAGATWAATTTTTTTAACCTTGCGCAAGGGTACATCAACAGATTATTTTCACCTTGTCAGAACGGGTATTTGAACCAGCAACCTTTTGGTTACTGGCCCAATGCTCTAACCGCTAGACTACCTGCCACCCTAGTCATCATTAGGCTGGTTCTGTATGGAATGCAGCAACATTATGCGACACGTCATGTCAGTATCGCTGCGCAGCTGCTAAGATATTTTGTGACCAAATCGTGCTGGTTCCATCAACTGAAAAAGTTCTTAGCACCAGTGGGAAAAGGTCGTCTAGAGCCTTGTACACATTGACACATCCAGGTTTAAAAAATACTTCGTAGTTGCTAAAGTTCTGGTGCATGTCTTTATTGTATAAGTGTTAAACATTTTCTTATTTACAATAAAAAGGACTCCAAAATTACACATTATTTACCATTAATTTCCATTGGGCGCAACAATCTGAAACATCAAAAATGAATTGCAAATGCATCCAAGTTTGTAGAGTCACAAGCTTGACGTAGTCATTACATACTAGGAATATGTGACAAAATACTAACCTTTCTGACTGCCGTAATACACACACAGCCTAAGTGAATTTGTTCAAATACCTTAGTCTCTCCATTTTAGGGAACCTCTATGTACAAAAAGTGCTGTAGTATCTAAACTATTCACCTGATATGGATAAAAAATGTACGCTGACCGTCTGCACTTTAACCTCCATAGTCATTGTGTAATCAAATCCATAGTGCTGGAGTACAGAGCCAAAACAAGTAAGTCTAAAAACAAGCCTATTTAAAAAGGGTAATGTTAATAAATCTTGCGTGATTAGTAGTGTAAAATGTCATGCTAAAGTCCTTCCGCCTGCATGCTTCGGTTTGGCTGTCACCCAGTCAAACTCGGTGAACCGAACGAGCGTGCTAGCATACTCCCTTAAAAACTAGAAGAAAGTTGCAATCGTACTGTTCGTCCATCTTAAGACACTGTAGCCAGTATACACTTTCTTGAGAAATCTGTCAGTGATTTTGACGGTTTTGCAGAGATCGTAGTTGCGCAATTTTACATTTAGCTAATTTGAGTATTTCTCAAATTAAAAATGTGCATGAACTATGTCTCTTGTAGAATGACAGCAGTTCTTTGAAGAATCCCTACTGTTGACCAATCACTGGCGAATGAGTGTAGACTTTGCTACCGACAGACGAAAAAACCCTTGCCGAAGAACAAAATAAACATCACACAAAGTCAGRATTAATTTATGCACAAACTGTTTGGGATGGGAGCATGCGGGATGCCTTTAGCCTTTTTTTTGAATGTGTGGTGGGGAACATCTGTGGCAATTTAGCTGCTCCACTACCTCCCAACAACCTGGAGGGGGATAGAAAAGAAAATGGAGAAAGAGGAGCATGAAGTCATTGAGTGGGGATGGAGAGGCTCTGCTGAGTTTCGAAGGAACTCAGTGGGGCGGGTGAGTGGAGGGTCTCACACACACACACCTCTTATCTCTCTCCAGCTCATAAAGCAGTCCTAACCCAGCTCTTACCATAGACCCCTGCGGAGATGGGCCCAGCAGGATCAAAGCTCAACATGCCTCCACAGTACTGCCTGCTGAACAGCTTCAGTCAACATGGAAAGCACACAGCAGGTCACATAGATGTACTATAGCTGAACACTCCCCATCTTAATTTCCTTTGGCTTTTCCCTGTGTTTGTGTGTGCCCTAGCTATGTTGGATGGGAGGAAATTATACAGCTTCCACAGGCTTTACTGTGCCTGTCAGTACCAGAGCCAAAGCATTTTTCTAGCCCGGCCTGCGAGTAGAGGGAGGGTGAGATGGAGTACATTTGAGAGAGAGTGTGTGTGTGTGTGTGTCAGAGCGAGAGCACAAGGTGTCTGTTTTAGACAGGGGTGCCTTTGCTTTGTCAGGTTCCAGCATGTCGGCTTGCTAAAGTCTATTCCACCCAAGAGCCCCGGGGCCCGACTGGCATGTTCTCCTGGGAAAATAACTGAGTGTGGGTGTTGAAACTGGGCAATATGGACAAATCCATATCACTATAAATGTACTGAATTATAACGATCAAAAGAACGATACGTTTATAACAATGTGCACGGGTTAGCCTACTTTTGTATATTACAGTACCATTGACACTACTACTTTGAATGTTGTAACTATCAATTGTATTCTTAGCAATAGCCCATATTTGCACTTATTTCATTTCAAACTTCACATTTCTTGTATAGGTTAATTGTCATGATTATCGATACACGTCAAATTTATATTATAATTCATCTTAACAGAACATGTAACTCCTGTAATAAAGCAGCCGATAAAATGTAATTTGCGGGAAAACGCATCTAAACAGCACACCTAATGCGCGTTTTTCCGAATGTGACAGATGAAAATCTGTGGAARTTAGTGGGTAATATGACTAGTATTGTGCCTTTTGGTTTCTGGCCAACGAAAGGAAATATGAAAGAAATGCTGGTTTCAATGGCATATGAGGAAGTCTTTATAAAATAATTGCCTCCATGTTTCTATGGTCGAATTTTGCCTAGGCTTATGTGATGCAAGGTAAGACATGCCTCATATGAAGTGAAACGTTCAGGTTTCAAACAATTAAGCTCGTGTTTTCATAATGCCTACTGCCTCCAACTCAAATTGCAAAGTGGTGGGTGACTTGCTGATAGCCTGCCTACAGTTGCCGGTGCACTTGAATGGCGAATGGGTGGCGCGCTTCAAATACCAGTTGAGGAACAAAAATCGTAGCATTTTTTTTTTATGTGACCGTCAAAACTGCGTTTAACACGCGATTGCATTTACAATTGTTGCGCAATGACTGGGTTTATAAAAGCGGACGTTTTTCTCCAGAAGCAACCAACTGAGGAGCTGCAGGAGAAATCCAGCTCAAATTAGGCTCTGTATGCTGTGCGCGTGTGATTAGTTGTTGGATAAGATGCATGATAACTAACAAATACACACACGGCCATTTTTAATTCCACAAAATTATGCTAATTAAACTATAGACCGATAAGCATGACAGGGAAATGTGTTTCCATCAATGAATAAAGAGCATTATTTTGCAATGGGATTGTTTTTCTCCCAGTCATTTTGACGTCAAGTTTTCTTAATGGCTGTTCAATTTTGTTATCGGCCAAAAGCTGGCAATTGCCGGCTAATGGAAACTCTCTCGCTCTTTGTCTCTCTCGCGCTCTTTGTCTCTCTCGCTCTCTTTGTCTCTGTGTTAAAGGGAAGCTTGGAGGCTTATACCAATTACTCATCATAAACACAGAGAGGGAGATTGCTGGGGGGAGGTAGACTGAGAAGGAGAGCAAGAGGGAGTCGGAGAGAGGCTATTCTTGCTGTGGTAGCAGCAAACTACTGTTCAATCATTTAAAGGATAGCTCTGGCTTCTGGCATTTAACCCATTGTTCTACTTACCCAGAGTCTGTTGAACTTGTGTATATTGGCATTGCTACTGTACCTATGGACCTCCAGTCATTGCGCTAATACTAGTTAGCATTGGCTTGTAAAACGACATTCATACTGCACACAAAGACATAAAAATGATATCCAGAAGTTCTGACCTTGCGTAAGTAGAACAAGGGACAGACTCTCACAGTATCTCTTTAATCATTAGTGGGGGGAAATGCACAACAAACCCTAGATCAGTGGGGTCAACATTGGCCTTGCTACCTTGTCACATGGTGCTTGTAGACCAGGATAACCTTTGACCTCTAGTCCCCGGACCACTCCTGACTTCAGCCATGACACCTGGCTTGTGATGAGGCAATATGCATATAACATTGTGATGGGATGTGGGAAAGGGTAATGTTGCTGTAATTAACCCACATTTAGTATAGTTCTAGTTTCACTTGACATGACAGTTGAGTGTCTCACTAATAGGAACATTGAATTTCGACGCTCCTTGATGTCCTGCGTTGCTGTAGTGTAGACAGCATAAACTCCATATGACTCATAGAGTAAGAGTGAGATCTCAGGCAGTTTCCTATGAGCATGGTTCTAGTGACAGCTGTTCTGGCTATTGTTCCCCTGCCTTATTACTCCACACATTAACTGACTCACTGACCCACCGTAACAATCTGCACTGCTGCTGCCTGTACAACACTTCCTCTCCTCCCTCCCTTCCTACTTGTCTGTCGCTGAGCTCCGGCCCTCCAGTCTTAAGCAGGAGAAGCTGGGACGAGGCCAGGCTGGCTGCTCCCCTGTGGCCCACAAATAAGGCCAGAGGCATTCACACAGAATACTCTCCAGTCCCCCCACACATTTTTTATTTATTTTATTTTATTTATTTATTTATTTATTTATTTATTTAACCAGGTAGGCTAGTTGAGAACAAGTTCTCATTTGCAACTGCGACCTGGCCAAGATAAAGCATAGCAGTGTGAACAGACAACACAGAGTTACACATGGAGTAAACAATAAACAAGTCAATAACATGGTAGAAAAAAAAAGAGAATCTATATACAATGTGTGCAAAAGGCATGAGGTAGGCAATAAATCGAATAATTACAATTTAGCAGATTAACACTGGAGTGATAAATCATCAGATGATCATGTGCAAGAAGAGATACTGGTGTGCAAAAGAGCAGAAAAGTAAATAAATAAAAGCAGTATGGGGGGTGAGGTAGGTAAATTGGGTGGGTAGTTTACAGATGGACTATGTACAGCTGCAGCGATCGGTTAGCTGCTCGGATAGCAGATTTTTAAAGTTGTTGAGGGAGATAAAAGTCTCCAACTTCAGAGATTTTTGCAATTCGTTCCAGTCGCAGGCAGCAGAGAACTGGAAGGAAAGGCGTCCAAATGAGGTTTTGGCTTTAGGGATGATCAGTGAGATACACCTGCTGGAGCGCGTGCTGCGGGTGGGTGTAGCCATCGTGACCAGTGAACTGAGATAAGGCGGCACTTTACCTAGCATAGCCTTGTAGATGACCTGGAGCCAGTGGGTCTGACGACGAACATGTAGCGAGGGCCCACACACACAGCACATGACCACACGTGCCAGCCTGCAGCCCCGGGACCTTGCCACACACCCTTTCACTTACCAGCCTGGCACAGGTTTTCCTCTCCATCTCCCTCTCTGTTTCCTGCTTCTCCTCTCTCCCTCTCTGTCCCTCCCTCTGCATCTACTTTCTTTGTATTTCCCCCTGTAGCCTGTATTAAGGATCTGTTTCTGGTCTGAGTGTTGGTGTTGGTCTAGACTTAATGCTGGTTGTGTATGATGCTGCTGGGTCTGTCTTACTGGGGGAATGTGCCAGGTGAGGTGAGGAGAGTGGGTGGGTGGGTGGGGCAGGCAGGCAGAACAGACTTTGTCCATAGTCTGAGGGATACAGGGAGGGAAGAGGGAGTGTGAGCACATGTGCTCCTAAATTGAAAAAATGTAGGAGCAAAATGAAAAATATTTATAGTATTAAAGCGTCAATCCGCAGTAGAAACAACAACAAAGGCSCTCCCCGCCACTGTTTTGGTAAAAGGCTGAGGGATGGGGCTGGAGAATGGTACAGAGCTACTGACACAAAGCTATGGATGCAAGGACGAACCAGCCGTAATATCAAAATGATAGTTTTAACCATGTTTTGAAGCTATATTGTGTGTTTATATTTTGTTTGTTATAAGTGTATATATTTTGGCTTATTGTGTGGGGGGGCAGGGGGTAAAATCACGCAAGGTCAGAGCTGCTGCCAAGATTAGGGACCAGCAGAATTTCACAAAAAAGACTGGAGCCAGGCTAACAGCAAGCACGTGTGTGTGCATCAATGTCTGTGTGTCCTGTTGAGAACATACCTGTGTGTCTGAGTATTCTCAATGTGTTTGAGTGGGAGAGGGTCTGAGCTCTCCTCTCCCATCATTATCACTAGGGACTGAAACTTCACCGGCCCTCACATTTTTACCCAGCATTTGACTGGTGGTAGCTTAATGCTAGGGCTGGGCGGTAAGCAGTATTTTAACCAGTATTGATGCATGGAACGGTTTGGATTTTTACTTCACCTTACATAACGTTATTTCAATGTTAGTTATGTTAATTGTAATATTTATATTATATTTATGTAAATCGTCAGTTCTTGCCGTCTTAAGAGACGGCTGAGAACTGCTTATTTTCTAGCAAGACTTTCGCACATGTACTTTTTTTTGCCATGAATAGTGCTTGTGAGGCAGTACTGGCGCTGAAGGTGCTCATTGCGCCCAAGTACTTTTTTGCCATGAATCTTGCCTGTTAGGCAGTGATGGTGCCAGAAGCACTCTAGATATCGGCACAATGCCCCTTGTGGCGAAAGTAAGAACTGCAATTGAATCAATTGAAATACATGGTCATAGAGGAGAATAATTATTCTGATAAAGGAAAAGTGACTGACAGAGGCATACAAAGACCAAAGAATAACACATGAGTTAAGGAAAGTTTTATAAAAATTCTAAATTATTTTTGATTGATTTAACAGTATAACAAACTTAAATTAGAGCAAAATCTCCATTTAAAACCACTTGCTATGTAACCCACGGTTTTAGATGAACACCGTCATTAACATAAAATAACTGTCATAGAAAAAATAAGCTGCTTGAAGATGGGACAGCTAGGCATTCATGCAGTTGAGTCAGTTTTTGCGGTAACATGGAGTCTTAACAAATTGATGAAACTTTGTTGCTCCTTGTTGAAACAAGAAACTAGCAAACAAATCTTTGGTTGCCTAGGCAATGCACCCCACAACGCAGCAGCACACATGGTTATAGAATGGATTTGGAACCTCGAACCCTGACAATTTGACTTGTGGGTACACTCGCAATGTCTGCCTGGTATTGTGATGCAATAGTTTCCATGATGTAGAATTTATTCAAATTATGTTAACTGATGTGGCTCATGCAATGGAATGTATTTTTTGTAATGTCAGTTGAGTTGAATCAACAAATCACAGCATGTGAATGGCACACTTCCTGCTTTTACTCTAGGTTAATTAAAGATTGAAGACAATGGAACAAGCTATGCTAGTTAGCAAATATGCCATCATTGACTTGAATAAGGACCCCGTTCTATTCATTCTATTTCTATGGAAGCGCATAGAAACACATTTGGCCTCCCAAGTGGCGCAGTGGTCTAAGGCACTGCATCGACGCGTGCAAGACGCGTCGCTACAGTACCTGGTTCGAATCCAGGCTGTATCAAATCCGGCCGTGTGAGTCCCATAGGGCGGCACACAATTGGCCCAGCATCATCCCGGGTTTGGCTGGGGTAGAGCATCATTGTAAATAAGAATTTGTTCTTAACTGACTTGCCTAGTTAAATTAAAATAAATAAATACATAAACCTTGTGTTCAGGAGCAAGGAAGAGGAGAAAATGTGCATATATTCGAACAGTTAGGCTATTGTGGAGACTGTGTGGTCATTTGGCTGGACAATTGTCGTCATCCAAAATTCCATGACCGTCATAACCCTTAATTCAACTGCCCACCAGCCAGACACCGTTGTTTGGGTTAGCTGTGTTTCTGTAGCGCTCATGTGATTGCAGAGTTTGCAAAACAAATGGCCACTGGATTGACACAAATAATCATGATGTTCTGCCAGGTAGGCATAGGCTGCTTTGTAGTTAACATTTAATTTGCCTCTTCAGAAAGTTGAAGGAAAAGACCACTGATGCATTTTGTTCATGTCTTATCTTGGGAAAAATGTATGCATTTTCTAATAAGTTCAATACCTTTTAGTTGATTTCCTACTAAGTTCAATAATTGAATTCCATTTTAATGACTGGATTCCTTGATTCCATCCACGTTATAGGGCCCTACACACATTGTCACACAGCGGGTTAGGGACACAAGCAAGGTGTGTTTGTCCCACTCAGCACAGGGGGGTGAGGTGTGTGTGTGTGACTTGTTCTGCAGAACGGTGTCTGAGCACACGTTGTCCACAGTGAAACCCTCTTCACACAATCACTTAACAGCAAGATGGCGCAGACGGACACGGTCACCCTGTTTCTAGCTTCTAGACAACTTTGCAGTATTTGGGGGGGGGGGGGGGTTGTGTTATTTCTTACATAATTTGCTCAGAACGTTTCTTGTATTACCTACAACCGGAAATACATTTTGGATATTAGATCAGCGGTCACTCACCAGAAATTTGACTTCCCTGACCTGGATCCTTCATTTGATCTATTCCGGGGGCTGCGCTAAAACGCAGACGTTGGAAAAGAGGTCAGACTCCGGCAGCGTGCATACCATCCACCACTTCAGATTCTATTATTTGCTAAATTCAGTCCCTAGACAATGAAGTAGACAAGCTCAGGGCGAGTATCTCCTTCAAGAGAGACATCAGGGACTGTAACATACTCCCTTTTTACAGAATCATGGCTATCTCCGGACATATTGTACCCGTCCATTCATCCAGTGGGGTTCTCCATCCATCTCACGGAAAGGAAGAAACAACTCTGTGAAAAAGGCAGCAGAGTTTATGATTAACAACTCCTCGTGTGTTTGTGGTAACGTACAGAAACTCAAGTCCTTTTARTCTCCCGATCTGGAATACCTCACCATCAAATGGCGACCGCATTACCACCTGAGAGACTGTTCTTCAGTCATCGTCACCGTGTACAGTGCACTCGGAAAGTATTCAGATCCCTTGACTTTTTCCACATTTTGTTACGTTAAGTTGTTGGCATCAATCTTAACACAATACCCCATAATGACAAAGCAAAGAGGTTTTTGCGAATGTATGAAAAAAATCTAACTGACATTTTACATAAGTATTCAGACGCTTTTACTTAGTACTTTGTTGAAGCACTTTTGGCAGTGATTGCAGCAMTGAGTCTTCTTGGGTATGACACAACAAGCTTGGCACACCTGTATTTGGGGAGTTCTCCCATTCTTCTCTGCAGATCCTCTCAAGCTCTGACAGGTTGGATGGGGAGCGTTGCTGCACAGCTATTTTCTGTTGTCTCCAGAGAAGTTCGATCAGGTTCAGGTATTATATGTATTATGGATCCCCATTAGCTGCTGCTAAAGCAGCTCTTCCTGGGGTCTTCTTGGGGTCCAGCTAAATTAAGGCAGTTTATACAATTTTAAAAACATTACAATACATTCACAGATCCACAACACACTGTGTGCCCTCAGGCCCCTACTCCACCACTACCACATATCTACAGTACTAAATCCATGTGTATGTATTGTGTGTCTGTGTCTGTGCCAATGTTTGTTGCTTCACAGTCCCCGCTGTTCCATAAGGTGTTTTTAAAAAATCTGTTTTTAAATCTAATTTTACTGCTTGCGTCAGTTACTTGATGTGGAATAGAGTTCCATGTAGTCATGGCTCTATGTAGTACTGTGTGCCTCCCATAGTCTTTTCTGGACTTGGGGACTGTGAAGAGTCTTCTTGTGGCATGTCTTGTGGGGTATGCATGGGTGTCCAAGCTGTGTGCCAGTAGTTTAGACATACAGCTCAGTGCATTCAACATGTCAATATCTCTCATAAATAAAAGTAGTGATGAAGTCAATCTCTCCTTCACTTTCAACRAGAAGAGATTGACATGCATATTATTCATATTAGCCATCTGTGTACATCCAAGGGCCAGCTGTGCTGCCCTGTTCTGAGCCATTTGCAATTTTCCTAAATCCTTTTTTGTGGCACCTGACCACACAACTGAACAGTGGTCCAGATGTGGCAAAACTAGGGCCTGTAGGACCTGCCTTGTTGATAGTGTTAAGAATGCAGAGCATCTTCTCCCCATCTTAGATACTACTGCACCAATATGTTTTAACCATGACAGTTTACAATCTAGGGTTACTCCAAGCAGTTTAGTCTGGGCTCTGGCTGGGCCACTCAAGGATATTCAGAGACTTGTCCCAAAGCCACTCCTGCATTGTCTTGGCTGTGTGCTTAGGGTCGTTGTCCTGTTGGAAGGTGAACTTTGCCCCAGTCTGAGGTCCTGAGCGCTCTGGAACAGGTTTTCATCAAGGATCTCTCTGTACTTTGCTCTGTTCATCTTTCCCTCGATCCTAGTCTCCCAGTCCCTGCCGCTGAAAAACATCCTCCCAGCATGACGCTCCCACCACCGTGCTTCATCGTGACGCTTGGCATTCAGGCCAAAGAGTTCAATCTTGGTTTCATCAGACCAGAGAATCTTGTTGCTCATAGTCTGAGAGTCTTTAAGGTTTCTTTTTCTGAGGAGTGGCTTACATCTGGCCACTCTACCATGAAGGCCTGATTTGGTGGTGTGCTGCAGAGATGGAAGTCCTTTTGTAATGTTATCCCATCTCCACAGAGGAACTCTAGAGCCCTGTCAAAGTGACCATCGGTTTCTTGGTCACCTCCCTGACCAAGGCTCTTCTCCTCCCATTGCTCAGTTTGGCTAGGCCGGCCAGCTCTAGGAAGAGTCTTGGTGGTTTTGATGGAGGCCTCTGTGTCCTTGGGGACTTTCAATGACYCAGACATTTTTTTTGGTACCCTTCCCCAGATCTGTGCCTCCACACAATCCTGTCTCGGAGCTCTACAGACAATTCCTTCGACCTCATTGCTTGGTTTTTGCTCTGACATGCACTGTCAACTGCGGAACCTTATATAAACGTGTGTGCCTTTCCAAATGATGTCCCATCAATTGAAGTTACCTCAGGTGGACTCCAAGTTGTAGAAACGTCTCAAGGATGATCAATGGAAACAGGATGCACCTAAGCTCAACTTCGAGTCTCAAAGCAAAGGGTCTGAATACTTATGGAAATAAGGCATTTCTGTTTTTAAMTTTTTATAGCTGTGCAAACATTTTAAACCTAGTCTTCACTTTGTCATTATGGGGTATTTTGTGTGTAGATTGCTGAGGATTTTTTAAAATTCATTTTAGAATAAGGCTGTAACTGGYAACAAATGTGGATAAAGTCAAGGCTTCTGAATACTTTCCAGAGGCACTGTATATTATGACACCTCTATGGAAAGATGACTGTCACTTACACCGTGTTTTGCGCTACGACCCCCACAAGCATCGCAGGACTCGTCTGAAGTTGGTACTGCAGATATGCCAACGTCCGATCAGTTTTGGCTACACATTATTTTAACACCTCTATGGAAAGGTGAGTCTCACATACATGTTGGTTGTTTGCTCTAGGACGAACACAAGACTCATCTGAAGATACCCCGATACAAGTTGAAAACATTTATGGTAGTATACATTTAAGTAGTTTAGCCTCTAAAATAAGGGGTTAAATAGGTGTTAAAAAAAATCATGAATGGCTTTCTTATTTCTCAGATACTGTGTAGGACAGATATTTCCCCAAAACGATCTGTTCCATGTGGTGAATGTTATTCAGTACGTTTCTATGGGCTAATGGCATTAACCTCTCTGGGATATGTGAGACTAGCGTCCCACCGGCCAACATCCAGTGAAAATGCAGAGRGCCAAATTCAAATAAATTACTATAAAAATGTTACTTTCATGAAATCACACATGCAATACACCAAATGAAAGCTACACTTGTTGTGAATCCAGCCAACATGTCAGATTTCAAAAAGGCTTTACGGCGAAAGCAAACGATGCTATTATCTGAGGACAGCACCCCAGTAAACAAACACAGACAATCCTATTCCAACCCTCCAGGCGCGACACAAAACGCAGAAATAAAGATATAATTCATGCCTTACCTTTGAGCTTCTTCTGTTGTCACTCCAATATGTCCCATAAACATCACAAATGGTCCTTTTTGTTTGATTAATTCCGTCGACATATATCCAAAATGTCCATTTATTTGGCATGTTTGATCAAGAAAAACACCGGTTCCAACTTATGCAAAGTGACTACAAAATATCTSATAAGTTACCTGTAAGCTTTGTCCAAACATTTCAAACTACTTTTGTAATACAACTTTKGTTTTTTTTTTWACGTAAATAATACAATTTAAGACGGGATGATCTGTGTTCAATACCAGAGGAAAACAAAGTGTAGCTAGCTTTCAGGTCACGCGCCTCTAACAAAGAGTACACTTCCCTCGAGCCTCATTCTGAACAGTGCTACTTCTTCATTTCTCAAAGGAAAAGCCTCAACCAATTTCTAAAGACTGACATCCAGTGGAAGTGATAGGAACTGCAAGAAGGTCCCTTAGAAATCTGGATTCCCAATGAAATCCCATTGAAAAGAGTTACCTAAAAAAAAAAAAAAATCTGAATGGTTTGTCCTCGGGGTTTCGCCTGCCAAATAAGTTCTGTTATACTCACAGACATGATTCAAACAGTTTGAGAAACTTCAGAGTGTTTTCTATCCAAATCTACTAATACTATGCATATCTTAGCTTCTGGGCCTGAGTAGCTGGCAGTTTACTTTGGACACGCTTTTCATCCGGACATGATAATACTGCCACCTATCCCAGAGAAGTTAAGGCCAAATTCAATGATACCTTACGCGGTCTTAAAATGTAATAGATAATAACGATCCTTGGTATGACCATCTTAAAACAATTCCTTATGTTTGCTTAGTGATGTTGAGAGCAAAAACCTGAAAATGGAGAAAGCTAAACTTAATCGGGCAAAAGAAATTAACTGATTTTATAGGGCCCTATGCGTATCGACCTGGTTCCAGTGACATGCATGCAGCCATATGTTGTGTGTATATATGTGTAATATATATATATATATATATTATATTATATATATATATATATACAGTGGGGAGAACAAGTATTTGATACACTGCCGATTTTGCCGATTTTCCTACTTACAAAGCATGTAGAGGTCTGTAATTTTTATCATAGGTACACTTCAACTGTGAGAGACGGAATCTAAAAACAAAAAATCACATTGTATGATTTTTAAGTAATTAATTGCATTTTATTGCATGACATAAGTATTTGATACATCAGAAAAGCAGAACTTAATATTTGGTACAGAATCCTTTGTTTGCAATTACAGAGATCATACGTTTCCTGTAGTTCTTGACCAGGTTTGCACACACTGCAGCAGGGATTTTGGCCCACTCCTCCATACAGACCTTCTCCAGATCCTTCAGGTTTCGGGGCTGTCGCTGGCAATACGGGACTTTCAGCTCCCTCCAAAGATTTTCTATTGGGTTCAGGTCTGGAGACTGGCTAGGCCACTCCAGGACCTTGAGATACTTCTTACGGAGCCACTCCTTAGTTGCCCTGGCTGTGTGTTTCGGGTCGTTGTCATGCTGGAAGACTCAGCCACGACCCATCATCAATGCTCTTACTGAGGGAAGGAGGTTGTTGGCTAAGATCTCGCAATACATGGCCCCATCCATCCTCCCTCAATACGGTGCAGTCGTCCTGTCCCCTTTGCAGAAAAGCATCCCAAAGAATGATGTTTCCACCTCCATGCTTCACGGTTGGATGGTGTTCTTGGGGTTGTACTCATCCTTCTTCTTCCTCCAAAAACACGGCGAGTGGAGTTTAGACCAAAAAGCTCTATTTTTGAATCATCAGACCACATGACCTTCTCCCATTCCTCCTCTGGATCATCCAGATGGTCATTGGCAAACTTCAGACGGGCCTGGACATGCGCCTGCTTGAGCAGGGGGACCTTGTGTGCGCTGCAGGATTTTAATCCATGACGGCGTAGTGTGTTACTAATGGTTTTCTTTGAGACTGTGGTCCCAGCTCTCTTCAGGGTCATTGACCAGGTCCTCCGTGTAGTTCTGGGCTGATCCCCTTACCTTCCTCATGATCATTGATGCCCCACGAGGTGAGATCTTGCATGGAGCCCCAGACCGAGGGTGATTGACCATCATCTTGAACTTCTTCTATTTTCTTCTATTTTTCTAATAATTGCCCAACAGTTGTTGCCTTCTCACCAAGCTGCTTGCCTATTGTCCTGTAGCCCATCCCAGCCTTGTGCAGGTCTACAATTTTAGCCCTCATGCCTTACACAGCTCTCTGGTCTTGGCCATTGTGGAGAGGTTGGAGTCTGTTTGATTGAGTGTGTGGACAGGTGTCTTTTATACAGGTAACGAGTTCAAACAGGTGCAGTTAATACAGGTAATGAGTGGAGAACAGGAGGGCTTCTTAAAGAAAACTAACAGGTCTGTTGAGAGCCGGAATTCTTACTGGTTGGTAGGTGATCAAATACTTATGTCATGCAATAAAATGCAAATGAAATACTTAAAAATCATACAATGTGATTTCTGGATTTTTGTTTTAGGTTGCGTCTCTCACAGTTGAAGTGTACCTATGATTAAAATTTACAGGCCTCTACATGCTTTGTAAGTAGGAAAACCTGCAAAATCGGCAATGTATCCAATACTTGTTCTCCCCACTGTATGAATTACAATTCAGCCTTTTCTTAAATCATGTTTCTAGTCTATTGCATAGTTACAATGTGTAATCATTGATGTCCCAGGAGCAGGAGTGGTGAACACTGTTGACGTCTATAGTTGTAATACATACATGCAGACACAGCATCATTCAAATAATGGAGTTTGATACACCTGGTATTGGATTTGACTGAATAATAAAAAAMAAAAAATTTGTCTCTACATTAATAACTAACATATTCCTTTCAATTGTAATTTTTTTGATTGATTCGTTATGACGTTATAACTACTTACATTTGCTTCCCCTGTGATGTTTTGTCAGCCATCTTTGCTGAAGAAAGTCACCAGGGACGGGTGGCTCACGTCAAAATAGTCATTGGAACTGCTCAATATGATTGGTTTTATAAAAACCTTGAGACCCAAATGCATAATGAGTGCTCTAACTCCCCCTTGTGGTGGTCTGGAGTAGAGGTCGACCGATTAATCGGAATGGCCGATTTAATTGGGGCCGATTTCCGATTGTTATGAAAACTTGAAATTTTGGACGCCGATTTTGCAGATGTAAAAAAAATGTTATTTGAGTTTATTTTTTAAATATTTTTTATCTATATTTTTTACACCTTTATTTAACTAGGCAAGTTAGTTAAGAACACATTCTTATTTTCAATGACTGCCTAGGAACGGTGGTTTAACTGCCTTGTTCAGGGGCAGAACGACAGATTTTTACCTTGTCAGCTCAGGGATTCAATCTAGCAACCTTTCGGTTCCAGACACAATGCTCTAACCAGTAGGCTACCTGCCGCCCTGATTCCTATACACATGAATCAAACGTTTTCTAAATATTTGTTGTTTGGTATTTTTGTAGGAATTAAACAACTCAAAGTTCTGTCACCACACTTTTGTTGACGTAGCCTAGTTTTATCTACAAGGCCTATTTTATCGGCACTGTTGGTCGACTGGTAAAATATTATGAGGTTATTACAGTGTAGTAAGAATTACTTTAGTTTAAGCTTACCTTTTGACTGAAAGATGCAGCATTGTTCATTTTTACTTCACTTATTGTGGTGAGTTCTTTTCAGAGGGAACATATCTAATTCTCCGCGAATCAATCAAATAGATAACAGGGATCTCCCCAAAGATTGTAAGAGMGGTGCTGTGCCACCTTGTGGACAGGCTGCACCACTATGAAAATAATAAAAAAAATTAAAAGACACCCGGTAATCGCATAATTTTTTGACATGAAATTGTCTCTTGTAGCTCATTTGGGAGAGCATGGGTCTTGCAAGGCCAGGTTTGTGTTTCATTCCCACGGGGGACCAGTATGAAAATGTATGCACTCACTTCTGTAAGTCACTCTAGATAAGAACGTCTGCTAAATGACTAAAATGTAGAATGTAAAAACAGACTTGGTCAGAAACAGATGAACTATAATTGTAGATAGGCCTAACTGTAATTGTAGCTGACTGATTCTCAAGACCCAGCTAAACAAATGTATAATAATATTCTACACAAACTAAGGCTATAGGCTACGTAAAATAACCTAGTAGCCCTACCTTGTAGCAAACAAAATAATTTGCATAGGCTGTAGGCCGTACCTGTTGAACTTTGATTTGTTTCTGCTGAAGTGGGCTCTCAGAAAGCACTTCCCCTGCTACATGCCCCAACATGAGCCTTAATCCGTCTCTCCTCTCCTGTACCTCTACTCATCCTTTCAGGAACTCTGGTTCATCTCCAGCTTGCTAAGATAAGAGGCAGGTGATCAGCTGATCCACACATTCCCAAATACACAGTGGCGTTATCCCTCACTGTCTGTCAACAGGTGATGATGTGATGTCACTAGACAGACAACCAGGCACCCGGGAGGGAGGGGGAGTGATCCTCAGAGCATTGAGCTTCTGTGTTGTATATGTGCACTCACCTGTCTGTCTGTGGATCTACTTATCAGGAGCTGGGTTTGTGATTGGGGCCTGTTTGTGACGTGTATGCGATGTCAGGGTTTTTACTCAACAGGGTGCATTCTCTCTCCATTCCCTGAGCGAGGGTCTGTCTTTTGGTGAGGGGCTGGGGAGGTGTTTATTCCAACTAGGTATGGACTGTTAGGTCCTCATCAAGTCTATGGGAATGTTGTGGCTTTCGGTATGAGCACTTTTACAGCCATTCACACACCATTTGGCCTGGGCAGTGAACTTAATGACATCTGCTCTGGGGTCAGGGTAGAAACTCTTGGCAGCTGTTGGTCTCAACCACAGATCTGGGTTCAGATTGTAACCTGACACAGCAGGAGGATGTTAGGCTAGTAACCGAAAGGTCGCTGATTTTAATACCCAAGCCGACAAGATGTGCCCTTGAGCAAGGTATTTAACCTTCATTTGCTCCAGGGGCGCCGTAATATTATGGCTGACCCTGTTTTTTTGTTTTTTGTTACATATTTCATCCTTAACCAGGATCTCTGTTGGACAGGCAGGCAACTGTAGACTTGTGTGGGTGTGGAGAGCCTTCTGGTGGCTGCTGTTTGTCAGGTGCCTCAGGAATGTGGTGAAGCGATGGAAAATTGAAGGTTGAGTTCAGTAGTCTGCTTGAAACTGATAGGACTACTACGTACTGAACACAGCCATTTAGAGAGAACTGTTTGAAACGTAGAAAACGTGTGTTCTGTCTGTGTGAAATGGGAGTTGTCCTGTAGGTATGTTTAGGTTACTCCAGCCAAACATTCTCTCCCCTGATTTACTGCATTGACTGAGCTCATCATTGGAACCAACTTTCACATCTTCTCATGCTTTTAAATGAAATGTTGCGCAAAAGATTGGATAGGTTCTCTGCTACTTCTATTGTTTTTTAAATTGTTTTAATTGTTAGGACGAAACACTGTGCAGGCCTTTTTTATTGACCTGTATAAGGCCTTCCACACTGTCACTCATTACAGATTCAGAGATTTTCAACAATTGGCCTGAAGCAGGCTGTGCATCACTGGTTTGTCAATTATTTAAAGAACACAATGTGTATTTACTGATTGTGTTAAATATTTTMTCCTGAACATAACAAAAGGTTTCCCACAAGGGAGGGGTGAGGAGGGGGGGTCCTGTGGTATTATTTATTAAGATAGTCTTTTGAAGAGGTTGGGTTTCAGATGTTTTTTGGAAGATGGCTTCAGGAGTGATGCTGGTTCTACCATTGGGGTGCCAGGATAGAGAAGAGTTTTGACTGGGCTGAGCGGGAGCTGCCCTGCTGTAAAGGCGGGAGGGCCACGAGTGTTATGTATGATATTGACCCCACGGCTGACCAGAATCTTTTGGAGCTTGTCTTCCTTTATTGCACTGCAGAGGGCCTTTGTTGAACTGAAGTTAGTGCCTAATGCAGGTAAAACCAGGTACATGTTTTTTTCCAGGTCATGTAAAAATGTATCATGATTTCTGCATACATACTTCGGATGGTTCCATCATTGATCATGTTCCCACGTATACATTTCTGGGCATTTCATTCCACATACATGTTGATGAGTTAAGAAGTAAAAAATGTAAATTGGCAAATTTTATAGGAATATGTCATACCTTACATTGGGGGCTCCCGAGTGGCGCAGCGGTCTAAGGCAATGTATCTCACTGCTAGAGGCGTCACTACAGCCCCTGGTTCGATTCCAGACTGTATAAAAAACGGCCGTGATTGGGAGTCCCATAGGGCGGCGCGCAATTGGCCCAGCGTCGTTAGGGTGTGGCCGGGGTAGGCCGTCATTTGTAAATAAGAACTTGTTCTTAACCGACTTGCCTAGTTAAATTAATATATTTAAAATGGAAGAAAATGAATAATTCTGTTGACATTCATTCTGATTTTAGACTATAGCAATATCAATTATGACTGCTGCTGCTTCTGTATTGAAGGCCCTGGACGCTGAATATCATAGTGTATAGGGCTTCATTACGTTCGATAGGTTCAGCACTACTCTGTATGAGAAGGTATGCTGGCCTGATTTGAGGTCTCCCAAATCTATGCGTTGTGCTCTTTTTGTCGATTTTAAAAGCGTTCTTGTGTAAACTACCACCGTTCCTTCCTTTTCTGGTAACCTACAGAAATAGAAGCATCAGACATGATCTCAGGAATGGTTAACTCTAGAGGTCCCTTCGATCTCAACATATGTAGGTAAATCTACCTTTAGCTAATGTGCACCTTGCTTCTGGAATGTCTACAGAGTTCACTGAAGTTGAATGAATTGGTGCCAACTCACCTGGTTAAATAAAGTAAAATAAACAAATGCATAGTGTATACGATTACATAATAATATTATACATGTAGCTTTGTGTATGGTGAATTTGTGTGTGGGTGTTCATGGATTTATTCTGTGCTCATCATATGAATCTAACATGCGCTCTCTCCTCTCCCCTCAAGATTGCAGTGTGAGGAGGACACAGACAGATAAACACATCCACTCTCTGAGCCGTAAAGAAGAGGCAGCCATACCTCAGCTCTCAAGCACAATGCCCATCTGACACACAGCTAGTAAGTACAAGGTGTGTCTGTGTGTTGTAAACTACAGTAGAAGCTCTAATCAGGCTTAGCCCCAGGCAGAATCTGAGCCACGTTAACTTTGTGTTGCTGTGGCAGACAAACGACTGCTCTGTTCTACTCTGGTTGTACGGTAGCCACTTAGACAGGGAGATAATGACAGGCCAACACACAGTTGGAGACAGAGGGAGGAACTGGTGACTAGACTGACATAAGGACAGCTATACCAGTGGAATGTCTGTGTGGTAAGTCTGTGGAAGGCAGCCCTTTGTTACTGTGCTTCGGCTTGGATGCACKCGCACACACACGAAGTCCAGCAAGCCACACAAAGGCCAGTGCTGTCTGTCTGGCACACAGGGTCTCTCTATGCTGTATGTCAGTGATCTGAACAGCTCCTTATTCCTCATTAGGTTCACTGTCGCGTGTGTGTGTGTGGAGGATTTAATAAGAGAAGGGAAGGACACTAGGAATGTTATCAGACAGCTGGCGATTATTTAACATGTCACTATGACACATTTGTTTCAGTACTGTAAGTGGGTCGTTCCACCAATTCATTGCCTTTTGAGAAGTGTAAGTTGTAAAAAAAYAAAAGAAAAAAAAAGACGTTTGATTTTAATTATTTTCTCTTAACGTTCAAAATCAAGTTTTTTCATCTCGTGGTTAAATAAAAAGTAACAGGGTTGACTGTTACAGGGTTGACTGTTACAGGGTTGACTGTAACAGGGTTGACGATTTCATCTTAAATCTGCCATAAATCCCCTTGTAACAGGGAGTGGCAATTGAATGCAAACTTCAAAAAAAAATTATATGTCTAATATAATTGAAATAAAATGGAGGCCTTCATCACAGTAAAAAACAGAAAATGAGAACAAGTAATTAAAGAGTAAAAACTGCTTGTTTGAATCCCCTGTATGTTGTGASTAGAAGATTGTAATGGGCTGGTGATAAGATATTATCACTAATCTCACAGAGAGATGAGACGGCATAAGAAAATGAGTTTTTATCAGTCAGGGAAATCAAAGTGCTAAAAACATGCCGGCTCACTATTTTAAAAAGATTGAGAAAAAGGTATTGGATGAAAGTTTTGGTTTTGGCACCCGTACGTCCCATTAACGCTACCTACAATTTATTTAATAAATCGATATTTGGAGTCTAATATCGTCCAATAATATTAACGCAATATGCAACTATTGATTAAAATGTATTTTTTAGAACCCCATCGCTAATATCTATTGGAAACGGGGTAGACGTGCTATGCTCGACCCGCTCAGTTTTTCACCACCTACAGATTCTTATTTATATTTCAAATAAGATTTATTAAATTCGAAATGTAGTCTATTAAAGGGCACTTCATTTAATATAACAGACTTTTAAAACGTAATTTTAATGCACAATTCCTACTTAAAATATCAAAGGGGCGCAAAATGCGCTATTTTCACGGAACGACCCAGGTGTATGTATGCAGCCATACAGTTATGGACTATAGGGAAACGGCTGTAGGTTGTTGATTGGCAGCATTAAGCCTATAAGTGTGTAGTACAAGCTGTTCCAAGATAGATAGGGCTCATACTAACTTCTCCCAATCCACTCTACTTCAGATCTCTGGCTAATGCCTACCCTAAGCTCTTTCAGCTGTCTCCTACCTACTTCAGAGACAGAATCTCTTCTCGCTCGCTCTCACGCGCTCTCATTTACATACATACATACATACATACATACATACATACATACATACATACATACATACATACATACATACATACATACATACATACATACATACAGTGAGGGGAAAAGTATTTGATCCCCTGCTGATTTTGTACGTTTGCCCACTGACAAAGAAATATCAGTCTATAATTTTAATGGTAGGTTTATTTGAACAGTGAGAGACAGAATATCAACAAAAAAAATCCAGAAAAACGCATGTCAAAAATGTTATGAATTGATTTGCATTTTAATGAGGGAAATAAGTATTTGACCCCTCTGCAAAACATGACTTACTCTTGGTGGCAAAACCCTTGTTGGCAATCACAGAGGTCAGACGTTTCTTGTAGTTGGCCACCAGGTTTGCACACATCTCAGGAGGGATTTTGTCCCACTCCTCTTTGCAGATCTTCTTCAAGTCATTAAGGTTTCGAGGCTGACGTTTGGCAACTCGAACCTTCAGCTCCCTCCACAATTTTCTATGGGATTAAGGTCTGGAGACTGGCTAGGCCACTCCAGGACCTTAATGTGCTTCTTCTTGAGCACTCCTTTTGTTGCTTGGCCGTGTGTTTTTGGTCATTGTCATGCTGGAATACCCATCCACGACCCATTTTCAATACCCTGGCTGAGGGAAGGAGGTTTTCACCCAAGATTTGACGTACATGCGCCCCGTCCATCGTCCTTTGATGCGGTGAAGTTGTCCTGTCCCTTTAGCAGAAAAACACCCCCAAAGCATATAAGTTTCCACCTCCATGTTTGACGGTGGGATGGTTTCTTGGGGTCATAGGCAGCATTCCTCCCCTCCAAACACGGCAAGTTGGGTTGATGCCAAAGACTCCATTTTGGTCTATCTGACCACAACACGTTCACCCAGTTGTCCTCTGAATCATTCAGATGTTCATTGGCAAACTTCAGACGGGCATGTATATGTGCTTTCTTGAGCAGGGGACCTTGCGGGCGCTGCAGGATTTCAGTCCTTCACGGCATAGTGTGTTACCAATTGTTTTCTTGATGACTATGGTCCCAGCTGCCTTGAGATCATTGACAAGATCCTCCTGTGTAGTTCTGGGCTGATTCCTCACCGTTCTCATGATCATTGCAACTCCACGAGGTGAGATCTTGCATGGAGCCCCAGGCTGAGGGAGATTGACAGTTCTTTTGTGTTTCTTCCATTTGCGAATAATCACAGAAACTGTTGTACCTTCTCACCAAGCTGCTTGGCGATGGTCTTGTAGCCCATTCCAGCCTTGTGTAGGTCTACAATCTTGTCCCTGACATCCTTGGAGAGCTCTTTGGTCTTGCCATGGTGGAGAGTTTGGAATCTGATTGATTGATTGCTTCTGTGGACAGGTATCTTTTATACAGATAGAAACTGAGATTAGGAGCACTTCCTTTAAGAGTGTGCTCCTAATCTCCGTTCGTTACCTGTATGAAAGACACCTGGGAGCCAGAAATCTTTTTGATTGAGAGAGGGTCAAATACTTATTTCCCTCATTAAAATGCAAATCAATTTATAAAATTTTTGACATGCATTTTTCTGGATATTTGTTGTTATTCTGTCTCTCACTGTTCAAATAAACCTACCATTAAAATTATAGACTGATAATTTCTTTGTCAGTGGGCAAACGTACAAAATCAGCAGGATCAAATACTTTTTTCCCTCACTGTACATACATACATACATACATACATACATACATACATACATACATACATACATACATTGGGGCAAAAAAGTATTTAGTCAGCCACCAATTGTGCAAGTTCTTCCACTTAAAAAGATGAGAGAGGCCTGTAATTCATCATAGGTACACTTCAACTATGACAGACAAAATGAGGGAAAAAAATCCAGAAAATCACATTGTAGGATTTTTAATGAATTTATTTGCAAATTATGGTGGAAAATAAGTATTTGGTCAATAACAAAAGTTTTATCTCAATAATCTTGTTAATACCCTTTGTTGGCAATGACAGAGGTCAAACGTTTTCTGTAAGTCTTCACAGGTTTTCACACACTGTTGCTGGTATTTTGGCCCATTCCTCCATGCAGATCTCCTCTAGAGCAGTGATGTTTTGGGGCTGTTGCTGGGCAACACGGACTTTCAACTCCCTCCAAAGATTTTCTATGGGGTTGAGATCTGGAGACTGGCTAGGCCACTCCAGGACCTTGAAATGCTTCTTACGAAGCCACTCCTTCATTGCCCGGGCGGTGTGTTTGGGATCATTGTCATGCTGAAAGACCCAGCCACGTTTCATCTTCAATGCCCTTGCTGATGGAAGGAGTTTTCACTCAAAATCTCACGATACATGGCCCATTCATTCTTTCCTTTACACGGATCAGTCGTCCTGGTCCCTTTGCAAAAAAACAGCCCCAAAGCATGATGTTTCCACCCCATGCTTCACAGTAGGTATGGTGTTCTTTGATGCAACTCAACATTCTTTGTGTCTCCAAACACGACGAGTTGAGTTTTTACCAAAAAGTTCTATTTTGGTTTCATCTGACCATATGACATTTCTCCAATCTTCTTCTGGATCATCCAAATGCTCTCTAGCAAACTTCAGACGGGCCTGGACATGTACTGGCTGAAGCAGGGGGACACGTCTGGCACTGCAGGATTTGAGTCCCTGGCGGCGTAGTGTGTTACTGATGGTAGGCTTTGTTACTTTGGTCCCAGCTCTCTGCAGGTCATTCACTAGGTCCCCGTGTGTTCTGGGATTTTTGCTCACCGTTCTTGTGATCATTTTGACCCCACCGGGGTGAAATCTTGCTGGAGCCCCAGTCGAGGGAGATTATCAGTGGTTTGTATGTCTCTCATTTCCTAATAATGCTCCCACAGTTGATTTCTTCAAACCAAGCTGCTTACCTATTGCAGATTCAGTCTTCCCAGCCTGGTGCAGGTCTACAATGTTGTTTCTGGTGTCCTTTGAACAGCTCTTTGGTCTTTGCCATAGTGGAGTTTGGAGTGTGACTGTTTGAGGTTGTGGACCGTGTCTTTTATATTATAACAATGTGTGATTTACAATGATCACAAGCTGAATAAATGTAAAAGGCTTGAAAATAAACAGCATGCACATGCTTTTTTTTTTCACCTCAAATCACATAACATCCATAATGCTTTGCTGAAAAAATCTCTCTAGAACTCATGCCAACAAGTCGAACCAAAACAAATGGATTGCATGCCAAGAAAAGCTAAATATTAAACATAATGAAATATTTCAATCACCAAGATACTCCGAACCAAGCCCATATCCTATCTTTATTGCCTAATGGATCATCAGAAAACGATACCATCACAGCAGAGGCGAGTAGCGACGACGAGACGCACATGGGCCAGACATGTTCCCGACGCCTGGAGACGAACACACGAACATTTACTAGAAAACCACATCTTACGATAGTGATATTGATCCATAAAACATTGTGAACTATGACCCCAGGATCTGGCCCAGAAGAAAATCATGTCAAGCCACTGGGACACAATGATTAGTACATAGTCGTAAACAACTATTAACACCGTATGCATGATTCGACTTCCAACCAAGCTGATAGAGGTCTGGAATAGGTCGCGCATTATTTATGTTACTGTAAAACAAAGTATCTAAAATGAGTAAGCCAAGCAAACGCTGTAATCAAAACTAATAAATAATATACATGTTCTTTGATCCAATTCCAGAGATAGTATAAAGGGCAAATCCAGCGCCTAGTGACATTTTTTGAAAATTCTCATATCTTTAACATTTCTTACGCTGGCGTCTCAACGTGAGAATGCACCGACTTGACACAGAGACATTCATTCAATAGACCAAGGTATTGATGGCACCATCCTATCTGAACACCTTTTCTCATTTATCTGATAAACACGGTATTTCCTTATGGCTGTAATCAACTCTCTTTTACATTCGCTTACATCTTTTCTCTCTCTCATTTCTGTTCCTCTTTTACTCCCTCTCACTTTTACACTCACTGGAACACCATCATACTGAACAACCATTACAAAGTGCTCAGTATACAATACCATGGTAACGACGCGTGAGATCAACAGAACGATAGCCTCTTATAAGATGAAGAAGACTATACTCAGGCTATCTTGACTGAGCCAACGCACAAATCACATTGTGATCGACTCTTCGTACAGGTGGACACAAACACACAATCATACTTAGGATTATTACCACACCTCCAAACTACACCATATTACTTGCTCAACTCGTCACAACATCTATCTCATACATTCTCATGAAACAAATCCTACAATGTGATTTTCTGGATTTTCTTTTCTCATTTTGTCTGTCATAGTTGAAGTGTACCTATGATGAAAATTACAGGCCTCTCATCTTTTTAAGTGGGAGAACTTGCACAATTGGTGGCTGACTAAATACTTTTTTGCCCCACTGTACATACATACATACATACATACATACATACATACATACATACATACATACATACATACATACATACATACATCGGAAAGTATTCAGACCTCTTGACTTTTTCCACATTTTGTTACATTACTGCCTTATACAAAACAAAACTGCAACCTACACACTACCCAAAATTGAAAAAGTAAAACAAAAAAACACATAAAAAAACACATTTACATAAGTATTCAGACCCTTTGCTATGAGACTCTAAATTGATCTCAGGTGCATCCTGTTTCCATTGATCATCCTTGATGTTTCTACAACTTGGAGTCCACCTGTGGTAAATTCAATTGATTTGGAAAGGCACACACCTGTCTATATAAGGTCCCACAGTTGACAGTGCATGTCAGAGCAAAAACCAAGCCGTGAGTTTGGAGGAATTGTCCGTAGAGCTCTGAGACATGTTTGTGTCGAACCACAGATCTGGGGAAGGAGACCACATTTTGTTTGCAGCATTGAAGGTCCCCAAGAGCACAGTGGCTTCCATCATTCTTAAATGGAAGAAGTTTGGAACCACCAAGACGCTCTTCATAGAGCTGGCCTCCCAGCCAAATTGAGCAATCTGGGGAGAAGTGACGAAGAACCCGATGGTCACTCTGACAGAGCTCTAGAGTTCCTCTGTGGAGATGGGAGAACCTTCCAGAAGGACAACCATCTCTGCAGCACTACACCAATCAGGCCTTTATGGTAGAGTGGACAGACAGAAGCCGCTCCTCAGTAAAAGGCACATGACAGCCCGCTTGGAGTTTGCCAAAAGGCACCTAAAGACTCTGACCATGAGATGTAACCAAGACTGAACTCTTTGGCCTGAATGCCAAGTGTCACGTCTGGAAGGAAACTGGCACCATCCCTACGGTGAAGCATGGTGGTGGCAGAGTCATGCTGTGGGGATGTTTTTCAGTGGCAGAGACTGGGAGACTAGGCCGGATCGAGGGAAACATGTACAGAGAGATCCTTGATGAAAGCCTGCTCCAGAGCYCTCAGGACCTCAGACTGGGATGAAGGTTCACCTTCCAACAGGACAACGACCCAAAGCACACAGCCAAGACAACCCAGGAGTGGTTTCGGGACAAGTCTCAATGTCCTTGAGTGGCCCAGCCAGAGCCCTGACTTGAACCCGATCGAACATCTCTGGAGAGACCTGAAAATAGCTGTGCAGCAACATTCCCCATCCAACCTGATAGAGCTTGAGAGGATCTGCAGAGAGGAATGGGAGAAACTCCCCAAATACAGGTGTGCCAAGCTTGTAGCGTCATACCCAAGAAGACTTGAGGCTGTAATTGCTGCCAAAGGTGCTTCAACAAACTACTAAGTAAAGGGTCTGTATGCTTATGTAAATGTGATATTTCAGTTTTGAATTTTGTATACCATTTTTATAAAAACCCTTTTGAATTGAATCATTTTTGAAAATGTCACAATGTGGTAAGGTCAAGGGGTCTGAATACTTTCTGAATGCACTGCGTGAGTGTGTGTGTATACACACAATTGCAGTCTCAAGTTTGGACACGCCAACTCATTCAAGGGTTTTTCTTCATTTTTACTATTTTCTAGTGAAGACATCAAAACTATGAGATAACACATGGAATCATGTCGTAACCAAAAAAGTGTTAAAAACATTTAAATATATTTGAGATTCTTCAAAGTAGCCACCCTTTGCCTTGATGACAGCTTTGCTCTCTCTTGGCATTCTCTCAACCAGCTTCACCTGGAAAGCTTTTCCAACAGTCTTGAAGGAGTTCCCACATAAGCTGAGCACTTGTTGGCTGTTTTTCCTTCACTCTGCAGTCCAACTCATCCCAAACCATTTCAATTTGGTTGAGGTCAGGTGATTTTGGAGGACAGGTCATCTGATGCAGCACTCCATCTCTCTCCTTGGTCAAATAGCCCTTTACACAGCCTGGAGGTGTTTTGTGTCATTGTCCTGTTGAAAAACTAATGAAAGTCCAACTAAGCGCAAACCAGATGGGATGGTGTATCTCTGCAGAATGTGGTGGTAGCCATGCTGGTTAAGTGTGCCTGGAATTCTAAGTAAATCATGGACAGTGTCACCAGCAAAGCACCATCACACCACCTCCTTCATGTTGGGAACCACACATGCGGAAATCATTCGTTCACCTACTCAGCGTCTCACAAAGACACGGCGGTTGGAACCAAAAATCTACAATTGTGACTCATCTGAGCAAAGGACAGATTTCCACCGCTCTAATGTCTGTTGCTCGTGTTTCTTGGCCCATGCAAGTCTCTTCTTATTGGTGTCCTTTAGTGGTTTCTTTGCAGCATTTCGTCCATGAAGGCCTGATTCACGCAGTCTCCTCTGAACAGTTGATGTTGAGATGTCTTAAATTAACTCTGAAGCATTTATTTGTGCTACAATTAGAGGCTGGTAACTAATGAACTTATCCTCTGCAGCAGAGGTAACTCTTATCCTCTGCAGCAGAGGTAACTCTGGATCTTCCTTTCTTGTGGCTGTCCTCATGAGAGCCAGTTTCATCATAGCGCTTGATGGTTTTTGCGACTGCACTTGAAGAAACGTTCAAAGTTCTTAAAATGTTCCACATTGACTGACCTTCATGTCTTAAAGTAATGATGGACTATCTTTTCTCTTTGCTTATTTGATCTGTTCTTGCCATAATATGGACTTGGTCTTTTACCAAATAGAGCTATCTTCTGTATACCACCCCTACCTTGTCACAACATAACTGATAGGCTGAAACGCATTAAGAAGGAAAGAAATTCCACAAATTAACTTTTAACAAGACACATCTGTTAATTGAAATGCATTCCAAGTGACTACCTCACTAAGCTGGTTGAGAGAATGCCAAGAATGTGCAAAGCTGTCAAAGCAAATGGTTACTTTTAAGAATGTCAAATATAAATTATATTTATAACTTCCGGCGCCGAAAAGAGATGGCCGCCTCGCTTCGTGTTCCTTGGAAAATATGCAGTATTTTGTTTTTTTACGTGTTATTTCTTACATCGGTACCCCGGGTAATCTTAGGTTTCATTACATACAGTCGGGAGGAACTACTGAATATACGATTAACGTCAACTCATCATCGTTCCTACAGGAATATGACTTTCCCGAAACGGATCCAGTGTTTTGCCTTCCACCCAATACAATGGATCTGATCCACCGCCGGCGACCCTGTGCGACGCCGAAAAAGGGAAAACGAGGCGGTCTCGTGGTCAGGCTTCGGAGACGGGCACATCGCGCTCCACTCCCTAGCATACTACTCGCCAATGTCCAGTCTCTTGACAATAAGGTTGATGAAATCCGAGCACGCGGTAGCATTCCAGAGAGACATCAGGGATTGCAACGTGCTCTCTGCTTCACGGAAACATGGCTAACTCAAGGGACGCTAACGGAGTCGGTGCAGCCAGCTGGTTTCTTCATGCATCGCGCCGACAGAAACAAACATCTTTCCGGTAAGAAGAGGGGCGGGGGGTATGCCTTATGATTAACGAGAAGTGGTGTGATCATCAAACAACACACAAGAACTCAAGTCGTTCTGTTCACCTGATCTAGAAACTCCTCACAATCAAATGTCGACCGCATTATCTACCAAGGGAATTCTCGTCAATCATAATCACAGCCGTATACATTCCCCCCAAGCAGACACATCGATGGCCCTGAACGAACTTTATCTGACTCTTTGTAAACTGGAAACCACACACCCTAGAGCGGCATTCATCGTAGCTGGGGATTTTAACAAGGCTAATCTAAACAACAACTCCCTAAATTCTACAGCATATGATTGTGCTACCAGGGCTGAAAAACACTAGACCATTGTTATACTAATTTCCGCGACGCTTATAAGGCCCTCCCCCGCCCCCCTTTCGGAAAAGCTGACCACGACTCCATTTTGTTGATTCAGCCTACAAACAGAACTCAAACAACAAGCTCCCGCGCTCAGGGTCTGTTCAACGCTGGTCCGACCAATCTGAATCCACGCTTCAAGACTGCTTCGATCACGCGGATTGGAATATGTTCTGCATCGCGTCCAACAACAATATTGACGAATATGCTGATTCGGTGAGCGAGTTCATTAGGAAGTGCATTGACGATGTCGTACCCCAGCAACGATAAAAACATTCCCAAACCAGAAACGTGGATTGACGGCAGCATTCGCGTGAAACTGAAAGCGCGAACCACTGCTTTTAACCAGGGCAAGGTGACCGGAAGCATGACCGAATACAAACAGTGTAGCTATTCTCTCCGCAAGGCAATCAAACAGGCTAAGTCTCAGTACAGAGACAAAATCGAGTCGCAATTCAACAGCTCAGACACAAGAGGTATGTGGCAGGGTCTACAGTCAATCACGGATTACAAAAAGAAAACCAGCCCGTCGAGGACCAGGATGTCTTGCTCCCAGACAGGCTAAACAACTTTTTTGCCCGCTTTGAGGACAATAGTGCCACTGACACGGCCCCTACCAAAACCTGCGGGCTCTCCTTCACTGCAGCCGAGGTGAGTAAACATTTAAACGTGTTAACCCTCGACAGGCTGCAGGCCCAGACGGCATCCCAGCCGCGTCCTCAGAGCATGCGCAGACCAGCTGCTGGTGTGTTTACGGACATATTCAATCAATCCTTATCCCAGTCTGCTGTTCCCACATGCTTCAAGAGGGCCACCATTGTTCCTCGTGTCCAGAAAGCTAAGGTAACTGAGCTAAACGACTACGCCCCCGTAGCACTCACTTCCGTCATCATGAAGTGCTTTGAGAGACTAGTCAAGGACCATATCACCTCCACCCTACGGACACCTAGACCCACTCCAATTTCTTACCGACCCAATAGGTCCACAGACGACGCAATCGCAACCACACTGCACACTGCCCTAACCCATCTGGACAAGAGGAATACCCTTGTGAGAATGCTGTTCATCGATTACAGCTCAGCATTTAACACCATAGTACCCTCCAAACTCGTCATCAAGCTCGAGACCCTGGGTCTCGACCCGCCCTGTGCAACTGGGTCCTGGACTCCTGACGGGCCGCCCCCAGGTGGTGAGGGTAGGTAAACACATCTCCACCCGCTGATCCTCAACACTGGCTGGCGCCCACAAGGGTGCGTTCTGAGCCCTCTCCTGTACTCCCTGTTCACCCACGACTGCGTGGCCATGCACGCCTCCAACTCAATCATCAAGTTTGCGGATGACACTAACAGTGGTAGGCTTGATTACCAACAACGACGAGACGGCCTACAGGGAGGAGTGAGGCCCTCGGAGTGTGTGTCAGGAAAATAACCTCACACTCAACGTCAACAAAACAAAGGAGATGATTGTGGACTTCAGGAAACAGCAGAGGGAGCACCCCCCTACCACATCGACGGGTCAGTAGTGGAGAAGGTGGAAAGTTTTAAGTTCCTGGTGTACACATCACGGACAAACTGAATTGTCACCCCACACAGACAGCGTTGTGAAGAAGGCGCAGCAGCGCCTCTTCAACCTCAGGAGGCTGAAGAAATTCGGGCTTGTCACAAAAGCACTCACAAACTTCTACAGATGCACAATCGAGAGCATCCTGTCGGGCTGTATCACCGCCTGGTACGGCAATGCTCCGCCCACAACCGTAAGGCTCTCCAGAGGGTAGTGAGGTCTGCAGAACGCATCACCAGGGGCAAACTACCTGCCCTCCAGGACACCTACACCACCCGATGTCACAGGAAGGCCATAAAGATCATCAAGGACAACAACCACCCAAGCCACTGCCTGTTCACCCGCCTATCATCCAGAAGGCGAGGTCAGTACAGGTGCATCAAAGCAGGGACCGAGAGACTGAAAAACAGCTTCTATCTCAAGGCCATCAGACTGTTAAACAGCCACCACTAACATTTAGCGGCCGCTGCCAACATACTGACTCAACTCCAGCCACTTTAAAAATGGGAATTGATGGAAATTTAGTAAAAATGTACATCAGCCACTTATAGCAATGCCACTTAATACAATGTTTAATACCCACACTTACCCATCTCATATGTATTACTGTACTCTATATTCTCTACTGCATCTTGCCATCTTATTGCAATACATGTAACACCTAGCACACTTATAAACTATGCCACTTTATGTTTACATACCCTACAGTACTCATCTCATACGTAATACCGTACTCTATACCATCTACTGCATCTGCCATGCCGTTCTGTACCACCACTCATTCATATCTTATGTACATTTCTTTATCCCCTTTACACTTGTGTGTGTGTGTAAGGGTAGTAGTGTGGAATTGTTAGGTTAGATTACTGTTGGTTATTACTGCATTGTCGGAACTAGAAGCACAAGCATTTCGCTACACTCGCATAACATCTGCTAACCATGTGTATGTGTACTAATAAATATTGATTTGATATTTTATTTGTTTAAAGCCTTTTTGGGTGGGTACTACATGATTCCATGTGTTAGTTCATATTTGATGTCTTCACTATTATTCTACAATGTAGAAAATACTAAAAATGGAATGAGTAGGTGTGCCAACTTTTGACTGGTATTGTATATACAGTGCTGCTTGATAGTATGTGAACCCTACAGGGCTGGTCCTTTTTCTGATTTAAAATCAACATTCAAAATCCTTATCTAAATTAGTAATAGAGACATTCCAAGTAAATGACAGAAACAAAAAAAATATGATATTTTCATTGTTTATTTAACAAAAGTGGTTTATTAAAGGGCACTTCATTTAATATAACTTAAGGGGTTCAAAATGATTTGAACCCCTTAAGTCAATCACTTGGGGAACCTCCATTAGCAGCGATAACTTGGGAGTAAACGTCTCCTATAGCCAGTAATCAGTTTCTGACATCTGTTTTTGAGGGATTTTTGCCCACTCCTCCTTACAGAACTCAGCCAATTGAGTGAGGTTTGAGGGTTGTCTGGTAAGAACTGCCCACTTCAGGTCCTGCCATAGCATCTATTGGATTTAGGCCAGGACTTTGACTTGGTCAATCCAAAACACACATCTTCTTTCTCCTGAGCCATTCTTTGGTAGATTTGCTTGATTTCTTTGGGTCATTGTCTTGTTAGAAGACCCGTTTTTGGCCCAGCTGTAGCTCCTTGACTGATGGCCTGACGTTCTGTTCAGGAATCTCCTGGTACACCTCAGAATTCAGTGTTCCCTTAATGATGTGGAGTCGTCCAGTGTGGGAAAAGCATCCCCAGATCTTGACATTCCCACCACCATGCTTCACTATTGGGATCAGGTTATTTTGGTGGTACTTTTGACTCATGGGTCCAGAGAATGCACTTCCAGAAACCTTCAGGTTTGTCCAGGTGGTCTCTGGTTAAGACGGGCAGTTTGGTTCTTTTTTGACAGCAGAGGTTTCTTCCTAGCAAACCTCCCATGAATGGCATTTTGGTTCAGTTTTCTTATTGTTGAAGCATGCYCAGTTACCTGAGATGCAGCAAGGAAGGCCTGCAAATCTCTAGATGTTATCTATGGGTTGGCTTTTACCTGATTTATTGTTCTTGGGGATATTTTGGAAGTGCGTCACTTATTTTTGCACCTGCACTAATGACTTTTTAATGTTGATTTTCTACTACACTCATGATATCCTCTATGGTATTGGTAAATATGAACCTGTTAGGTCAGATCAAAAAGACTGGTTCTGATTTGATGGTAAACACTAGGGGGTTCACATACTTTAAAGCAGCACTGTATATTCATTATGATGGTTTTTTTTGCTCCCGTTTCCTCCCTTAGCTTTTGGCAAGCTGTGACTTTGCTGCCAACTCTAGAACACCAGACCTTTCCCCAAAAATAATACACAGTTTCTCTTTGTTTGATTGTTCTGTGAATGTAGAACTTCACATTTTGAACACTCTGTGTGTCTCTCAATTCAGTAAATGCTTTATTTGCGTGGATAGTGGTTGTCATTGTTGCCAAAGCAATGTATATGAAGTATGACCAAAATGAACAATATTTTTGGGCAACAATGTTAATAATTATCATCGTTCTTTAAGTTTCATGTGATAAATACCTCCTGATTGAAGCATATTTGGAGTAGTGGAGTAGAAAGTGCTGCTCATCCTCTACCTCACCTGTGCCACAATGTCTCTCCTCTCTTGCACTCTGTCTCCCCGCTCTCCTCTCGCTGTCTGTCTGTCTCGCTCGCACGCATGCGTGGCGCACACTCGCTTTCATACTTGAGGATTACACTGCAGCTTAGTGAGCATCTGTGTGTGTATGTCTGCATGTGTACTTGGCACCTGTATGTGGGGCTAGAGCACTGCTGAATTCCCACATCGGAAGTGAATCTCCTACCACTTTCATCCACAAGGGTGCACTGTTGATCCAGGGTTTTGTGAGCATTGGTCTGATAAATGAAATATGGGTTTACGTTTTTTCTCTCGTGTGTGTGTGTGTGTGTGTGTGTGTGTGTGTGTGTGTCCAGAGTGCACACACTGAGGATGAGTAGTGCTGTCCTGCACTGACAGACAAATGGTGTGGGAATGATGGACCTCCCCAATGGCCAATCAAGCGTCACCACCGCTGCTGCCACTGCCTCGGAGGTGAGACACGCCCCTTTTCCCCCCTTCTCCCATTCTGATGATTTCATTAATGTGTGTCTGTGCAGGGCTAGAACAAACACTGACATAGAGCGCTATGGGTGTCAATCACCCCCCCATTTCTTTGAGCTTTATGTTTCCCAAGTTCCCTGCCCTAACATGTGTGTGTCCAGAAGAGCAGCAGCTCAGAGTCTCTCAGTGAGAAGGGTTCTGAGCTGAAGAAGAGTTTTGATGCTGTCGTCTTCGATGTCCTGAAGGTTACCCCTGAGGAGTATGCAGTAAGTACCCACCCTGCTGTGTGTGTGTGTGTGTAAGGAATAGAGCGTATGTGACATTGAGACACTAGAGAGGGGAATGATGCATCTTGGAAAGTCTTTTAGAAAGAGAGGATGAAGTGGGTGAGCGATCCAGGAGGATACACAGGCACAAATTTCCTCCGATATTCTCAATAGAACGAGGCCATTCTAAAAGCTACAACTCCCAGCCCCTGTTAGATAGATCACCATGGTCCTCCCTAATATCCTAGGCAGTCAGTTTCCATGATGTCAGACAACATAAACCATCTGCCTGCGTAGACTAGACCATTACTCTGTGTAGAGTATAATGAACAGCTGTGATTTACATGCTTTTCCCTGAAAAGCCAAAGGTCCGTATATTATATATAGAAGATTTAGGTCCAACTTCCAACTTGGAAGTTTTTCATCCAGGCAGTATGGTTAGAGCATTACTGTAGCGCAGTTGTAATTTGTAACGTGATTACCCACAGGGCACATACATCAGTTCAACGTCTAGATTTTGTTGAGTTGTCAACTACTGTGAATTCAATGTGATATCAACCAACCTTTTCACCCAGTCATTGTATTTAGTTTAAATGTTGGTTTATTAATTTGTGCAAAGCCAATCAGTTTTCCACGTCCTCACATTGAATTGTTTGATTGAAATGACATGGGAACAATGTTGATTCAACCAATTTTTGCCCAGTGGCTAGTGAAGCAACTCTTTAATGCTGACACAGTCTCTCTAAGAAGGTTTCATACTCTAGGTTCTAGGTATAATTCTAGTTTGAGCCCTTCTTCTCACTCTCCCCTGCCTTGTCATACCCAGCTAGACAGACAGAGGGTGGTCTCTACCTTTTCTCTCCCACTCCAGATTGAATTTCTCCTGGTTATTCTGGGACTGTTGAATAATGTTTTGGAAGCACTGCCTGCAATGATGAAGCACTGCCTGCTTCAGTCCAAATCTGTTTCCCTAATTACTGCTCTGATGCCTCTCTCTCTCCCCTTCTCTCTCTCTCTCCCCCCTTCTGTCTCTCTCTCCCCCCTTCTCTCTCTCTCTCTCTCTCTCTCTCTCTCTCTCTCTCCCTCCCTTCTCTCTCTCTCTCTTCTCTCTCTCCTCTCTCTCTCTCTCTTTCCTCTCTCTCTCTTCTCTCTCTTATTCTCTCTCTTTCTCTCTCTCTCTCTCTCTTTCTCTCTCTCTCTCTTTCTCTCTCTCTTCTCTCTCTTTCTCTCTCTCTCTCTCTCTTATCTCTCTCTCTTTTCTCTCTCTCTCTCTCTCTTTTCTCTCTCTCTTTTCTCTCTCTCTTTTCTCTCTCTCTTTCTTCTCTCTTCTTTTCTCTCTCTCTCTCTTTCTCTCTCTCTCTCTTTCTCTCTTCTCCTTTCTCTCCTCTTCTCTCTTTCTCTCTCTCTTTCTCTCTTTCTCTCTCTCTCTTCTCTCTCCTCTTTCTCTCTCTCTTTCTCTCTTTCTCTCTCTCTCTCTTTCTCTCTCTCTCTCTTTCTCCTCTCTCTCTCTTTCTCTCTCTCTTTCTCTCTTTCTCTCTCTCTCTCTTTCTCTCTCTCTCTCTCTCTCTCTCTTTCTCTCTTTCTCTCTTCTCTTCTCTCTTCTCTCTCTTCTCTCTCTTCTCTCTCTTTCTCTCTTTCGCTTTCTCTTTCTCTCTTTCTTCTTCTCTTTCTCTCTCTCTTTCTCTCTTCTTCTCTTCTCTTCTCTTCTTTCTCTCTTTTCTCTCTTCTCTCTCTCTCTTTCTCTCTTTCTCTCTCTCTTTCTTCTCTCTCTTCTCTTTCTCTCTCTCTTTCTCCTCTCTCTCTCCTCTTTCTCTCTCTCTTTCTCTCTTTTCTTTCTCTCTTCTTCTCTCTCTTTTCTCTTTCTCTCTCTCTTTCTCTCTCTTTCTCTCTCTTTCTCTCTCTCTTTCTCTCTCTCTCCAGGGTCAGATCACTCTCATGGATGCTCCGGTGTTCAAAGCCATTCAGCCTGAGGTGAGGTACAGGACTGTCTGTCTGTCCCCCTGCTTCTCTTCTTACACACCATGATCACTACACACACATTCTCACACCCTATAAATGGTCTACGTGAAAGCCAGTGTAAGCATGTGTATCTGTGCGCTGGCTCTCTGTAACCTTGTAAAGCGAGCTGACAGCTCAGGGATAACCTGTGTTTAGGGTTGGCCACAGTAGACCACTTAAAGCAGCGTACGCCCGTCCGTCCATATCACACCACCACCATGTGGAATCACTCTGGCTTCTGATTGGTTAGCAGTGTAGGGTAGGCCTATTTGTTCCACCTATGCTCAAACTAGATTTATGGCTCTTGTTGCAGTTTAAGTAAGAAATTGAAATAATAAAGTAAGTAATATAGTTGAGGATAGGATAATGGTTAAGGTTAGTGGTTAAAATGGATGTTGTTGCTAGCCTGTAGAGTGGGACAGTTCTGCCTGCCTGAGCCCGCCAATGATTCAAACTCCAATTAAAGGACGTTTTACTGTTGTCTCTGTTGGTGCCTTTCCACAGCTCTGCTACCAAGGGATTTATGGAGACTTACATGCCCTTGTGTTCTGTTCTGACAGACTGACTAGGCATTTGATGATCTCTCCTCACATTGAACCCAATGTAGCATTCTGGGCCCTTCACTTTTATGACTGATGGAGATAGAAGAAAATGAGAATATGAGAAAAATAGCAAGGATGGCGGGAGAGCAGAAGGGACATTAAATAAGGTGAAATATTGGGTGCAGGGACGAGGGGGTTAGTAGAGGTGAGTGGGAAGCGGTACCGATGCACCAAGTTTGGAACCAACAGGATCTTAAACAGCTTCAGCCCCTCAAGCTATACTACTAATAAATAGTTATTTCAATATTTAACCAATAGCTACCTGGAATATCTGCATTGACCCTTTTTGTCTCTAAGAGCTTTCCACACCTGGATTGTGCAACACTTGCACATTATTCTTTAAAAAATCTTCAAGCTCTGTCAAATTGGTTGTTGATCTTTGCTAGACAACAATTTTCAGGTCTTAGGTCAAAACTGTAACCCGGCCACTCAGGAACATTCCTGTCTTCTTGGTAAGCAACTCCAGTGTAGATTTGGCCTTTTGTTTAAGGTTATTGTTCAGCTTAAAGGTGAATTCATCTCCCAGTGTCTGGTGGAAAGCAGACCAAACAAGGGTTTCCTGTAGGGTTTTGCCTGTACTTAGCTCCATTATGTTTACTTTTTTTGATCCTGAATAACTCTAGTCCTTAATGATTACAAGCATACCCTTAACATGATGCAGCCACCACTATTCTGGAAAATATGGAGATTGGTACTCAGTAATATATGTTTTATTGGATTTGCTCCAAACATAACACTTTTGGTTTCAGGACAGAAAGTAAATTGCTTTGCCACATTTTTTGCCTTATTACTTTAATGCCTTGTGACAAACAGGATGCATGGTTTGTAATATTTTTTATTTTGAACAGGCTTCCTTCTTTTCACTCTGTCAATTAYGTTAGAATTTTGGAGTTACTTCAATGTTGTTGATCCATCCTCTGTTTTCTCCTGTCACAGCCTTGAAACTCTAACTGTTTTAAAGTCACCATTGGCCTCATGGTGAAATCCCTGAGCGGAGTCCTTCCTTTCCAGCAAACTGAGTATTTTTGTAGTGACTGGGTGTATTGATACACCACCCAAAGTGTAATTAACAATTTCACCATGCTCAAATGGATATTCAATGTCTGCTTTTATTTATTCTACCAATAGGTTCCCTTTGCGAGTCATTGGAAAAACTCCCTGGTCTTTGTGGTTGAATCTGTGTTTGAAATTCACTGCTAGATTGCGGGAACTTACAATTATCTGTATGTGTGCGGTACAGAGATGAAGTAGTCATTCAAAAATCATGTTTAACATTATTATTGCATTTTGAGTCCATGCAACTTATGTGATTAGATTTTTTACTCCTGAACGTATTTAGGCTTATTCAATACTTATTCACTCAAGACATTTCAGCTTTTCCTTTTTAAGTAATTTGTAAAAATGAAAAAATACCCAATAATGTCAAAGTGGAATTAAGTATTGTGTGTGGGGCAGTGACAATCTCAATTTAATCTATTTTAAATTCAGGCAGTAACACAACAAAATGTGGACAAAGTGGCGTGAACACTTCCTTAGTGCACTGTATCTACCTAAATTACCTCGTACCCCTGCATATCGACTCTATACTGGTACCCCCGTATATAGCCAAGTTATTGTTACTCGTTGTGTATTTATTCCTTGTGTGTTAGAATGTTTTTTGAAAATAGTAGAAAAATACTGCGTTGTTGAAGGGCAATTCACTGTTCGTCCTCACCTGTTGTTTACGAAGCATGTGACAAATTACATTTGACTTCATTTGAGAAGAGAGCACAGTGACCCACTGTGTTGATAGGGACCTCTGACTGCTCTGACTGTGTTTTGTCTCTGATCTTGCGCTAATGTGGGTTTGTGCGTGTGCGTGCGTGCATGTGTCTGCCTCAGAGTTTCTGTTAGGCGGTAATGGCAGGCTTTTGGCCTAAAAAAATATATGTAAAAGTCGTTAAATAAAATTGGCACAAGCCCCATTGCAAAATAATGCTTTTATCCTATTAATTGATAGAAATGCATGTCGATGGAAATACATTTGACTGGTCATGCTTATCGGTCTATAGGTTAATTTGCATAATTTAGTGGAATTAAATTGCTGTGTGTGTAGTCTACAGTATATCTGTTATGTTCAGTATTTGTCACATGCGTACAGCGTGCAGAGCCTTTTAGCGGAAAATCTGTCAAACGGCAACGGAAGACGTCATCAGCGCGTCACACACTACTTTGCAATGAGCTGGAGGCAGTAGGATATGCATTTTGAGAACATATACTTTATTGTTTGAAACCTGAATGTTATGAGGCGTGTCTTACCTTGCTTATTAGATCCTCTCTTTCTAAATTTCTAACGGGTATTTTCATCTGTCACGTGAAACCACTGGCATGTGCAGTGCCGTTTTGACAGTGTTTTCCCGCTAATTGAATTGTGACGAACATTCGCACGTAGCCTACTGCCTTGTGTGCGTTGCTACTCTTATGTGAATACATTTGTATATCAACATTTTAAGCTAAACGTTCTCATCTGTTGCATCAGACTCATTGCTTTTTATTTATTTTTTATGTAGCCTAGGCCTACTGGTTTGGTTTGATTTTTGAATTTGGGATCGATCTTCCCACAACTGTCCCAGAGTCTGTTTGGAATAGGCTATTTCTTTCTCCACAAGCTGACCAATAGAATAAGTACACTTTTATACTATGGAGGATTATATATTGACATAGGCTGGTGATTTTGCTGTTTGTTACTTGTCTTGTTGGCTGAGGATATCAGAATTTGTTAAGAAGGACCGCACATCATTGCATCCTCGACTTGCATGTTAGTTAATATGAATGACCTTAATCTAAAAGTGATTTCTGTCATTCTGAGCACCGTGGGTGGACGCCCTAATCAGTTTTTGCAGCCAAAGCATATGGGTCCGGCAGATTTCTCAAATGTCCGGTAAATTAAAATGTTGCTGGTCAAATGTCCGGCACCACATTTTCCAAACGTAAACACTGGTGTGCGCACATTAGTGTGTGCATAAGTGCGTGTGCGAGAGCCATCAATGTCCTGACTTCAGCTGGAGTTACCACTCCTGTCACTCTCCTTCCCCCTCACATCTAGAATGGAAAAAACGTCTGTGTCCACGGTATAGATGTGTGTCGACTGTGTGTGTGTGTGTGCATCCTGTTAATTCACTCAGTGGTTTTAATTGAATCTATGCATATGAAAGTAGTGAATAACAAGACTGGAGAGACTTGGAAGGCTGGGACTGTAGTTAGTATTTTATTGTGACTGACGGACGGACAGATGGACAGTTCTTCTTCTCCTTATCTTTTAGTATCCTATAAAGTGCCTCCTGTTATGGTACTGAAATAAACATGCCTTCTGCTACCGCTCTGGACGCTCAACACAGCTGGATCTTTCTGACTGTCTCTCCACTTGGGCCAAATCTTAACTGGAGATGCCGAACTTTAATTTTTACAGAACTCTCTCATTGACGTCAATGCACAGTACACAGAAGTCAGAGTTGCTCATGCAGTACAAAGCCCTCAGTCTCCCTCTCTCCAAGCTTGGATTTAACTACTCAACGGTGAAGAGTTTTAATGGTACATGACATAGCACGTTTTATGCAATAATGAAAGCTGATTAATCAGTTTTTCCAAAAGAGAACTAGGCACGTTGAGGTCTGTTGTTTTCCATGACGTGATGTGTTTGAATTCTGAACCAGGCCAGTGATACTACAGTAGTGTAATTTTAGGGGATTAACTCTGGATCACTTCTCTTCATTAGAGTCCTTCCCCACTGTACCTGTTTTTACCACCACCAGACACTCATAAAGTCGTTTAAGGAAAAATCCACCCCAAACCACCAATACCTATCATTTACAGTGTTGAATAACAATAATATGTGAACAATATTTTTTGTTAACGAGTGTTTAATTTTGGTTTTTATAAGGTTGGTAGCAACATGTGAAAATCATTGTGGACATCTTTTGCCTCAAGTCAACTACAAAACCCACAATGCAATACTATCTCTATGGGCTGGCTAGCTTGTATATKAATTTTCAATCAATTTTATTTTATATAGCCCTTCGTACATCAGCTAATATCTCGAAGTGCTGTACAGACACCCAGCCTAAAACCCCAAACAGCTAGTAATGCAGGTGTAGAAGCACGGTGGCTAGGAAAAACTCCCTAGAAAGGCCAAAACCTAGGAAGAAACCTAGAGAGGAACCAGGCTATGAGGGGTGGCCAGTCCTCTTCTGGCTGTGCCGGGTGGAGGATTATAACAGAACTATGCCAAGATGTTCAAAAATGTTCATAAGTGACAAGCATGGTCAAATAATAATCATGAATAATTTTCAGTTGGCTTTTCATAGCCGATCATCAAGAGTTGAAAAAACAACAGGTCTGGGACAGGTGGCGGTTCCATAACCGCAGGCAGAACAGCTGAAACTGGAATAGCAGCAAGGCCAGGCGGACTGGGGACAGCAAGGAGTCACCCGGGCGGCAGTCCCGGCGCATGGTCCTAGGGCCCAGGTCCTCCGAGAGAAAAGAAGAGAGAAGGAGAAAATTAGAGAGCCAGATTTTCAAAATGTTCATAAATGACAAGCATGGTCAAATAATATCAGGAATAAATCTGTTGGCTTTTCATAGCCGATCATTAAGAGTTGAAAACAGCAGGTCTGGGACAGGTAGGGTTCCGTAACCGCAGGCAGAACAGTTGAAACTGGAATAGCAGCAAGGCCAGGCGGACTGGGGACAGCAAGGTGTCATCATGCCCGGTAGTCCTGACGTATGGTCCTAGGGCTCAGGTTCTCAGAGAGAAAAAGAGAACGAGAGAATTAGAGAGAGCATACTTAAATTCACACAGGACACTGGATAAGACAGGAGAAGTACTCCAGGTAACCAACTGACCCTAGCCCCCCGACACATAAACTACTGCAGCATAAATACTGGAGGCTGAGACAGGAGCGGTCAGGAGACACTGTGGCCCCATCCGAAGAAACCCCCGGACAGGGCCAAACAGGAAGGATATAACAAAACAAAACATTAAGGAGTAGGCAGTGATTTAAAACCAGCATACACACAAATAACCTCAAGGAATTAGAAGACCCCTAGTTTAGGGACTGTAGCTACACACAGTACCAAAGTCTTATCAGTATGTGAATGGCTAGTTGGCTGTAAAATTGCCTAAACAAACTGCACTTTCAATTTAGCAGTCTACAATCTCACCATTTTCAATCTGACATGTATGATAGATGTTTCCGCGATCTAAAAGTCATATTCAGACGAGTCCCGTGATAGTTATGGGGACCATGGAGAACACCATCTTATTCATGAGTCTCTTTCCCCTTCTACAGAGTTCATATTAGTTTGTAGCCCAAACGGTTCAGACCGAAGTAAGCACCTCAGCGTTACCGACTCCGAATGAGTCCCGTGGGGTTTGTTGGGGTCAAAGAGCAAAACGGAGGACACCATTGTGTACGTTAAGAGTCCCGTCATTCCATAAGGTGGTCATATTAGTTTGTTCGGACGCTACAGAATTTTTCGTGAGAATGTCTCATGGCCTGACAAACGCTGCTGTAGCTCGGCCACCTTCCACCACAGATGCAGAAGACCAACGTGGGAAGATGCGGTGGATTGAGATGCAGCCCATGCAAAAAAAAAATGATATCTATCTAAAACTGACAGATTTTCATGTTTTTAATTAATTTATTATTTTACTCTGACTGAGGATTAATCGCAATGCTATGTCATATCGGTGGAATTTCTGCCTGCTTTYAACGGCAATAGCTCAGATACAAATGAAATGACCCGGGGAATCGATAGAACATTGCTCAGAGATGCACAAAAATAATATAACATTCAAAATGGGTGAATCTTTCCTTTTAATGTTGATGTCTTGCATCTTAATATGAATGAACAAATAACCGTCATATTTTCAGTCCAATTGTTTCCAAGCTGGTCGTTGGTTAAAGTTGTAATAATAATTTTACAGCAGCAGGGTTTATGAAAGCAGTGACCCTCGCAGGGCAGAGGAAGCAGGCAGCAGAGCTAGCAAGCTGTGAGACCACTGCGTCATGGAAAAGTTGTCATCTGCTGGACTGTAATGAAAAGTCAGCAGTAGGCTATATTTCTATCAGTGGTCTGGTATGTTTAATCTCATGTTATGGAGTAATATTCTCACCGTGCTGTCTAATAACTTCTTAATAACTGTAAATAGCTGTGTGTTATGAGTTATGACCTGAGGCTTTATATTGGCCTTGCCCTTTTAGAATATGCTTCTCTAACCACCATAAAACACATCGTAACAGTCTTAACACGGTATGTCTGTGTGAGCGAGTTTGTGTGTGTGCCAGAGTTTGAGCGGAGCGTGCCCGATTTGATTGGAGCGCGGAGCGTGCTTGTCAAAAGCTYGAGCATCGGCGAAGGCCGGCTCCAGTAGCGCTCACTTCACGAGCTCAGGTCATGCCAGGCCCAGCACGCATTTGTAGTCTACTTGTGTGCTGCTATAGCCCTTTGCTTTAGCTACTGTCATGGAGTTAACTAAATATTTCCATAAAGAAACTGACCAAACACACAGGTGCAAAATCAAGGTGAGTAAGAGAGGGAGTGTGGTAATGTAGTGTCCACAACTAAAGAATCATTGTTGAATCTGAAAAGACATGTATCCCGAAAGCATGAAGGTGTACTTACTATGTGCACATGCTGAAATAAAGGAACGAGTTGGGTAGATAACTGTGTCAATGTATCAAAGTATTTATAAACTAAACATCTGATCTCTTAAAAGTTGTTCATTTTTGTTCTATTATCTGTACAATAGGCCTGGCATATTCTCACTTTCAAGGAGCTTTCCATTTTGATTGGGTTATATTGCCTAACAACCTTTAGGCCTACCTATAGAAAAATAAACTCAGCATCTCTGCCTAGCCTGCCAAGAGTGGCCAAAAGGGTGTTTAGCATCCCCAGTGGCTCTGCAAGTGCGGAGAGGATTTTCTCCTTTGCTGGCCTGCTCTCCAGGCACGGTCACATGAGCCTGAAGCAACACACTGTCCAAGCTCCTGTTTCTAAAAATGAATTCAACGGCACTAGTAAGGCATTTTTGGTTTAATTTGTTTTTKATTTTAAGTCACAGCCTATATGCGTAATTCATACACTATCATGATTTAATTCAACGAAATGTTCAAATTCTGAGGCGTTAGGTCCCTAACAGTCTGTGTCGCACTCACACGTGCTTCACAATGTATTTATTTGTAGGCTAGCCTTAAAATAATATAGCCAAAATAATTCCTTCTTAGGCTCCCTTTCTGGCTTCTGACCTATTTACTGTTTATATGCTGTTTAATATGACATGTAGCCAATTTGAAATGATTAGCGTTTCTTACATTGACATTTTCATGTTTATTACAATACTTTTAATTCAAATCATATGGTTTGGTTTCAACACTTCAAAACCAAATGGTTGGTCCAGGTGGTCACAAAAATTGATGGGCGTTGGTTAAATTGATTTTTGGAGCAGCAGTTATTTTTTCRTGTGAGCGAGGAGCAGGTTTTTTAGCAGAGTGGTTGGAAAGGAAGTGTTCCATGAGCGGGATTTCCAAACGCTCATTTCCGCTCACATACTCTGTGTGCACATTGACTACATTGAAGAGCAGACCGCTTGAAGTGCTTTCCTCTAGCCAGCTGTCGGCTATACAGCCAGTTGTACACTCAATTTCAGGCACTTTTTCCACTTAAATTAACTTGGCAGTTTAGATTTTTTTTGCAGTTCGCAAGTCAGGAAAAATGTCAGCCGACCCCTCTCCCGCTAGAATGAACGATATGCATTTTCTAGCGATCTATTGATAAGACAGGCGTCTGCCTGTCAGTCACAAAGTGAGCAATGACAGGGAAACACTGCTGGTTTGACTTTTTTCGCTCAATTCCGGTACCTGGTAGTGTGTTTTCCACTTAGCCTATTGTTTTCTGGCACATATTTATTTTATTTTCGCGTGTTTCATATACAGCCACGAAGTGCTGGCGCATGTACTTACTGTCATTTGATTGATTGAACAACAAGCTTGAGTAGTTTATAAATGGTGTCGAACTGACTAAATAAAGTCAATCTCATATTCTTGCCATTCATAAATCATGCAACATAATTATATGTCCATGGTATGGCATCGGGACAAGTCAACTCTGACATCTGCTAATGTAAAAAGGACTTTATAAAAACATTTCATTTGATTATCGATAGATAAATTATGAAAACATTTGATGAAGATGGTGAATCCTCCTCACTGCAGGACAATTGTGTAGGTAGGCTAGTGAAGCGATAGTTGCACTCTGGTCCAAAATATGATCAAACTGATTGAATTGTTTTAAAAGCTTATGATATTTATATGGTAGTTTCATAGATATTGATATAGGTCCACTGATTTAATCAAAGTCAAATGCCTCATCAAATCCCATGATTAACACCTGCTTCATTCTTCAATCATACCTGCATTGCAGATAACTGAGAAAATGGCTCTTAAAAGGGTGCTTGAAGCCTGTAGAGTTCAAGACTCTTCCAAGATTATTTGAGAATAAATCTGTGGGTCAGTTGTTAAACAAGTATTTGTTTTGTATAAATTACACTGCAATTCACAAATGGAGTTGCAAACTAACTTCTTTCACTAATTTAACTGATGTCATTCTCTCTTCTCTTAACAAGTATAGACCCAGAACTTAATTGAGCATCTGTTCTGCTTATTTTAGAGACCCATTTTTCCATGTACAAAGTGCCCATCACACAATTTGTTTGATTTAAATGTAACCTTAACATTTTTTCAATATCTTTTTGGCTATTTATCCACTAATTATCTAATTATCTAATCTAATTATCTAATCCACTAATTATCCAAGATGGCGTAGCAGTCGGATGTGTCTTTGTCCTGTCTGTCCCGTGTAAATAGTATTCGTATTTTTCGTATACATTTCGTATATATTTTAATTTCACTTTCCATCTAGGAACTGAATATACATTCCTACATTCCGCCTCACCCAATGTGGTACGGACCTGCTATTTTTTTTATACTTTAGAACCGTAACCCCAATCAGAAGCTAGCCAGATAACTAGCTACTAGCTAGTAGTCAGTTAGCCACTGCTGCGGTCTTCGCCCTTAACTCGGACACAGCCAGCTTCAATACCGGGCCAATACCTGCCAGTCTGCAAGCGCGATATCAACCCATGAGCATATAGAGATGCTTTTTTCTACCACATCACCGGATTCCTGACGCAAGCTCTGGACAATTACACCGTATATCACAGCTAGCTAGCTGCAACCGGTGGCTACTACTGCTAACACCTCTGTCCCGAAGCAAGCACCAGTTAGCCTTGAGCTAGCCTCGAGCTAGGCCCATCTGCCGGCTAGCCGAAGAGGTCTACCAGCGAATTCTGGGCTACAATACCTCTTTTTGCCAATTGGATCTGGACCTTTTTTTGCCGACACAGAGCCCTGCCAATCCATCACAACTGGTCTAAATCAGCTACAAGCAATTTAGCCATTTTTTTGCCGCTGCTAGTGCTTTTACATTTACATTTACATTTTACATTTTAGTCATTTGAGCAGACGCTCTTATCCAGAGCGACTTACAGTAGAGTGCATACATTTTTATTACATTTACATACTGAGACAAGGATATCCCTACCGGCCAAACCCTCCCTAACCGGACGACGCTATGCCAATTGTGCGTCGCCCCACGGACCTCCGGTTGCGACAGAGCCTGGGCGCAAACCCAGCCCAGCTTGGGCGCGAACCCAGAGACTCAGAGACTGCGATGCAGTGCCCTAGACCACTGCGCCACCCGGGAGACCTTTTACCTTCTGCACAGACACCAGCCCTGTTATTAGCCTGGATATTACTCACCAATTACCAGCATCGGACTGTCTCTCGACAACAACGCCGGATTCCTGCCGTAATCCCTGAGCCACTACTTCTGATCCTCACAGCTAGCTTGCAGCTAGCGCAGTTAGCGCCACTGCCACGAAGCTAGCACCAGTTAGCAAACACAATCTACAATTCACAACCTCTCTTTCGCCATTCGGCTTGGATTCTCTGGATTCTCTGTCGACACGACCACGTCTGAGCAGACCCCTCCGTCTGAGCAGACCACCCCCCGGGCTACTAACTTTAAACGCCGCGGGTGCTAGCTTAGTGGAGGCTCCCTGCTCCATCTACGGCTGCCCCTGGACACTATGATCACTTGGCTACATAGCTGATGCATGCTTGACTGTCCATTAATTCACGGTACTCCATTCTGTTTATTTGTGTTTTATCTGTCGGCTCTGTGCTTTAACTCAGGATCTGTGTGTAGTTAATCCGACCCTCTCTGCCTAGTCGTCGCCATTTTTACCTGTTGTTGCTGTGTTAGACTAGCACCCTGTTATTGCTGCTGTTTATCTTACCTGTTGTTTTAGCTAGCTCTCCCAATCAAGACCTGCAATCACTTTATGCCTTATTGTATGTCTCTCTCAAATATCAATATGCCTTGCATACTGTTGTTCAGGCTAGTTATCATTATCATTGTTTTGGTTTGCAATGGACCCTGTAGTTCCACTCTCCGTACCTCTGATACCCCCTTGTCCCACCCCCACACATGCGGTGACCTCACCATTGAGACCAGCATGTCCAGAGATACAACCTCTTTATCATACCAGTGCCTGGGCTTTGCCTCGCTGTACCCGCGCCCCTCCATACCCCTGTCTGCACTTATGCCCAGAATCTATTCTACCCACGCCCATAAATCTGCTCCTTTTATTCTTTGTCCCCAACGCTCTAGGCGACCAGTTTGGATAGCCTTTAGCCGCACCCTCATCCTACTACTCCTCTGTTCCTCGGGTGATGTGGAGGTAAACCAGGCCCTGCATGTCCCCAGTCACCCCTCATTTGTTGACTTCTGTGATCGAAAAGCCTTGGCTCATGCATGTCAACATCAGAAGCCTCCTCCCTAAGTTTGCCTTACTCACCGCTTTAGCACACTCTGCCAATCCTGATGTCCTGCCGTGTCCGAATCCTGGCTTAGGAAGCCACCAAAAATTCGAGATTTCCATACCCAACTAAAACACTTTCCGTCAAGATAGAACTGCCAAAGGGGGAGGAGTTTGCAATCTATGCAGAGATAGCCTGCAAAGTTTGTCATACTTTCCAGGTCTATGCCCAAACAGTTCGACACTTCTAATTTTTAAAATTAATCTCTCCAGAAATAAGTCTCTCACTGTTGCCGCCTGCTACCAACCCCCTCAGCTCCAGCTGTGCCCTGGACACCATCTGTGAATTGATCGCTCCCATCTAGCTTAGAGTTTTGTTCTGTTAGGTGACCTAAACTGGGATAGCTGTACACCCCGGCAGTCCTACAATCCAAGCTTGATGCCCTCATCTCACACAAATCATCAGGAACCCACCAGGTACAACCCTAAGTCCGTAACAACATGGCCCCTATAGACATCATCCTGACCACCTGCCCCAAATACACCTCTGCTGTCTTCAAAATAAGATCTCAGCGATCACTGCCTATTGCCTGTATCCGCCACGGGTCGCGCGTCAAACGACCACCCCTCATCACTGTCAAACGCTCCCTAAAACACTTCTGCGAGCAGGCCTTTCTAATCGACCTGGCCCGGGTACCCTGGAAGGATATTGACCTCATCCCGTCAGTTGAGGATGCCTGGTCATTCTTTAAATGTTACTTCCTCACCATATTAGACAAGCATGCTCCGTTCAAAAAATGCGAACCAAGAACAGATATAGCCTCTGGTTCACTCGAGACCTGACTGCCCTCGACCAGCACAAAAACATCCTGTGGCGAACTGCAATAGCATCGAAGAGCCCCCGCGATATGCAACGTTCAGGGAAGTCAGGAACCAATAACACGCAGTCAGTCAGGAAAGCAAAGGCCAGCTTTTTCAAGCAGAAATTCGCATCTGTAGCTCTAACTCCAAAAAAGTTCTGGATACTGTAAAGTCCATGGAGAACAAGAGCACCTCCTCCAGCTGCCCACTGCACTGAGGCTAGGTAACACGGTCACCACCGATAAATCCGTGATAATCGAAGACTTCAACAAGATTTCTCAATGGCTGGCCATGCCTTCCTCCTGGGACTCCACCTTGGCCACAGCCCCGCCCCCCCCGCTGCTAACTCGCCCAAGCCTCCCCGCTTCTCCTTTACCCAAAATCCAGATAGCAGATGTTCTGAAAGAGCTGGAAAACCTGACCCATTACAAACAGCTGGGCTTGACAATCTGGACCCCCTATTTCTGAAACTGTCCGCCGCCATTGTCGCACCCCCTATTACCAGCCTGTTCAACCTCTCCTTCGTATCATCTGAAGATCCCCAAGGATTGGAAAGCTGCCGCGTCATCCCCCTTTCAAAGGGGGAGACACCCTGGACCCAAACTGTTACAGACCTATATCCATCCTGCCCTGCCTATCTAAGGTCTTCGAAAGCCAAGTCAACAAACAGATCACTGACCATCTCGAATCCACCGTACCTTCTCCGCTGTCAATCCGGTTCTCCGAGCCGGTCACGGGTGCACCTCAGCCACGCTCAGGTACTAAACGACATCATAACCGCATCGAATAAAAGACATTACTGTGCAGCCGTCTTCATCGACCTGGCCAAGGCTTCGACTCTGTCAATCACCATATTCTTATCGGCAGACTCAGTAGCCTCGGTTTTTCTAATGACTGCCTTGCCTGGTTCACCACTACTTTGCAGACAGAGTTCAGTGTGTCCAATCGGAGGCATGTTGTCCGGTCCTCTGGCAGTCTCTATGGGGGTACCACAGGTTCAATTCTCGGGCCGACTCTTTTCTCTGTATACATCAATGATGTTGCCTCTTGCTGCGGGCGATTCCCTGATCCACCTCTACGCAGACGACACCATTCTATATACTTCGGCCCTTCCTTGGACACTGTGCTATCTAACTCCAAACGAGCTTCAATGCCATACAACACTCCTTCCGTGCCTCCAACTGTCTTAAACGCTAGTAAACACCAAATGCATGCTTTTCAACCGTTCGCTGCCTGCACCCGCACGCCGACTAGCATCACCACCCTGGACGGTTCCGACCTAGAATATGTGGACATCTATAAGTACCTAGGTGTCTGGCTAGACTGCAAACTCTCCTTCCAGACTCATATCAAACATCTCCAACCAAATCAAATCAAAATCGGCTTTTCTATTCCGCAACAAACCTCCTTTATCACGCGCCAAACTTACCCTAGTAAACTGACTATCCTACCGATCCTCGACTTCGGCGACGTCATCTACAAAATAGCTCCAACACCTACTCAGCAAACTGGATGCAGTTTATCACAGTGCCATTCGTTTTGTTTACTAAAGCACCTTATACGACCACCACTGCGACCTGTATGCCCTAGTCGGCGGCCCCTCGCTACATGTTCGTCGTCAGACCCAACTGGCTCCAGGTCATCTACAAGGCTATGCTAGGTAAAGTGCCGCTTATCCCAGTTCACTGGTTCACGATGGCTACACCCACCCGCAGCACGCGCTCCAGCAGGTGTATCTCACTGATCATCCCTAAGCAAAACCTCATTTGGACGCCTTTCTTCCAGTTCTCTTGCTGCCTGGCGACTGGAACGAATTGCAAAATCTCTGAAGTTGGAGACTTTATCTCCCTCAACAAACTTCAAAATCTGCTACTCCGAGCAGCTAACCGATCGCTGCAGCTGTACATAGTCCATCTGTAAACCGTACCCACCCCAATTTACCTTACCTCACCCCCATACTGCTTTTATTTATTTACTTTTTCTGCTCTTTTGCACCACAGTATCTTTCATTTTTTTTTTTTTTTTTTTTTTTTTTTTTTTTTTTTTTTTTTTTTTTTTTTTTTTTTTTTTTTTTTTTTTTGCACCATGTTCATCTGATGATTATCACTCATGTTAAAATCTGCTAAATTGTAATTATTCGATTTATTGCCTACCTCATGCCTTTTGCACACATTGTATATAGATTCTCTTTTTTTCTACCATGTTATTGACTTGTTTATTGTTTACTCCATGTGTAACTCTGTGTTGTCTGTTCACACTGCTATGCTTTATCTTGGCCAGGTCGCAGTTGCAAATGAGAACTTGTTCTCAACTAGCCTACCTGGTTAAATAAAGGTGAAATAAAAAAATAAAAAATTTACTTAATTTTTCTGTTTTGATTTTTAAAATTTAATAATAATAAAATACATAATTTGAAGAAAAAACATAAATTATCTTCATATCTTGCCGTAAAATACTTTAATCTCAATATAAGACCAGTTAAATGTAAAAATAAAAAAGTTGTAATGTTCTCTTACTTAGAAAATAGTATAGATCATATAGGCCTAGATGATATCCCAAAAAACTAACAATATAAGGAATTCATACATTTTCAGTAATGTATGAATTATTTTCAAATCTGTGCGGTAAACTCAAAGTATTCAATAATTTTGATGGAATCAAGGCATTAAAATGTACCAGAGGCCACCAAAATAGAGCTTGTTCAGCAAAAGATTATTAACCCCGGCCCGGGGAATCCTGGGTGTCTACTTTTTCTATTTGGCTGGCTATGCCATGTGCTTGTGGAAAACACTGCTTGGCATCAGCCTCCTTTTCATAGCAGAGTGATTAAATCAGACATTATTTATTTTATCAAGAACACAGTGGGCCATTTACAAGAATGTGTTTTCCATAACTGATTGTGTGTGTGTGTGTGATTAAGCCAGACATGACCATTATGATGCAAGAACTGACATGGAGCAGATGGTTTGAGTTGAGCCTGAAAGTAAAGTTTCTCCCTAGAAGAGATGGAGAAAAGCCTCAGAGTGAAGTGTAAGAGTGGACTGACTGGTTTATCTGTAGTATTGTCCCACTGGGCACAGATTTCAACGTTTATTTTATGTTGGTTCAACGTAATTCCTTTGAAATTACATACGAACAATGTTGGTTCAACCAGTGTGTGCCCAGTGAGGTGTGTCTTCTCTTATAAACTCAAAAAAAAATAAACTTTGAAATGTATTTCAAAGATAATTCGTAAATTTAAAATAACTTCACAGATCTTCATTGTAAAGGGTTTAAACACTGTTTCCCATGCTTGTTCAATGAACCATAAACAATTAATGAACATGTAGCTCTGGAATGGTCGTTAAGACACTAACAGCTTACAGACAGTAGGGAATTAAGGTCACAGTTATGAAAACTTAGGACACTAAAGAGGCCTTTTTACTGACTCTGAAAAACACCAAAAGAAAGATGCCCAGGGTCCCTGCTCATCTGCGTGAACGTGCCTTAGGCATGCTGCAAGGAGGCATGAGGACTGCAGATGTGGCCAGGGCAATAAATTGCAATGTCCGTACAGTGAGATGCTTAAGACAGCGCTACAGGGAGACAGGACAGACAGACAGCTGATCGTCCTCGCAGTGGCAGACCACGTGTAACAACACCTGCACAGGATCGGTACATCCGAACATCACACCTGCGGGAAAGGTACAGGATGGCAACAACAACTGCCTGAATTACACCAGGAACGCACAATCCCTCCATCGGTGCTCAGACTGTCCGCAATAGGCTGAGAGAGGCTGGACTGAGGACTTGTAGGCCTGTTGTAAGGCACGTCCTCACCAGACATCCCCGGCAACAACGTCGCCTATGGGCACAAACCCACCGTCGCCGGACCAGACAGGAGTGGCAAAAAGTGCTCTTCACTGACGAGTCGCGGTTTAGTCTCACCAGGGGTGATGGTCGGATTCGTGTTTATCGTCAAAGGAATGAGCGTTACACTGGGGCCGGTACTCTGGAGCGGGATCGAGGTGGAGGGTACGTCATGGTCTGGGGCGGTGTGTCACAGCATCATCGTACTGAGCTTGTTGTCATTGCAGGCAATCTCAACGCTGTGTGTTACAGGGAAGACATCCTCCTTCCTCATGTGGTACCCTTCCCTGAAGGCTCATCCTGACATGAGCCTCCAGCATGACAATGCCACCAGCCATACTGCTCGTTCTGTGCGTGATTTCCTGCAAGGCAGGAATGTCAGTCTTCTGCCATGGCCAGCGAAGAGCCCGGATCTCAATCCTGTTGTGCACATCTGGAACCTGTTGGATCGGAAGGTGAGGGCTAGGGCCATTCCCCCCAGAAATGTCCAGGAACTTGCAGGTGCCTTGGTGGAAGAGTGGGGTAACATCTCACATCAAGAACTGGCAAATCTGGTGCAGTCCATGAGGATTAGATATACTGCAGTACTTAATGCAGCTGGTGGCCACACAAGAAACGGACACTTTTGATTTTGACCACCCCCCCCCCTTTGTTCAGGGACACATTATTCCATATCTGTTAGTCACATGTCTGTGGAACTTGTTCAGTTTATGTCTGTTGTTGAATCTTATGTTCACACAAATATTTACACATGTTAAGTTTGCTGAAAATAAAGGCAGTTTACAGTGAYAGGACGTTTCTTTCTTTGCTGAGTTTATTATTTTATACCTGTCCAATAGAACAGGGAATCTTCAACTCTATCGATTTCATAATTTGCAACACGTTAAATGTTTCAGCTCACTGTCCTCCACAGGTGCTATAGGTAGCTGGTAGCCTATTGGACGTGTAAGATGACAGTGACATCCAGTTCTCTGAGTCTCCCTCAACAGCTTCTGGACCTGTTTTTTTCTGGGAATTGGAAAAATATATAAAAAAGAGACAGATTCATAGAGGGGGATGAAAGGGGAGAGAGGGGGAAAGAAGTTGTTGAGCTGCTGAAAATGTGTAACTGAAGCCATGTCTTTCTAGTGTAGTTTACAAGCGCCGTTTTATSAAAGGTTATTTCTAGCCCTGGCCAGGTCTGGTTCTGGTTAGAGAAGAGTGACGTGGGTCCGATTGGATCCTGGCTAGAGAGAGACTGTAGATAGCATTTCATCCTGTTGTCTCTGTCCTCCTCTCTCTCCCCTCCATCTCTGTGTAGCGCCATCTCTCTCCATATGCTCATCTGTCTGTTTTGGTGCTGAAACATGAACAGTGCAAGAGAGAACTAGTGTAAAAGAGACATGTTTTTACCCTGTGGTTACATCAACAGCAGGGGAAGTAAATTAGGTTTTGGCGGGCAGAGATTGTTTTTGGCTTGTAGGGAAGTGGCATCAGATAGCTCAAATACATACCGCTGAGTGGTATGCCAGTTCCCTTAGAAGTTTGTAGCCACCACACACAGACAGAGAGACACACTGGAAATAGAAAACACGCTCAACTTCTCCCAAGCATGGACCAGGGCCCTCATAGTTTTTAAAGATCACATACAGTACCAGTCAAAGGTTTGGACACTTACTCATTCAAGGGTTTTTATTATTATTATTTTTACTATTTTCTACATTGAAGAATAATAGTGAAGACATCAACTATGAAATAGCAGATATGGAATCATGTAGTAACAGTGTTTAACAAATTAAAATATATTTTAGTTTCTTCAAAGTAGCCACCCTTTGCCTTGATGACAGCTTTGCACTCTATTGGCATTCTCTCAACCAGCTTCATCTGGAATGCTTTTCCAACAGTCTTGAAGGAGTTCCCACATATGCTGAGCACTTGTTGGCTGATTTTCATTCACTCTGCGGTTCAACTCATCCCAAACCATCTCAATTGGGTTGAGGTCAGGTGATTGTGGAGGCCAGGTCATCTGATGCAGCACTCCATCACTTTTCTTCTTGGTCAAATAGCCTTTACACAGCCTGAAGGTGTGTTGGGTTATGAAGCTGGTTGAGAGAATGACAAGCATGTGCAAAGCTATCATCAAGGCAAAGGGTGGCTACTTTGAAGAAAATTAACTAATAAACCTTTTTGGTTACTACAGTTGAAGTCGGAAGTTTACATGCACTTAGGTTGGCGTCATTAACTTGTTTTTCAACCACTCCACACATTTCTTGTTAACAAACTCTAGTTTTGACAAGTCGGTTAGGACATCTACTTTGTGCATGACAAGTATTTTTTCCAACAATTGTTTACAGACAGATTATTTCACTTATAATTCAATGTATCACAATTCCAGTGGGTCAGAAGTTTACATACTTTAAGTTGACTGTGCCTTTGAACAACTTGGAAAATTCCAGAAAATGATGTCATGGCTTTAGAAGCTTCTGATAGGCTAATTGACATCATTTGAGTAATTTGGAAGTGTACCTCTGGATGTATTTCAAGGCCTACCTTCAAACTCAGTGCCTCTTTGCTTGGCATCATGGGAAAATCAAAAGAAATCAGCCAAGACCTCAGAWTTTTTTTTTGTAGACCTCCACAAGTCTGGTTCATCTTTGGGAGCAATTTCCAAATGCCTGAAGGTACCACGTTCATCTGTACAAACAATATTACGCAAGTTTAAACCTCATGGGACCACACAGTCGTCATACCGCTCAGGGAAGAGACTCGTTCTGTCTCCTAGAGATGAACGTACTTTGGTGCGAAAAGCGCAAATCAATCCCAGAACAACAGCAAAGGACCTTGTGAAGATACTGGAGGAAACAGGTACTGAAGTGTCTATATCCACAGTAAAACGAGTCCTATATCGACATTACCTCATAGGCTGCTCCGCAAGGAAGAATCCACTGCTACAAAAAAAAACATTTAAAAAAAAAAGCCAGACTACGGTTTGCAACTGCACATGGGGACGAAGACCGTACTTTTTGGAGAAATGTCCTCTGGTCTGATGAAACAAAAATAGAACTGTTTGGCCATAATGACCATCGTTATGTTTGGAGGAAAAAGCAGGATGCTTGCAAGCTGAAGAACACCATCCCAACCCGGGAAGTACGGGGTTGGCAGCATGTTGTGGGGGTGCTTTGCTGTAGGAGGGACTGGTGCACTTCACAAAGTAGATGGCATCATGAGGCAGGAAAATTATGTGGGTATAAGTCAAGGTATTGGAGTGGCCATCACAAAGCCCAGCTTGTGGAAGGCTACCCAAAATGTTTGACCCAAGTTAAACAATTTAAAAGCAATGCTACCAAATACTAATTGAGTGTATGTAAACTTCTGACCTACTGGGAATGTGATGAAATAAATAAAAGCTGAAATAAATAACTACTATTATTCTGACATTTCACATTCATAAAATGAAGTGGTGATCCTAACTGACCTAAGACAGGGAATTTTTACTAGGATTAAATGTCAGGAATTGTGAAAGCCAATATATTTATACTAAGTTAAGGTGTATGTAAACTTCCGACTTCAACTGTATATATTTTTATGTATACATTTTTCTTCTTCTGGATTTTGACATTTCTCCCGCGATCCCATTTTCATATCATGTGACCCCTAGTTTGGGAACCGCTGGTCTACGTGTTTGTGTCTGATCACATCGCTCCTCTCATACCATTTTATGAGCCATGACATTAGCTGTGTGGGAAAGTGAACAGGATAGGAGTATAACGGACATTATAGGCCTAGCGCTTCTGGAAAACCCATCTCCTACACATCATGTAAAACCAGCCATGTAGGGAACAGGGATGCATACATATTCGCAGGATATGATGAACTAACCACCACCCAACATATAACACTAGCTAACAGGGGGCTGGCGCTGGGGAATGAAGCGCTGTCTGAGATGCATTTTTACACCAACATTTCATAGGTCTTCCTAGAGGCAGGCGAGGTAATGGTCTGAATGCCAATCAGGCGTCAGCGCTGCAGGAAATGTTTTTGTGGTATTCAGAAGACTGCCGCTCAGATAATTAGGATTGTCTCTTACTGCCTTTCAGTCTCCTGGCCTTACAGCACAGGCCTGGATGTAATTTTACCACACACAAGTTACTTTCCATTACGATTGCTGTCAACCTTAGTCAACCTCCCTCTCCCCTCCTTTCTCTCTCTCTCCCCCCTCTCCTCTAGCTCCAGCTGATTCTCTCGTTCTGGTCTGGTCCACAGGGTGTGTGGAGCTCCAGGTTTCCACTGTGTTGACTGAAACAAGGCCCAGAGAAGTGGCTGTGGTATCTCACGTTAGATCGGCTCTGTTAGTGGTTTGGCTGGAGCTGCTTTAGCTGTGTGTGTGTGTGTGAGAACTTCAAAATACATGCTGTCGAATCATCTGTCAGTTAGTCAGGGGTATGTGTACTGTATTGCTGATTTTAGAACTAGAAAGCGGTGAGGGTAGTACTGGGCTGGGACCAACTACAACCGCCAAGACAACCACTGCATCTCAAATAATCATGTTGACTTTAATGCAAATGTACGCTCAAAGCGCAAGGCAATGTCACCGATTCGACAATGGCATGGCTCAGACATGACATAAATCAAATGGACCAAGTGGCAAATGGTGTTACACAACAGACTGGAGCTGTTTGTTAGGGTAATATCATTGATTGATTCTGTGACTTTGATTCTGGTACTTGATCCTGGCGATCACCCCTAGGCCAGGACATTGTGGAAACTAGTGGAACCCATCTGTGGTTTGTTTCAGCAGGCTGACTGCACTTTACTAGCCCCATTAAAGTTCTCTACTGAACGCTTCTACCTCGTCAAACCTCTCTTCACACACTCACCAGGACCACCTCGTCAAACCCAGGCACTAAAGGGCCATCTGTGTTGAGCTGTTTTAAAGCTCTGTGTTGTTTTTAATGCCTATAGAGTGAAATGGGATGATAAAGTTATGAAGTCGTAACGGCTTTTGAATTAGCTGTACAACAGTTCCCTGCTGATTTTACACACACCAGTTGTAATTGGGACAGCTTATGAGATAGCGTTGTAAGTAGGGCCCTTTCTGTTATGAGGTATCATTTAAGGTTTCCTTTAGTTCAGATGAGAGGAATTTGTTGTTGGGTTAGGGTTATAAAGTTTTAGGTTAAGGTTATGAGGGAATGGCAGGTGGCTGGGTGCTGCCTTCTACACTGCTGGMGGATGGAGTGAGTTAAACCCCCACACCATGTCAGGTGCTTTGAGACCTAGTGAAATATTTCTATTGAATTGAGCTTATTCAAGGTTTGTGTGTGCAGGGCCAAACATGTACACCTGCCAAATGCAGGTAGATTTTGTTATTGGTGGGTAAGATGTCTATTTTACCAGCCACGTTGGCGGGTGGTCAGGCTCCACTGTGCAAGCATTTCAATCGCATTTGTGAATAAAAATAGTTAAGTATGATCACATTTATAGTAAAATAAATGCAGTTTTCAAGTATTTCCCTCGTTTTGTTTTATAGCTGGTAAATTAATCGCATAAAGTCCGTATATAGCCTATTCCACCTCTCGCTGCAACACTGCTTGGTGGGGGCTGATGTGCGCACGTGAAGAYCTGAGTGAAATATAAATATTTTAGAAGCACAGGCATAGAAGTTGGTCAAATTTACTTGAAACGAAAGTCTACAGAAGTGAGACTTTGTCCTTGTTTCTTGGCTATTTACATTGTTTTGTTTTTCTCTGTTTCAACTAGCAGGGAAGAGAAGACCGCTCTTCTACTCGACATACTCAATCACACAGGCACAAACATGACTCGAGTCACAGTAACCTCCAGGGGCAGGTGAACATTTTTCTCGTCTGTGATATTTTGGTTAAGACTCGGGTCACAAAAAAAGGAAATTAAACAATATACCACATTTTAGTTCTTAATAGTAATACAATTATTGTTTTAGAAACATTACAAAGCATGTCTGTTCTTTTTTTACATTTACCTGCCACAGTGGCTGGTGGACCAAAAAGTTAAGTGTGTGATAATAAATAACATCTCATATGAGACGTTTTCACTACAATTGTCTTCCCCTGGGATCTACAATAGTCCTTTATTGTATACCTTTATTGTATATCCATCTCCCTCTCGCTCTAACTCAGTCTCCCAATGGAACATCCCAATCTGGGAGCCATTATTAGGAGATGGAGAATGGTGGAGGAGTGAGATGGAGGGGATGAGTGACAGCCAGAGGGGAGCGCATGGTTAAGGAGGAATGTAGGTTAAATAAATGAGTGCTGTAAGAGATGTGACAGCTGGCACCACTGGGCTACCACACACACACACACACACACACACATACACACAGGGGGTTCCCACTCAGTGGTGTAGAGTGTCTGTCAGGGCAGCAATTTAACAGTTTTACTGAGGCCTGCTAAAAGCTGCTGTCAGGAGGCTCTGGACCTTTGCTCTCTCTCTCCCTTTCTTCCTCTTTGCCATCAGTCTCTCTCCACTCCACTCCAACCCACCAAGCTCCGCTCCTGTTGTTCTCGATACAGGGGCCATCTCCTCTGCTGTCTTAGAAATGATGATGCTGAAGTTTGAAAGCACCCACTCACGCATGTCTTTTTTTAATATCTGTGAAATACTTGTTCCCCTCCACACAGAAACACACACAGGGCCATTGCATATGATTTATTTGGGCCAGGGTGTGTGTGTGGCTCACTGGCCCAGATTGTTTGGAGCTAGGGGTGGTGGAGGTTGTTGCTTCCAGACAGACAATCAGGCAGCCAGTCTCGGAGGTGGTCATCAAGAGAGTAGTTCAGCTGATTAATAGAGAATACAACACGTTTTCCTACTGTTCCATCACTGTGTCCCTTGCCCCCTGGCAAATCTCTGGCTCCGTGATCATGTCCCTGACCCCCAAATAATGCCCATGACCCCTGATCCAGTCTGCTGTGCCCAGAGAGGGCTCTCCTCCCCCTGCGCTGTCTGTCTGTGGTCTCCTCTCTCAGGGCTAGTTCAGAGTCTGTCCAAGTGCACCATTATCGATTGCTCCCCTCTGATTGGGATAGTTACTTACCCTTATGACAACTCTGACACTGCTACCCTTCAGCTCTCTGTTTCTGACCTAAAACACCTACTCCTCCCTCTCTCTCACTTATGACCGTGTCCCAATGTGCCCCCTTCCCTCTCAGTGAACTGTTAAAAACAGACCGAGTTTGTCCTTGGTGGAATACACTAACTCTTTACTCCGTTCAAGAATGTCTGTCCCGGAGTGTGCTTTGTATAAATCTGTGTTAATGACTTATTTAGGAGCTGCTGAACCTGTGGATGCGTGCACCATGTAAATCTGTGACTGTGTTTTATGTAAACTTCTGGCTAAGTGTGTATGTTTGTGTGTTTAGGAGCTGTCAAGTTGTGGCTGGAACAAGAAGGAGAAGCACAGCTCTGCCCCTAATGCTGTGGCCTTCACCCGCAGGTTCAACCAGGTAATGCACACACAGGCAGGAAAGTGGGGGTGGATAGGGGGAGAAATGTTCCCCTGGAGCTGAGTTATGAGCTTTGGCTAGCAAATAATGGAGAGATTAAATCCTCTCCTCTTTCCTCCTCTTCGATCATCACCACATCCCAAATCATCCTCTCTTTCCTAATCCTTTGTTTTGGAGCTTGGAGGGTGTCATGGTAACAAAACGGACCTCCTGCTGACTTGTTGACTCATCTTACATAGGGAACACACACACACACACACACACACACTCCGTTGACATATCTCACAGCAGTGCATTCGTCTGTATTCTGTACCTGACACTTTGGCCCTTTAGAGCCCTGAATACGACACAATCCATCATCTAAAAATATCCCCTTTGTCCTATTGTCTTAGCCTGCTCTTTCTCTCTCTTTCTCTCTCGGTCTCTCTTTCTCTCTCGGTCTCTTTCTCTCTCGGTCTCTCAAATCCTATCGGTCTCTCAAATCCTATCGGTCTCATCAGACTGGGTTCTGTCCATGATACGGCTAATAAACACTGAAGAGACCTGAGAGACTTTCTTTCCCAACACTCTGTCCTTAGCTGGCCTTCACTGTCTCTGGTGTTTGTTTAAACTGTTTGAACACGTTTCTCTGTGGTCTGATAATGTGTTTGTGCATGGTTTTAGTACATTTGGGTATTTGTGTTTTGAGCGCGTGTGCATGAGTACAATTGAGCTCACGTGTAAAGTCATCAGCAGGAAGCCCTCTAATGATGCACGGGCAGCCTTACCCTTTTATCCTGCTCCGTGTCTCCTTCTTCCCCTTTTCCTCTCTCCCATCTCCCTGGTCTCTCCCCCTGTCCATTTGAATGTCTTTACTACCCTCCATCTTCTCCCTGCCCCTTTAAGAGTGTCTTTAAGACCCCGCAGACTCCGTATGAGATGATGTTAGAGGAATGTGTTTCTGTGGAAAGTTCCCCAAACGGCCGTTACAGATGTTAGTTAGCTGCACATCACAGGGCCAGCCGGCCGGCAGGCAGGCAGGCAGGCAACAGCCAAGTAAAAGGAGCCTTGTGAATAATGGGGCTTAGGCAGGGAGAGGTCCTTAGCATGAGCTACAGTCTTAGCAGTCTTCCTTCAACTCTGTTATTGGCAGCAGGCTTTGGATGACAAGGGGAAGGCTGCCATCTTTCAGTAATGCTCAAGCTCAAACCCATAGGTTGTTAGATAAATAGTAAACCAGACTAACTATTATCTGAATTGACCTTTTTTGCACTAACTCTTTTGACTCATCACATACGCTGCTGTTACTGTTTATTATCTATACTGTTGCCTAGTCACTTTATCCCTACCTATTTGTACATATCTACCTCAATTACCTCGTGTCCCTGCACATCGACTCTGTACTGGTACACCGTGTATATAGCCAAGTTAGTGCTAGAGTTGTCACTATCGATCCGGGTTAGATCCCGGGCTGTGTCGTCTGGGTTAGGGGAGGGTTTGGCAGGCCGAGATTTCTTTGTTCCATCACGCTCTAGCAACTCCTGTGGCGAGCCGGGCGCATGCATGCTGACACGGTCGCCAGTTGGACAGTGTTTCCTCCGACACATTGGTGCGGCTGTCTTCCGGGTTAAGCGAGCACTGTGTCAAAAAGCAGTGCGGCTTGGCAGGGTTGTGTTTCGGAGGACGCATGGCTCTCGACCTTCGCCTCTCCCGAGTCTGTACGGGAGTTGCAGRGATGTGACAAGACTGTAACTACTGTACCAATAAGATATCACGAAATTGGGGAGAAAAGGGGGTAAAAAGTAGAATTCTTAAAAAATATATATGTAATGCATTTCTTTTCCCTATTATTTGAAAAAAATAAAGATCTCTGCTTTGTTGGGAAGGGCCCGTAAGTAAGCATTTCAATGTTAGTCTACATCTGTTTACTAAGCATGTAACAAATACCATTTGATTTGAGCTATCTCCATACTGCTTTGCCATTTCTTCATGTTGTTCTGAAAACACTGGATAGATTACGGTTTTGGATTGAGTATATACACCATATATACAAAACTATTTCCGCTACACCCGTTGCTGATAGTTGCATAAAGTTGAGTACACAGCCATACAATCTCCATAGACAAACATTGGCAGTAGAATGGCCTTACTGAAGAGCTCAGTGACTTTCAACGTGGCACCATCAGAGGATGCCACCTTTCCAACAAGTCAGTTTGTCAAACTGTAAAACCCCGGTCAACTGTTTGGAATGAGATGTTCGATTAGCAGGTGCCCACATACTTTTGGTTATGTAGTGTAGGTTGGTATGCCTGACGAGGGGTAGGTATAGAGTGGGATGTAGTGGATAGGGAAGGAGAGGATGGTTTAGGGATGAAGAGAAGTGAAAAGGATTAAAGGGGATGGGGGAGGTTAGGTGTAGAGTTAAAGAAGGTTGGAGAAGGGTAGATAATGTTCTGGGTGAATGGGGGCTGAGGTAAGGCTAGAGCGGTCTGGAGGGGCCCTGGGGTAAGGCTGGAGGGGCCCTGGGGTAAGGCTGGAGGGGCCCTGGGGTAAGGCTGGAGGGGCCCTGGGGTAAGGCTGGAGGGGCCCTAGGAGGAGACTGAGGTATGGCTGGATGGGGGTGGGAGGAGACTGAGGTATGGCTGGATGGGGGTGGGAGGAGACTGAGGTATGGCTGGATGGGGGTGGGAGGAGACTGAGGTATGGCTGGCGGTAACGGAGTGGCTATTTAAAGGGATACGGCAATATTTGTTTGTTCTACTTACCCAGAGTCAGATGAACTTGTGGATACCATTTTTATATATATATACAGTGGGGAGAACAAGTATTTGATACACTGCCGATTTTGCAGATTTTCCTACTTACAAAGCATGTAGAGGTCTGTAATTTTTATCATAGGTACACTTCAACTGTGAGAGACGGAATCATCTAAAACAAAAATCCCGAAAATCACATTGTATGATTTTTAAGTAATTAATTAGCATTTTATTGCATGACATAAGTATTTGATACATCAGAAAAGCAGAACTTAATATTTGGTACAGAATCCTTTGTTTGCAATTACAGAGATCATACGTTTCCTGTAGTTCTTGACCAGGTTTGCACACACTGCAGCAGGGATTTTGGCCCACTCCTCCATACAGACCTTCTCCAGATCCTTCAGGTTTCGGGGCTGTCGCTGGGCAATACGGACTTTCAGCTCCCTCCAAAGATTTTCTATTGGGTTCAGGTCTGGAGACTGGCTAGGCCACTCCAGGACCTTGAGATACTTCTTACGGAGCCACTCCTTAGTTGCCCTGGCTGTGTGTTTCGGGTCGTTGTCATGCTGGAAGACCCAGCCACGACCCATCATCAATGCTCTTACTGAGGGAAGGAGGTTGTTGGCTAAGATCTCGCAATACATGGCCCCATCCATCCTCCCCTCAATACGGTGCAGTCGTCCTGTCCCCTTTGCAGAAAAGCATCCCCAAAGAATGATGTTTCCACCTCCATGCTTCACGGTTGGGATGGTGTTCTTGGGGTTGTACTCATCCTTCTTCTTCCTCCAAACACGGCGAGTGGAGTTTAGACCAAAAAGCTCTATTTTTGAATCATCAGACCACATGACCTTCTCCCATTCCTCCTCTGGATCATCCAGATGGTCATTGGCAAACTTCAGACGGGCCTGGACATGCGCCTGCTTGAGCAGGGGGACCTTATGTGCGCTGCAGGATTTTAATCCATGACGGCGTAGTGTGTTACTAATGGTTTTCTTTGAGACTGTGGTCCCAGCTCTCTTCAGGTCATTGACCAGGTCCTGCCGTGTAGTTCTGGGCTGATCCCTCACCTTCCTCATGATCATTGATGCCCCACGAGGTGAGATCTTGCATGGAGCCCCAGACCGATGGTCACCTGCCGTAGGCTACTTATTATACATTACGTGTGAAACATTATATAAGGATTATATAGAGATTCAATCAATGTGTTGTGGGGGGAGATTCTCCATATAGTCAATAAAAGGTTGCCAAATTCTGTAAAATGTCTAACTTATTCCTCAAGCAGTAAGTAATTTTCTCCAGTGGGATACAACTATTACCTTCCGATAGCCACATTGCAACTGGCAGGGAGGAATCCAATTTCCATTTCAAGGCAATACATTTCTTGGCAATCGCTAGCAATATTTCTGTTAGCTTTATAGTATGGCTTTGCCTAAGATCAGTGTTTAGTAAAGTTGCCCAGTAGACAGACCTCCGGGTCTAAAGGGAATGCAACCCCGTGAATTGAGGATATTGTATCGCATACCCCCTGCCAGAAACCGTGTAGTTTTGAACACTGCCAAGTGGAATGGAGGAATGTTCCTTCATCTGAGCCACATCTAAAACATAGGGAGGAGATATCAGGGTTGAACTTGTGCAGTCTAGATGGGGTGATATAGAGCTGATGGAGGAAATTAAACTGGATCAGTCTGTATCTGGAGTTCAATGTGGATGTAACACCATCCCTGCATAGGTCACTCCATAGACCCTCATCAAGATCAATACCCAGATCTTTTTCCCATCTAAGTCGGGGTTTATCTAGCTCAGGCAGTGTTAGTCCTGACATAAGAGCATCGTAAACACGGGAAATGGTCTTGAACAGTGGTTGGTCTGCGTGGCAGAGTTGTTCAATAGGTGACATCTTAGATAGGTTCCATTGTCCCTTGAGTCACCCTAATAAAGTTTCGTAGTTGTAGGTAGCTAAAGAAGTCCCTGTTAGGCAAGTGGTATTTCTGTTTCAGCTGATCAAAAGACATAAGAACTCCCTCCTCGTAACAATGTTCCAGAAGAGTGATCCCCTTATCAGACCATGGTCTAAAGTTACTATTCTGGAAAAACATAGGAATCAATCTATTGTTCCATAAAGGGGTTTTAGGGGAAAGGAATCCCCCTTGTCCGAACAGCTCATGCAGTTTGCACCATGCCAGGACAGAATGTATGATTAAAGGGTTGTCTGTGGTGGTTTTTATAGATTTTCTGCCCCAGTGTCATTTACCTCAAGCTTTTCAATGTTCAACCATGAGGGAGAGGGACCATTGTCAAACCTCTGAGCCAGAAACCTAGACTGTGCAGCCCAGTAGTACATTCTAAAATTGGGGAGATTTAAGCCCCCTTGACTGTAATCAAGGGTCAGTTTATCCAGGCCAACCCTAGGGGTTTTGCCGTGCCAGATAAACCGTCTGGTCAGCTTGTCGAGAGAGGAAAAGAATGCTGCGGGAACAGGGATAGGGAGAGATTGAAACAGATATAGAAATCTGGGCAGGACATTCATTTTAATTARATTGATTCTACCCAGTAGAGTGAGAGGTAAGTCCATCCATTTACAAAGGTCACCCTCCACCTTTTGCAACAAACTGGCCAGATTGAGTTTATAGAGGTTGTTCAGATTACCATCCACCATTATGGCCAAATATGTGAAGCCCATAGGCGACCATCTAAAAGGAAACTTGTGCTTGATGGTATGATGGTCAAAGACAGACAACGGTAAGATTTCGCTTTTATCAAAATTGACCTTATATCCAGAGAAAGAACTATAACACTGTAGTAGGATCTGCAATTGAGAGAGGGAGTGTTCTGGGTTTGTTAGAAATAAGATAAGGTCGTCCGCAAAGAGTGATAATTTATGGGTATGGGGGCCCACCTCAAAGCCATGTATGTCAGGGCACGTTCTAATAGCCTCAGCCAACGGTTCGATGGCGAGGGCAAATAGGTGGGGGCTAATTGGGCAACCTTGTCTGTTCCCCCTATAGAGAGGGAAAGAGGAGGAAGTAATCCCATTGGTAGCAATCATAGCTTTAGGAGATCTGTAGAGTGATTTTATCAAATTTACAAACACGGTACCTAAACCAAACTTTTCCAAGACGCGAAAGAGGTATGGCCATTCAACCCTATCAAAGGCCTTTTCAGCGTCGAGGGAGACTGCGACACTAGGTATTTTGTTTTTGTTAGCAAGGTGAATTATATCAAAGAACCTTCTGAGATTATTGGAGGACAATCTATTAATTATGAAGCCAGTCTGATCTGGGTTGACCAACAGGGGAAGACATGACTCCAGTCTCTTAGATAGCCTCTTGGTGACCAGTTTACAATCTGTGTTAAGGAGAGAGATTGGTCTATAGGAGGCGCACTTTAGCGMMTTTTTCCCTTTCTAGTGGATTARAGTAATCACTGCTTGAGAGAAAGACTCTGGAAAGCAGTTGTCTTCCCTGGCTTTTTTAATTACCTCCATAAGGTAGGGGACCAACGGCTCCCTAAATTCTTTATAGAACTCTGGAGGGAAGCCATCCTCCCCAGGAGATTTATTAGAAGGTAAGGATTTAATGTGGATACCATTTTTATGTCTCTGTGTGCAGTATGAATGGAGTTAGCGTTCATTTCACAAGCCAATGCAAATGAGTGTTAGCGCAATGACTGGAAGTCTACAGGTGCGATGGCTAGGGTTGGCACAATTACCATATAACCGTGTAACCGACGGTAATGGATGAACTCGGTCTTGAAAATACCGAGGTCATCCATTAAAAAAATATATATACTTTTTTGTGTGTGGAATGAACAGCTGACGGAAGACAGGACGTTCGGTTGTGTCGGTTTCTCCAGTAACAATGTGAAACAAGCGAGGTGTTGTAGCAAACAAGTCTTTGGTTGTCTAGGCAACGCCCCCTTCCCTGCAGCAGCTCACATATGAATAGAGCTTGGAACCTCTAACCCTGGCAATAAATGCAGTAAGGCGTCAATGGAACGCAGACATTCCATTGACCAGATTGGTGCACATTCAATAAATATGATCTTACAAAGTGGATATTCCTCAAATCCTTCATGATTTATGTATTGTAACAGGCCCACAATGTGGTTGCTTAGGGCCGATTTTGAATATTGTTGTCTGTTTTCAAATCAAATGTTATTTGTCACATGCTCTGAATAGAACAGTGAAATGCTTACTTACAAGCCCTTAACCAACAATGCCGTTTTAAGAAAAATAAGTGTTAAGTAAAAAATAGATTAATAAATAAAAAATTCMAAATAAAAGTAACAAATAATTAAAGAGCAGCAGTAAAATAACAATAGCGAGGCTATATACAGGGGGTACTGGTACAGAGTCAAGGTGCGGGACACTGGTTAGTTGAGGTAATATGTAGAGGTAAAGTGACTATGCATAGATAATAAACAGAGTAGCAGCAGTGTAAAGGGGGGGGTCTGGGTAGCCATTTGTTTAGCTGTTCAGGAGTCTTTTATGGCTTGGGGGTAGAAGCTGTTAAGAACTCTTTTGGACCTAGACTTGACGCTCCGGCACTGCTTGCCGTGCGGTAGCAGAGAGAACAGTCAATGACTAGGGTGGCTGGAGTCTTTGACAATTTTTAGGGCCTTCCTCTGAGACCGCCTGGTATAGAGGTCCTGGATGGCAGGAAGCTTGGCCCCAATGATGTACTGGGCCATACGCACTACCCACTGTAGTGCCTTGTGGTCGGAGGCAGAGCTGTTGTCATACCAGGCAATGATGCAACCAATCAGGATGCTCTCGATGGGGCAGCTGTAGAACCTTTTGAGGTTGTAGAACTTTTTGAGGTTGTTGTCCTAGTACCACACTGCCAGGTCTCTGACCTCCTCCCTATAGGCTGTCTCATCGTTGTCGGTGATCAGGCCTACCACTGTTGTATTGAGGATCAGTGTGGGGGATGTGTTATCTACCCTTACCACCTGGGGGTAGCCCGTCAGGAATTCCAGGATCCATTTGCAGATGGAGGTGTTTAGTCCCAGGTTCCTTAGCTTAGTGATGAGCTTTGAGGGCACTATGGTGTTGAACGCTGAGCTGTAGTCAATAAACAGCATTCTCACATAGGTGTTCCTTTTGTCCAGGTGAGAAAGGGCAGTGTGGAGTGCAATATAGATTTCATCATCTGTGGATCTGTTGTGGCGGTATGCAAATTGGAGTGGGTCTAGGATTTCTGGGACAATGGTGTTGTGAGCCATGACATGTAGAAGTTGTTAATTTTAATGTTTTGAAGAAGTGACTGCTAAATCCTAACTCCTGTTCGTATAAGCTGGTTAGCTAGCATACAGACATCTTTGGTGTTAGTCAGTCGTTTTTTTTAAACTGTAATGCAGTTTATTGGTAACAATGACATGAACATGTGTTGGGGTTGACATCCATACAAGCATTAAACTCAGACTTTTGCCTCAACATAGTGTGAAATACACAATAGCCTAAATGTAAGCTAATTTTTCTGGGGGTCAATGAGGCGACTCAGGATCTTTCCCCCACAGCCCTTTCTTTCCCCCATGCGTTTCAATTGCTATTCCATTGTTCTGTTCAAGTTCAATAGGCCTTTTTAACACTTCTATTTGACTAGTATTCTCATGGGTACACTTGCAATGGCTGCCTGGTATTGTGATGCAATCATTTCCATGGTCATGTAGAATGTTCATTCAAATAACTGATGTGCCTCGTGCACTGGAGTGTCATTTTTGTAATGTTGAATTAGCAAATGACAGCATGTATTGATGGGGATGCCCATTCTATTCATTCTATTTCTATGGCAGCACATGCAGTCAGGAGGAGAGGGGAAAATGTGCGTCTTGTATAAAATAAATTAGCCCCTGACCCTAGCCATGCCCAGCTATAGCCTCTTCAGCACCCAGGCAGTGAGATGGAGCTACCGTAAACTCTCCAGTCCTCTGGTGCTTTTATGAGAGACTCAGCCTATTACAGAACTAATCTGCAGCTATCAGCTGGTGTCTCCATGTTCCATGTTATTTATGATGATTGCGGAGTTGGAGCAGAGCAGCCTGAAATAACAGGGATTTATAAGATCATAAACACCACTGGAAAGACAACTGAGAGCCTCTGCTCTTTCCTCTGGCCTGGCCTGTAGAGTGCACACACATAGACATATGAGGGCGCGCACACACTATTTTAGGCTTCGGGGATTAGGTTTATGAGTTAGGTTTGGGGTAAGGATTTGGTAAATAAGGGTTTGGAATAGGAATACATGTATTACTTTCCAAAAAACCCTGATAATTCACAAAAACAAAGTTGTGTGTGTGGAGGATGTTAGAGGGGGAAAAGTTATGTTCCTACCCTGCAACTCTCCAACCACTTTAATCTCTTGTATGGCTGTGACCCTCAATGGTGCCGGAGTGTAGCAGTACATTTTTCCCACAGTGGTTTTCAGAGCCACCTGCAGTAAGCTGATATCACACACACTCACACTGTCCCTGTGGGGGGTTTGGTCAGTCTGTTAACCAGAGCAACCCCTCCCCTCCCTTCCCCATGTTGCTTCCCCCCTCTGGGCCTGTCTGGGATTCTCATCCGCACAACCCTGCACGTACAGTAGAACCATGATCACAAACACTCTGAAGAAGGGAGGACCTAAAGATTTGGAGAAGGGAAGAGGGAAAGGGAGTGGGAGGAAGAGAGGGACTCCTGGGGAGATGGGAAGATGAAGCAAGCGAGTTGGAAGTGTAAGAGAGGGATGGAGAGAAGTGAGATATGGCTGCACAGGGAAAGTAACGGATAGACAAAGCTGACTTCAGGGAGCGTCAGTATTGTGTATAGTTGATGACATATTGATGTATTGGTCTATTACACAGACAGGCAGGATATACATTTGGTGAAGTGCATATTTCCTTTGTTTTTCCTGTGGGTAGGTTAGGTGACATCAGCGCTCTAGATCTCTCTGATCCACGCTGATCACTCTGTCTCTCTCCGTCTGTCTCTCGCTTCCTCACTATCTCTCTCTCTCTTTTTCTCCTCCTCTCTCAGGCTCTCGCTCTCTCTTACATACTTTTTCTCTCAATTCAATTAAATAAATGCTTTATTGGCATGAATGGGTGTTTGCCACTGTTGCCAAAGCAATGTATATGAAGTATGACACAAATGAACAGTATGTGTGACAAACAATTTTAATATCAACAAAAACAATTATACTGTACATAAATAATACACAAAAAGGAAAACTGCAACAATTGAGAAATTAAATCTAGAAGGGGTCATGTACATGACATGGTGGGAGCTATTGTCACTTGTCTTATGACAGGCCAGGACACACTGCAGAAAGCTCTATGTTTTCACCTGACAAAATGCTGATTGTTTTTTTCTCCTCAACATGCAGTTCAAGAAATCCTGAAATGCTTTCTTTAAATTTCAGGAGATAAATACCTAAATAAGTCATTGGAGCAGTTTAGTATGAAGTGCTGCTCATTCTCTAGTTCACCCAACCCACAGTGCTTACATCGTTTTTCTTCGCAGACCTTCCATGTCTTTCTGTTTTCTATTTGTTTCTCTCTCTTGCTCTCTCTCCCCTCTATCTTTCTCTCTCTGGAACACAGTGTACAGACAGCTTTAGACTATAAAAGACTCAGGATGTTTGATATCAGCTTATTTTCCCACCATTACCACTCCTCTTCCATCTTTCCATTCCTCTTCCCTCCCTCTCTTCCCTTCCCTCTCTCCTGAGGGTGGTTGGACCAGACACTGACCAATTCATTGACGTTGAGCTCTTGGCCAATTGATATATTGGTCAGATCACTTTGTTCTGTCGGGGGGTTCTCACACACACACACACACACTCTGACCACATTCTCTTACATACCTTTTATGGGTAGCTGTTGATACATCAGCTGGTGTAGTGCTGCTGGATCATGGGGGAGCAGTGCTCCCTTACATTTATTTTTATTTTTTATACATACACAGAGCTGGTCAAACTATTTTTGGAAATTGAATTCTGATAATTTATGTATGATTTATAGTTAATTACCACAAATTACATAAAAATTATAGTATGACAAACCATATAAATATTTATAGCAACCTAGAGGTAGGTAAATGGTGGTTTGTTCCACGTCTCCTCTCTGGCGGTGTCGAGAATGATGAAGAGCTGTAGGCTACTTGTGTGTACTGCAGAGGCCGGTCAGAGGCTTGTCCACTTTGACCAATCAGATCATTGAAAAAATAATCACGAGCAGTTCCTATCCTATTTTTAAAGGGATACCATCTTTATGTCTCAGTTTCCAGTGTGAAGGAAGTTAGAGGTAGTTTCATGAGCCAATGCTAACTAGTGTTAGCGCAATGACTGGAAGTGTTTTTTATTTAACCTTTATTTAACTATGCAAGTCAGTTAAGAACAAATTCTTATTTACAATGCTGGCCTACCAAAAGGCAAAAGGCCTCCTGCGGGGATGGCTTGCTGGGATTATAAATAAATGAATGGGTATCTGCTAGCAAGAAAGGCTAATAGTTTAACACATCTGCTTTAAAACAGTCATTCAAGAAGATCTACATGCATATTCCCATGAAACTGATTGTGATCAAATTATTGGCATGCAGATGCCGTTTCGCCGGTAAAATGTAAATAATTATCATTCACGATTGACAGCAATGATGGCCTATTTTGAAACGAGGTACAGTATGCCTAACTTGGAGAGTGAGGGTATTAAAAATAGAAAAGTTTCTTCCACCACTGGCTGGAGTCTGATGAACTTTCCTCCATTCCAGTAGCCCTCCTACCCCTCTTCTCCTCCAGTGCTCTTGTTTCCCCCAAAGATAGTATTGCAGACAGAACAGCTAATCTGATGAACATTCCCATTAGTTCAGCTTCTCTGCAGACATTGTGATCTGACCTGTGTGATGTAGTCTGAGTCTGTCCTGAAGGAACATTATACCTGATGTTAAATAGCTGTTATGTTTAGTCCGCAATCACATGTATGAGTGTGTTTGTCTACTCTGTTGGGAAGTCCTGTTTAACCATCTGTGTCAGGTGCCGTTAATCACTTTGTGCTATGCAAAATAACAAATTGATTGATTGTGTCTCCAGACAACTTTCTGGGTGGTGAGGGAGATCCTTCATGCTCAGACCCTGAAGATCAGAGCTGAGGTACTCAGTCTGTACATCCGAACTGCCAAGGTAAGGAACACAACACTGTACTGTTTATTCTCAACAGATTCTTGGTTCATTTCCACATGAGTGGACAATAAACCTATATTAATGCAAATGTGTGTATACATTTCGAGTGTTCTCTGTTCCCAACAGAAACTGTGTGACATAAACAATCTGCATGCAGTGATGGCTGTGGTGTCGGGCCTACAAAGCGCTCCTATCTATAGACTCTCCAAGACGTGGGCGGTGAGTTACTGTGTGTGTCCATGCATCTCAAAACAATGGTCTTTCTCTAACCGCACCTTACAAAAAACTGAGTTGGTTGAAAATGTGTTGACGGTGTGTTGTAGAGCAGTGGCAGATGTAAATTGTCTTTATCTCACCAGTCATAAGTCATTACATGGTCATTACTGGAATATCTACTGGTTTTGTGTAAATGAAGCATCTGTGTTGAAACTTCAGCGAGAACATTGATTTAACGTGCACTGTCCCTGTAAAAAAGAAACTCTCATACACAAACTCTCACTCACTGGTCACTCTCTCGCTTTATTTCTCTCTCACACTCTCTCGCTCTCTCTCACGCACTCTCTCACTTTCTGGCAGGGCTGAAAACCAGACTTAGCTTGCCGGGTAATGCACGGTATTATATTGCACTCTGAAGTGACCGGAAAATTAATAAATTAGAGTGAATGAATTTGAATCACAATGAGGCCATTCCAGGGAAATTATCCCCAGTTCCCCCGCCACAACAATATTCCTGGCTCCAGGCTGGATATTGTGCTTCTTACGTCCAGATTTGAGCTCTTTCCCCCCTCTTTTTATCCCTTTCTCACTTGCTCCCTTGGCTCTTGCTTTCATATGTTCCCATTTTTATTTATTTAGTCTGTGAATGTTGAATTAATTCTCTGTATGTGTACAATAATTCAACTCTCTCTGTCTCTGTGTAGTTGTTGAGTCGGAAGGACAAAGCAACGTTTGAGAGGTTGGAGTATCTCATGGCCAAAGAAGACAACTACAAGCGCCTGAGAGACTACATACGCAGCCAGAGCATGAACTCCTGCATACCATACCTGGGTAAGATGCAGACACTTTCCCGTCGTTATTCTCCCTGCCATTTGATGTAGGACTGAGAAGCTCAGTTCTGGTGACTTTTTAAAGGGACTTTCTACTCTAAAATGAATGAAAATAAAAGTATACTGACACCATCTAAAATATAATTTCCACCTCTAGAAATGAGGCCAAAAACGTATTGTTACAATTATTTTAACATATTGAACCATGCATATAGCTTATGCATGGTCCATATTATCAGGTATCCAATTAGCAATCAGCATTATCACCTGTAGCCCAACTGATGCAGCATAGTGGCTAGAAATAAATAGGCTGAAGAATGGGGTTGCCTATCTGCATTTACCCGATTGAGCTCATCATTAGCTAGATCCCCAAGTGTAATCTTTTAACTAGTTACAATTCATCAATATGATGCTATGTCCCAAAAAACTAGTATGAACACAGTGAATATAATGTAGGCCTACCTGTTAGGGTAACTTGGGGTAAAACGGKCCCTGCCTGTACCTCACACAAACCACTTTGTAATCATAATAATAATAATCATCCCCTAACACTTTCCCTGGTTGCCACCACTATTGCTCAACTAAACATTTCATCTGTCTCATCACAATTTAAGTCACTCCCCCAAAAATATTTTGCGGTAGGGTGGCAATTTTCCCCAAGTTGCCCTACAATTTACTCTCACCTATGCACTCACTGCAAATTGCAGAGCTGTAATGTGCTTAACCATGCCCCTGCTAAAAAAACTCAGGGTTTAAAATGGTGCAGTTTGCGCATATTTTGGAGTTGAGAAAAAGTATGAATGGAAAGCTGGGTTCCTCACGATTGCGTTAAGAATTGTTGTGCATTGACTGTTTGTGAGAATGTCTCTCTCCCCATGGCACTCGCCACTTGAATGCGTCTTGAGAGAAATATTTATCTCGCATAGAACGCACAACAACAAGCCGACTAGGTAAATATATAATGGGGTTTGAATTGTTTTTACACATGTTGTTCCATATTTTTTTGCCGTGACGGCAATGATTTTGCTGTGGCGCGGCGCCACAGCTAAATGACTGCAGCGGAAACACTGACCCATGTGCCGCTCATAGCTGGACTAACACATGAGTCATGGAGAAATCATTAAAAGTCACATGTTATTTATTTTTCCTCTGCTTCATCATTTTATATTTATTCCCCCTTTCTTTCCTTCTTTTCCTCGTTGAGAGCTGGCAGCACAGACTGTCTTACTGAGCACTAACAAGGCCCAGGAATCCCCTATGAACTACAGGGGGAAAACACATCCGTCTTCTCGCAATCGCTCACTTTCTTTCTCTTGTTTTCTCTTGCTCTCTCGCTCTCTTCACCTCTCTCCCTCCCCCTCACTCCCGCTCTCTCACTGTCTCTCTCTGTGTGTGTGGTTGTTTGTTTGTTCTGTTTTTCTTTTGAGGACTAGATGGAATGTTTCTTATTTTATTAGCTCTTGTAAAACTCGTGATTCTCTGTAGTTCCTCTTGTGGTACATATGAATGGGAAAAGGCAGGAATAGTGCTCTCTCTTACAATCACTCCACACTCTGTATACAGTAGAAGCAGCCATACTTTGTGTGTGTACACAGAGTGTGGAGTGATTGATTGACTTCCCTCTCTGACTGGTATCTTAGTGATGTGTTTCTGCTCTGTTTCCACACCGTGGCTGTGTTGTCCCTCAGTGGAGGGTGTGTGTTCTTCAGTGGAATGTGTGTGTTATGTTTTATTTTTTACCCGGAAGTCCTCACAAGGATAGTAAAACGAGGAACATTTTGACAAGTGGGGACATTTCGCCGGTCCCCACAAGGAAAAAGGCTATGTTAGGAGTTAAGGGTTAGGAGTTAAGGGTTAGGAGTTAAGGGTTAGGAGTTAAGGGTTAGGAGTTAAGGGTTAGGAGTTAAGGGTTAGGAGTTAAGGGTTAGGAGTTAAGGGTTAGGAGTTAAGGGTTAGGAGTTAAGGGTTAGGAGTTAAGGTTTTGGGAAAATAAGATTTTGAATAGGAATCAATTGTTTGCTCCCAACAAGGATAGTTAAACAAACCTGTGTGTGTTGTTCCGTGGAACCCTGCTGCTATTAGAGCTAGAGGTTTGTTCATCTGAGCGTGTGCAAACCAGAGATGTATAATACTCATAGTACAAACAGGCAAACGGCTGCTCTGCTAACAGGAGATTGCTTATTTGAGGTAGCTACCTTACAAAACCCCTCAAGCAGTCAAATGCATCCATGGCAGTAGTCATGAGGGGCCTTTGCTCTATGTCAGTCCTAGTACTGGGAAAGGGATTTGGGAATGACTTCTGAGATATGACAGTCCGGGATATTAGAAGAGATGAATGGGATATAGGAATTGAGTCGTAGGGGAATCTTCAGTTGAAGTGCTGAATCCAGTGTGGCTCAGTTGGTAGAGCGTGGCACTTGCAATGCCAGGATTGTGGGTTTGATTCCCGCGGGCAACAAAAAGTATGAAAATGTATGCGCTCACTACTGTAAGACGCTCTTGATAAGAGCATCTGCTTAAATGGCTAAGCAGACTTTCTGTACCGGAAGAGGCACACACATACACTCCCGCACACACACTGACCTGAAATTCACACTGTGGTCTGAGATTTTGAATGGGAATCAATGGTTTGGTCTCCATTTGGCCTGTTGACATAAGTAGAGGAGTTGGTTGAATTCAATAAGCTGTGTATGTGTCTAAAGGGACACACATATTCGAACCTTATTGAATTTAACCACACTTCCACCCCTTTACGCGGCAGACCATTACAGAATTGGCTGTTACAGAAGATTCACCCATGTTCTGAGGCAAATCCCTGGCTGCACAGAATAGTGCCAGGGCCATTGGCGAGGTGTCTGTGGTGCAGTAGGGTTGGAGCTGGGCTGTGGAGGAACCAATGTAATGGAAATATGAGGGCAAAGTGTCAGATGAGAGAACTATGCCAAGTTGCTATCCAACTCTCCAAACCAACTCTCTTCAATTTCCCTCTGTTTCCATGACCTACAGCCACAGTATTGGAGCCAGAGATACAGCAGCGGTGTGTGTGTGTGTGTGTGTGTGTGTGTGCATGCCTATATATTGTGTGTGTGTGTGCATTAGCTCATCATCCTTGCAGTGCTAGCTGTGGTGTGTGTGTAAAGACTAACGGCTCCTTAGGGACCTGGGTCAGAGGAGAATCATAACTTTAGGACGTATCTTAGTAAAACTGAAAGCTTAGCATTTTAACACGGAAAGAATGTCCCCCTCCCTCCTGTCTTTTTTCATTCCCTGCTCCCCTCCCCTTTTTCTTTTTTGTGTCCTTTCCTTTGTGTCTTCAATCCATTTCTCTGTTGATCACTCCTTTTATCTCTCTCGTCTCCCCTCTACTTCAGTATCATTTTCCCCTGTCCTCTCTTTCTCCACTTTCACCTTTTTGTTGTTCTGACTCCAGGCTCTCTCTCTCTCTCGCTCTCTCTCTCTCTCTCTCTCTCTCTCTCTCTGTCTTTGTCTCTCTCTCTCAACTACAGAAATGTGGTTCTCATTGTTCCTCCTCCCCGTTCCTCCTCTCTCCCCCTCTTCTCCTCCTCTACTCTCCAAAGCTGCATTCTTTCATTATGAACTCCTGCATAATGAGAGGTTTCGTAAGACTTATCATCCTCCATATTTACTACCTCTCTGTTCCTGATAGCTCCTTCATACAGCGGTATAATCAAACGTATAAGGTTTACGCCAGCTGTGACAAAGCGGACTTACTAGGTTGACTAACTGTCCTGGAAAATGTTTGTTGGCCATTGGGTGGTTGGGTGCGAAACGGAGAGAGTGAGATTGTGTGAATTAGAAGTCGTGAGAGCAAAGGGTATTTAAAAATGGTTTTATTTAGTATAGAGCTGCATGGAAACTGATGTCAGAGCAGGGCAGCTATTCACCTTCGTCAACTTGACGTTCGTCTCGGTGTTTGTGTGTGTGTTGGAGAATGACCAATATATGGATTGTTTAGGGCCGATACCGTGTATGCATTAATTAAAAAATCAAACAATACATTTGACATAGTTTTTACCAATCTAACTACATAACACAATTACAAGTCAGATGGTTCGTTGCTGAAAATGGTGCATGTTCAAAATGATAACCAGCTAAATGACAACTAGCTAGTTACATTGGCTGTTAGCTCCTATTTGTTATCTTAGCTACATTTTTATCTAGCTAGCATACTAGCTAATATAGCTAGCTAGCTAACACCACAGATGAAAGGGTTAGTTATGATCTTTGCWAACAGGTCACATAGCTATCTACTTAGCTTGCTTGCTTATTGCATGCATGTCCGGGCACGTCGACACAAGCCTAATTATTAGTGAATTAACTAAACTAATATTTGCCACGTGAGTTTGATTTTGGTCACTGTGTCAATTCATCAATTTCTCAATACTACACCTTTCTGTTGGAGAATGAGCTAGCTTGCTGCTTACTGCTGCTGATTTCCCCAGCTAGACATTCCTTGGCATTGTGCAGTGCTCGTGGCTGAGGCGTTGTGTGGTGGCTGGCATAGCAGCAGCTTTGCTATGTAGAGGGACTATCGGCAAAGCCGATAGAGAAGGGCCAATAGCCGATTAGACTAGAAACAGCCAATATCGGCCCAATATATCGGCTCAGCTGATTATCGGTTGTTCTCTAGTGTGTGTGTGTGTGTGTGTGTGTGTGTGTGTGTGTGTGTGTGTGTGTGTGACTCTTAACAGGAATAAACAGAATGGCCATACTGGGGCTAAATAGAGCAGGGCGTGACTATAACTATACTCATTATAAATATGTTGATAAATAACAGAAGTGAGAGATGGCAGGGAGACAATGGAGTAAACATTTGGCTTGAGCAGAATCATACGTCTTAAATTAACTCTCACAAATAAAGGCCAATATATTTACATGCCAAAGCGAGTTGGGCCATTCCCACTTCACAAAGCACATTGTTAGAGTCCATTTCCTCTCAGTGCTTGTGGGAACCCCAAAACAACAAGCCCAAACAAAACAACAGAGTAATATGTACATGAAGACCATACCAAGTCCTGTATGCCTGGGGGGAGGTGCGTGCCTCTCAACCCCTTTTGACTGTGGTACATTCTCATTTTGATTTTAACTGATGACATCATAAGGAACTTGTAATTAAATCCTTATTACGCTGTGAAAAAAGGCACTCACTTAGCAACAAACCCGCTGGATACAAGCAAAACAGAACAACAAAATTAACAATATTTTTTTCCAGTAGCATTTAGGCTGTAAGTCATCTCAAATTCCTAAAGTAATCACCTTCATAGCGTATTGAACTGTGACATGGTGGTAGCATACTGTGTATATATAGACTGTTGTAGAAGACAGTGGCAGCTAGCTCTGTGTTAGAGTCCATACTCTGGCTGTCCACTGCTATCTGTCACAGCATTATCTGGCCATGTTAGAGAGGACTCAATAGGAGCACAGCTGAAACATAGCAGAAAGCTGTGTCTTCTATCCAGAGAGGGTAAAAAATAACCAGGGTTTCCATTTTGGGCATTGACTGTTGAAATCGAATTCTCTTCTCCACTTGAGAATGGAAGGATGGAATGGAGTGTGGAGATGAAGGGTAGCTTGGTAGAGAAGCTGAGAGGGGTCAGGAGGGGGAGGGGTAGGGTAGGGGTCATGATGGGTTAAAGGTCATAGTGTAGGTAGGGGGATGGAGCCTACTCCAGGCTCAATCGATAGGTCGGATCATCATGCGGACAGACTTGAGAGAGTAGAACCCTCCTCCGTACTCGGCCCAGAAGATTCCATCCTGGAACTTACTGCGGTAAACCCCTCCGCTGTACCATACTCCGTTCAGGTTGGTCTGGCCACAGGCGTTGTACCACCAGCCACCCTTATGGAAGTGAGCACAGTTACCTAGAGAGGGGAGAGGAGGGGGCTTAGTGGTACAGCATATTCTAGTGCTAGGTGTCACTTGAGCAGGGATGTTAGAGAAATGGACCACAGTACAAAGAAGCTTGTGAAACGGTATGATTGGGAGACTAGTATTGTAGCATAGTAGTGTGTTTGCGTACAAGTACAGCATTGTACTTGTATTCTAGCGTGCATCCCTATTTTGGCACACTGTCTTGTGTTTACCTGAGAAAGCGTCCTTGTCCCTGTCCAGCGTGGTGAACATTTTCCCATTGTGGCTGCTGAGGGAGTCTCCAGCATTTCCCTGGTAGGTGCCCAGTCTCAGGCGGTACCCCTCACTCTCAGGCTCCAGGTGGAAGCTGCTGTACTCGGCATACACCTTCTTTCCCACCCAGTCCTCCAGCTCTACCAGCAGCCTGTAGTCCCCCTGCTTCCCTAGGTTATAGATGTTCTCCAGACCCAGCCAGTACTCACTGTCAATGTTCCCAAAGCCTTTCTGTAGGGACACACACACACACACACACACACACACACACACACACACACACACACACACACAGCAGGTTATAATATAGATGATTTCCAGTCTCCAAGGGTTTCTAATGAATGGTTACAGGACAGTGAGTTGTGTGGTGGTTGTATAGTGTCCCAGCTAAAGCTTTTGGAATGCTGCTTTCACCCACTAACTAGCCTAACAAACCACACCGTTTCTAGTCAGCAGCAAAAGGAACCACACCTGTGTCTGTAGACAGTCTAAATAGTCCCGGTCAGAGGACAAAGAGAGGGTAAATCACAGAGGGTAGACTTCAGTAATATGATTACACGCTGCATCATTGTGTTAAAGGAAACCAGACCTTCAGAATCAATGGAACCGAATTGAATCAGTTCCCTGTTGGAGACGATAATGTGTCAAAGTTCTGCCTTTCCAGTCGAGGTGAATTACTGGCTGTGGCAGGGGAGAAAGTCTATGGGGGCTACACACACTGTCTCACACACACACACACACACACACACACACACACACACTGCTGGGTGTTTTGGGTCCAGATGAGATCTCAGTGATGATGACGAGAGGAAAGCGGGAGGGATGGAGGAAGAGAGAGAGGAGGGAAYGAGTCTGATTTCCTCACCTGCCCATGGGGGTATAATGGGTGTGTGTGTGTGTGTACACACAGGGCTTTCTCCAGAGTGATGGGGTGTGTTAGCAGCCCCAGAATGTGGTGGGGAGTGGGCTTGGTTATGTTACGTAGGAGGGGAGATAAGGGGAACATCAGCCCTTCCCTAAATGTCCCTACTGGGGTCACAGCTGGGTGGCTTCTGGTTGGAGGTCAGAGGGAGAGGGCTGGACTTAGCCCCAATGGCTCAGTGCTTAACAATATACATACTTATCCAGATGTTTATGTTCGGTGTGTCAGTGTGCGTTATCGTCTGCGCTATAGTACCTTGTAATTCTCCCAGTTCCTGAAGAAGTTGACCGATCCATCCTTCCTCCTCTGTAGCACAGTCCAGCCTCCGTTGTCTAGGCCGTGTTCACACCAGGCCTGGATCAGCCGGTCACTGCCCTCAGACTTAAGCAGGTACATCCCACTGGTGCTGTGGCCCGCTTGGCGCACCTGGTAGCAATCCTTAAACGGACCTGGAAGAGGGGGAGGGAGAAATGGGTCAGTGCCTGCGTCCATTATGGCACCCTATTCCCTATATAATGCACTTGTTTTGACCAGAGCCCAAAGCCAGTGTCTCCTCTGTTAGTACTGCTTCTATTATGTAACATCCTCTTCACTAATCTCCATACTATATCTTGCCTCAGGTGAACAAGATGTCTTCTTTCATCACACACACGCTAAATACATTATGTACCCCCACTGGGCAGACAGAGAGACCGAGACAGAGAAAGAAAGGCATCGCTTGCCAAGACCTCCTAGTTTGGGGGGATGGGTAGGAGTAGTTACGATGCTGTAGCAGTCCGTGAGRCCCTTTCCTGCCCAGACCACCATATAGCCTTATGTAGCCAGCCAGCATTAGCTCAGTACCTAGATCCCCAGCTGTATCTAAACCCTGCTTATTTCCTGCTCCTGTGTGAATGATATGTATTGAGCAGCCATGAAGACAGGCTTTGTGAGGGGGTCCTCTGGGGCCCGAGGCACACAGAAGATAGTTTTCTCAGCTGTGTGTGTGTAGGACAGAGCCACTGGAGGACAGAGCCACTGTAGTGCCTCACACATACCTAAAACCTCACAGAACCGGGATATATTATTCCAGTAACCATACGTCTTCATCTAGACCACTTCTGTCTTGAGAGGCTTTCTTTCTTTCTGTCTATAGCTCTCTTGGACTCTTTCATTCTCTCTCCCCCTCTCTCTCCAAGTAAAAAACAGGGGAATATCTCATGTGACCCTAGTGGTTGGAGCAGGGATTGGCCCATCCACAGTGTGGTGTTGGTCTGTGTATTGAGGTGAACCGGCCATGTGTATTTTGAGAACTAAGCCATCAACAGAAGAGGATTGAGCCTGGCTCCACTCATCCTCAGAGATTCATGATAAATGATCGTGTTGCTTTTCATCACAGAGCAGGAACAATTAATCGCTTTCTCTCTCTTGTTGCTTTTGGGACCAAACTGTCCAGAACGAAAGGAGATGAGTAGATTTATTTGGGCTACGTTTCAGAGTGGAGGAGCTCCGATATGATGTGTATGATTTAGATGTCTGTGATACTGTCTCTCTTTCAGTGGGCCATCCGGGGAGGGCCCGTGTGGCTCAGTTGATAGAGCATGGCGCTAGCAACGCCAGGGTTGTGGGTTCGATTCACACAGAGGACCAGTACGAAAAATGTATGTACTCACTTATTGTAAGTCGCTCTGTATAAGTGTCTGCTATATGACTACAATGTAAATGTAAAATTTACTCAATGAATTTCATAAAAAATTAAAATGGAGAAACATTTTAAAAAGTCATCCTTTTTAGATGAAACAATATTAAATATATTTACGTCACCAAATAACTGATTAAAACACACTGTTTTGCTATGAAGGTCTACAGTAGCATCAACAGAATTCTGTAGGGTAGCACCATGGCTAGCTTCCGTCCTCCTCTGGGTACATTGACTTCAATACAAAACCTAAGAGGCTCATGGTTCTCACCCCCTTCCATAGACTTACATGTTGTCCATCCAATCAAAGTATCAGAGAATGAATCTCGTACTGAAAGCATAAGCTACAGCTAGTTAGCACTGCAGTGCATCAAATGTGGTGAATAGTTGACTCAAAGCGAGAGAGAGATAATAGTTGATCAGTTTTGAACAAATTAATTTCTTAAATTAAAGAAGCAGCTGTTTTATTTTGTTTATTTCTCTTCTTACTTTACCTTTCACTTACTTAGCTACCTAATGCAGATTTTTTAGCCTACTCACCAACCTGTTGGATAGCCAACACTGCAACTCTTCCAACTCAAGGTAAGCTTTCAGTTGTATGAATTTGCCGCCGGGGCCCACCGGTGTAACTGCTAAACTGCTTGTTGTACACTGTATTGTGTGATTGTACACAATATAGTGTCCACATCGATTTGTACACATGGATTTGATTGTGGGTTTACTAACATGTTAGTTCTGGTAGCCATGTTGACTATGACGTTAGCTAATATGCTGACAGCAATGTAGGCTGTGTAGCGGTTTTTCCAAGCAAATGGAAAAGGTTAGCGGAGAGGTCGTCACTGGTCCAAAAAGTTGGAGAAGCTAGCTAATGTTAGCTAGCTAGGTTAATTGAGGATGTAGTGCATGCGCTTCCTTATTCTTATAATAACAACAAATCCACTCAGAATATTAAGTAGCAGCCTAGCTGTTGGTCATTGTAGCCTATCCTTCTCCTTAAATGTTTAATTCCATCTTCCAGTAACACTAGAACCTCCTGGTCGTTCAGCTTGTAAGTACCAGCTAGAGAACGTTGAGAGTGTTGCCGGGTGTTCCATTTAGTATACACATCAGATGCATATCAACCCGCAAGGTTTGCAAACATAAGCACCAAGTCTTGATAAATAGTGTATAAACAATTGTAACGCACGAATTGCATGAAGAAATATATCCATGTAAAAATATAACAATAGTTATTTGTTTAGATTTGTTATTTTTGTATAATTCTACAAAGTCCTTGTGAAAAAATTAGGCCTAGATCCAAATTTCGACACTTCCAGCCAATGACGCATGAACGTTCTAACAGTGTAATAAATATATAAATAAATAAATATATGCTATTGGAAGAATAATAATTTGATTGTGTTGATAAAGGTCTTAGAAAGGTTTTTAGAAACCAAAAAAAAAGATTATTTCAAAGAACATAATAGCATTTTCAATAGTTTGCAGTGGTGTAAAAATACTTTAAAGTACTACTTAAGTAGTTTTTTGGGTTATCTGTACTTTACTATTTATATTTGACAACTTTTACTTTCACTCATCAGACTGTTAATTTAATATTTTCTATAGCCTAACTCTTGTGTGAAATTAGTGTAATAACTCTATCTATGCATAGCCACTTTAATAACTCTACCTACATGTACTCAATTACCTCGACACCGGTGCCCCRGCACATTGACTCTGTACCAGTACCCCCTGTATATAGCCCCGCTATTGTTGTTTAATATGTTGTCTAATTATTTGTTATGCTTATCTCTTACTTTTTTTTTGGGGGGGGGGGGTTTTCTTAAAACTGAATTGTTGGTTAAGGGCTTGTAAGTAAGCATTTCACTGTAAGGTCTACTACACCTGTTGTATTCGGCGCATGTGACATAAGATTTGATTTGGAAAAAAATGTGTGTGTGTGCGATTATGTTTCGGTGTAGTTTCGATAGGCCAGCTGTGCAGGCTGACTGGCGTCGTTTGTTTCTCCTTGCTCATCAACTTTGATAAAGTCACGGCTACAACACGTAGCATGTTTTAGTTTCCCTTACAATAKATTTGATTAGTAATGGCGTTATAGTAAATAAAATAGACCCGTAAGAGAATGGTGTCAACCCACAAGGTGCAAGGTCAAKATTTTTACATGAGCGCCATCGATAATAAATCGGCATAACCAAACTCATCATTACACTATTTTTGTTCTAAATTAAATATACCTCTTCACCCTCCTTATCATTCAGTTAGGCCTAATATAATTTTTATTGTGAAGAAACGGTCACAATTGTCATCCATTTGTCATTCATTCAGTGAGGAAAGAGACTCATTAGCGCCTGGCCTTGCTAACGACGTCCTACAGAACATTGTATTGGTGGGTTAAGTTGGGAATAGGTATAAATAAAAACAGGATTTGAAGACTTTTCAGTTTGACTGCAAGATTTGGACAAATGTAAAATACAAACATTTAGGAATAGTCAGGGAAGGAGCAGGACATTGTGCTTTTTGGGGGGGGGGCTCTATGCGGTTCTAGTGTATGATATCTCCTAGAGTTTGCAACACACGGAGGCTACAGTCATAGAGCCTGTTGCCGTTTTGATGACAACAACAAGCTGGAAAGCAAAAGCGGCAGCATAAATGATAATATGTCTCTCTCGCTCTCTATTGCAGCAGTCGCGTTCGGATCTGTACGGGCCCTTCCGGACAAGTCAGTTAAAATTACATACCCGAGACCATCAGATCGGATCTGACCCAGACCCTTGACATTATTTAGAATTCTGGATCCGCTCTGGTCCCGGATTGGGTTTTGGGTATTCGGGTAATGATGGATCCGTGAAGTCTGTGTGTGCGTGTGATCAGGGGTGTATTAATTCTGCCGATTCTGTTGCAAAGCAATTTCTTAAACAAAAGCAAACGCAACGGGGATGGACCTACCTGAATTCTAATGGAAACTCCAATAGCAACTGTTTGGCCTAATGATTACACCCCAGATCCACTGGATTCAGGCAAGAGTGTGCAAGGCGGTATTAAATGTCTCATTGTCAACTTGATTACTCCAATTTGTCTCTCTCGACCTATGCACCTACATTATAAACTTTAATTTGTAGGATAGGTTGTAGCAACCTCATGATGGGTGTAGGGTGCATTCGAGTATCATGTAGTACACGAATTTGTAGCTCTTGCGTTAGCTCCTATAACTGATGCCTAAACTCTAGTCGTGGTCAGAAGTTGTGCGCTGTGGACGACCCCCGCACGTATCCAAGTGGAGATGTTCGTTTGTGCTGCTGTAACGCACAGCACCACTGTGGAGAGGCAGCTGTATGCACAATCAGAAATCTTCAACACACGCTGTCCCTCTCTTCCTCTGAAAGTGGGGCCCTAGTCATCACAACCCCTCCATCTCCTCTCCCCTTCTACTTCCCTCCGTCCCGCTCCCTCATTCCCTACCAACCGGCCTTTCTCTCAACAGACTCTTTCTAAATGTAGCGCCTTCCCTCTTTCCTCTTCAGTCCTTTCAACTTGCAATAGTCCCACTGTTACTGCAGGAAACGGCTGCTCTGCCTGAAGGAGCTGGAGGCTCACTGGTCTGACACTGACATCACACACTGACATCACACACTCAACACAGCACACCACTTAGACTTCTCTGGAGGCTCTTTAAGCTGGGCACAGGGCCAGTAGTTACAACACTCACTATACTGGATGAGTGTATATATAGACACTTAGTTCAACTCAGATCACACAGACAGATGGCAGGCGGCACTATTTGACAGAGATGTCTGACTTCACGTCAGGGAGAAGTCTGCTGTGAACAATGACCACTTCTATCATGGTTTAAGTGCTTGCTAGCTTTTGCTGTTATAACATTTGACTACTAAAAGGTTGTAGACCATTGTTGGCTATTATTACAGTGAGGTTGTTTCCTGTGATGGCTAATGGTAGGAAAACTGTAACAGATTAACAGAGACAAGGTTAAGATGTCTGTCAAACAGTGACCCCTAGATCTCCCTCTGTGTTTATTGTATTGAACCTATTGACCTGGTACAGTACAGACAGAGTTATGGCCCTACAGTGCACACAGCTGAAGGGTTTAAATAATGCAGACCCCAGCTGGCCCACAGCAGCCCGAGAGGGACCGATAGAGGAAGGTAGTGGCAGTTTGATCTGAAGATTACAGTCTCAGGCTTTCCTCTCCAATCCACTTTACCCAAAAACAGACCAGAGATTATTTTGTCCTCAGTAATTATATGCTCCGTCTGTCTTGTCAGTTTCACCTCCTTCCTACCCCAGGCCATATATGAAAGCCCTTGCTCATTCTTCTAGTGCAGGGGTACTCAACTACTATTTGAGAAGGTCCGGTCACACAATTTTCCTAGATGGCAAAGGTCCGGATGGATATTGTCATTTATCAGCATAGTAACAAACCCCCACCMTGCAACCCATGTGACCTCAAGCTGATCAAACTGTTTACACCCCTGTTGTTGGTGGGGAGAACATTTGGCAATTTTTTTAAAGCTTCTTTCRTGCAATTCTACACATATTGCCATGGGGCAGAGAGAAATTATTGCAGTTGAAGCTAATTTCCTGCAACATTTTGTGTGCTCATATGATGCCGGGGTGACTCAACAAAGTCAATGGGGGGGCCCTGGGGTTGAGTCCCCTGGGCACGTAATCTGGCCATGATCACTACAAGATTTAGATAGCTAAATAGCTGGTTAGACTAAGTTACCTAACATGACCAGCGGTTGATCAACTGGACATTTCTGACAGGTTAAAATTAGCTCTATAATGTCTGTCAGTGAATGACATAACAAGAGGAAAATTGCCCGTACACTACCAACCAAAGTACAGAGACATCTTTGATGAAAAACTTCTCCAGAGAGCTCAGGACCTCAGACTGGGGCATTGGTTCACAGTCCAAAATGACAACGACCCAGCCAAGACAACGCAGGAGTGGCTTTGGGACAAGTCTCAATGTCCTCAAGTGGCCCAGCCAGAGCCCGAAATTGAACCCGACCAAACATCTCTGCAGAGACCTGAAAAAAGAGCTGTGCAGCGACCCCATCCAATCTGACAGAGCTTGAGAGGATCTGCAGAAGAATGTGAGAAACTCCATAAATACAGGTGTGCCAAGCTTGTAGCGTCATACCCAAGAAGACTTGCGGCTGTAACCGCTGCCAAAGGTGCTTCAAAAACCTTTGAATACTTATGTAAATGTGATATTTTATTTTTTATACACTTGCAAAAACTTCTAATAACCTGTTTGTGCTCTTTCATCATGTGGTATTGTGTGTAGATTGATGAGGGGGAAAAAACATTTAATKAATTTTCTAAATTCAAAATGTGGAAAAGTCTGAATACTTGCACTGTATACCGATACAATTTACATTGCATTTAGTTGTCCAACAGCACAAGGAATTAATTGTTTGAACACTTAGGCCATGGGCATTCTGAAGCACTGGCCAGATTGAAGCCTCTCGAACTGAGGCTGTAGCGGGTGGGAGGGGTCGCCAATGACAGCCAGTGCCTTCTTTTTGGTTTCCTTGTGGAACAGACTGCTCAAATGGGAGATTACGATACCACTGTCATATTGAACGTGAGGATGCTTTCCACCAAGCTGCTGTACACCCTCTCCAGAACATCCTGGCTTACCCCAAACCACTTACATTTCCTGGTTTTAAAAACAAGCGGTGGCTTGCTTTTAAAAATATGCAGTCTGCATTCTCTGTAAAACTCAGCTTGTTATCAATTTGTGTCCCTAGGGATTGGAAACGCTTAACCACCTCCACTGATTGGTTGTTCAGAGAGAGTGGTTGGGACATTGGCAAGTTGCTGCCATTGATGATCAGCCTCTTGGTCTTTTCCACATTGATTTGGAGGGCACTTGACCGGCACCATTTTTGAAGGTTGTTGGTCTATTTAAAATAGCTGTCCCCGTCTGACGTAGCATCTTTAAAAAAGAGTCCTACCAGAGCCATGTCATCCGCGTACTTGAAAAGTCTCACATTGTTTCCTTGGATCTTTGTCTCATTAGTGTAGATAGAGAACAACAACGGTGAAAGGACACACCCTGGGGCGCCCCTGTGTTCAGGGTCAGTTCATCAGCGAGTGCCCCATTCATGAGGACCCTCTGTGGGCGGTCAGTTGGTCATTGATCCGGGCCTCCCGAGTGGCGCAGTGGTCTAAGCTGTGCCTCTAGAGATTCTGGGTTCGAGTCCAGGCTCTGTCGCAGACGGCTGCGACCGGGAGACCCATGGGGCGGCGCACAATTGGCCCAGCGTCATCCAGGTTAGGCCCATCGTGCACTATCGACCCCTGTGACGGGCCGTGCACAGTGCACGCTGACACGGTCGCCAGGTGTACGGTGTTCCCTCTTACACATTGGTGCGGCTGGCTTCCGGGTTAAGTGGGCATTGTGTCAAGAAGCAGTGCGGCTTGGTTGGGTTGTGTTTCGGAGGATGCACGGCTCTCGACCTTTGCCTCTCCCGAGTCCGTACGGAGTTTGCAGCGATGAGACAAGACTGTGACTACCAATTGGATACCACGAAATTGGGGAGAAAAATTTATTGATCCACACTGCGAGGCCTCAGGTCCAGTTGTCGTTTCAGCAGTGTGTCTATTTGTGTTGAAAGCTGAACTAACAACCATGTTCACGAAGGTCAGAGTTGCATCTCAGTCCCCTATGTGCCTTATAGGCAAACTATAATGGGTCCAGTTGATCTATCTGCTATGCACAGGTAAGGTGCTTATTGACAACCCTTTCCATGCATTTGGCCAGAAGGGGCTTGAAGGCCCCAGGTCGAAAGTCATTTGGTGATTTGGCGCCTGACTTCTTAGTCACTGGTACAATGGTCGACCCTTCCAGGAGTTTGGCACTGAACAAGTGCTCAGCAGGAGTTGAAACAGTCGTGTGAAAACTAGACCTGCAGTGCTTTACCCCGTAGTCCGTGTGGGGAGGTGCTTTGTGAGAGAAATGATTTATTTCAGCTTTTATTTCTTTCATCTCAATCCCAGTGGGTCAGACGTTTACAACACTCAATTAGTATTTGGTAGCATTGCCTTTAAATTGTTAACTTGGCTCAAACTTTTCGGGTAGCCTTCCACAAGCTTCCCATAAGTTGGGTGAATTTTGGCCCATCCTCCTGACAGAGCTGGTGTAACTGAGTCAGGTTTGTAGGCCTCCTTGCTCGCACACGCTTTTTCAGTTCTGCCCACACATTTCTATAGCTAGGTCAGGGTTTGTGATGGCCACTCCAATACTTTGACTTTGTTGTCCTTAAGCCATTTTGCCACAACTTTGGAAGTATGCTTGGGGTCATTGTCCATTTGGAAGACCCATTTGCGACCAAGCTTTAACTTCCTGACTGATGTCTTGAGATGTTGCTTCAATATATCCACATCTTTTTCCTGCCTCATGATGCCATCTATTTTGTGAAGTGACCAGTCCCTCTGCAGCAAAGCCCCACACATGATGCCCCCCGTGCTTCACGGTTGTGATGGTGTTCTTCGGCTTGCAAGCCGCCCCCTTTATCCTCCAAACATAACGATGGTCATTATGGCCAAACAGTTCTTTTTGTTTCATCAGACCAGAGGACATTTCTCCAAAAAGTCGATCTTTGCACCATGTGCAGTTGCAAACGTATTCTGGCTTTTTATGGCGGTTTTGGAGCAGTGGTTCTTCCTTGCTGAGCGGCCTTTCAGGTTATGTCGATAAAGGACTTGTTTTACTGTGGATATAGATACTTTTTGTTCCTGTTCCTCCAGCATCTTCACGGTCTTTGCTGTTGTTTTCTGGATTGATTTGAACTTTTTGCCAAAGTAACTAATGTTCTTCTCTAGGAGACAGAACGCGTCTCCTTCCTGAGCAGTATGATGGCTGCGTGGTCCCATGGTGTTTATACTTGCGTACTATTGTTTGTACAGATGAACGTGGTACCTTCAGGCGTTTGGAAATTGCTCCCAAGGATGAACCAGACTTGTGGAGGTCTACAATTATTTATTTTTCTGAGGTCTTGGCTGATTTTCTTTTGATTTTTCCCATGATAATAATATGACAAAGTAAGAACATGTTTTTTTTTCTCTAGACAATCATTTCCATGTCTTGCCATAGATTTTCAAGTAGATTTAAATCAAAACTGTAACTTTGACTCTCAGGAACATTCACCTTCTTCTTGGTAAGCAACTCCAGTGTATATTTGGCCTTGTTTTAGGTTATTGTCCTGCTGAAAGATGAATTCATCTCCCAGAGTCTGGTGGAAAGACTGAACCAGGTTTTCCTCTAGGATTTTGACTATGCTTAGCTCCAATCCAATTATTTTTTATCCTGTTAAACTCCTAAGTCCTTAACGATTACAAGCATACCCATAACATGATGTAGCCACCACTATGCTTGAACATATGGAGAGTGGTACTCAGTAATGTTTAGGGAAAATCCAATACAACACTTTGTATTCAGGACAAAAAGTGAATTGCTTTTTTGCAGTATTTCTTTAGTGCCTTGTTGCAAACAGTATGCATGTTTTGGAATATTTTTTTTATTCTGTACAAGCTTTCTCCTTTTCACTCTGTCATTTAGGTTAGTATTGTGGAGTATCTACAATGTTGTTGATCCATCCTCAGTTTTCTCCTATCATAGCCGTTAAACTTTTTAAAAGTCACCATTGGCCTCATGAAATCCTTGCTCGACTGAGGGACCTTGCAGATAATTGTATGTGTGGGGTACAGAGATGAGGTAGTCATTCAAAAATCATGTTAAACACTATTTTTGCACACAGTCATGCAACTTATTATGTGACTTGTTAAGCACATGTTTGCTCCTGAACTTAGTTAGGCTTGCCATAACAAAGGAGTTGAATACTTATTTACTCAATACATTGTTTTTTATTCATTTGTAAAAATGGCTAAAAACTTAATTACGCTTTGATATGATGGGGTTTTGTGTGTAGGCCAGTGACACAAAATCTAAATTTAAATTCAGGTTGTAACACCACAAAATGTGCAAAAAGTCAAGGGATGTGATTTCTTTCTGAAAGCACTGTATATATTTATTTTAAGCCGGGACCAGTGGTCCGTATTGACCCCGTTCTGGGTCTGGACCGTGGTCCGCATGTTCAGTATGGCTGTTCTAGTGAGTGAGTGTTACAGTGAGTTCATTGTCAGCCATCTGTTTGTTTAAGCCCTCTCTGCGGTCTTCAAACCAAATCTCCAGTCATAATAAAATGCTCCTGCCCAATCTTTCAAAGAGGGATTTCCAAGAAGCATTATGACCCTGCAAATTGGTTTCATGCTGGAAATGATCTCACTCACATGGGAGATGTTGTGATTTTTGTGGGGGCTAGTCAGGAGAGCAAGTTGAGTCAGATAAGGAGAGCATCTCTTAGCTTCCTGCAGTCTCTAATTTACTGCTTCTGTCCGACTAATCTGGGCCTGGCCCACCAGATGGGTTTGATTTGAGTATATACTGTATAGTGTGTGTATATAAAGGCCTATTTGCTTGCACATACATTTTCTAATTTCCATGCAGCTATATTTATCAGGGGCTGCATCCAGGTTTTTATGATTGTTTTCAGCGGTGTGTGTGTTTACTGTGAGTGTCTGGTCAATGATTAACTGCAGGTAGAGCTCTCTATCCCCACTGTATGTCTGCATGTTCTCAGAAAAGGATTACTTAAGCTGGCCCATATGCTGAAAAATGCCTACATCATCCACCCAGAGTTAAGATCATATACCCAGGTTGTAGCCTGGCAGCCAGTTGTGTGAATGTGTTTGTGACTTTGCGTGCCTCTGTACCTGCTCAGTGATGGACTGCAGGTAGAGCTGTATTTATCGCAGTTTGTATATCTGGCCAGCATTTGAGCCAACACTGAGCTTAGCTCGGCCATACTCCCAGAAAGCCATAGTTACGCCCAGAACTCAACCCATACTCTTAGGGATCAGTTTAATTCTCCAGAACCCACTCCATATGCTCAGACACGCATGCAAGCAGTAGGTTATAGTCAGTCCAGCTGTCCCAGAGGCACTCAGAGGAATGTGTGATCTCACTGCTTCAGTCTTTCCTGCCAGGTATGAACCCACTATACCACAGCCGGCCCATTAGCCAGACCGTTTACTCATTTGCCAGGCATTTAGGGAATTAGATGCACCATTGGCCACCGCATTGCTAATTTTGCGTTTTTCTGACAATTAGAGATGTGAAATGTCTGTCCGGCCTACTGTGAGTTTAGCTTCTGCCTAATTCAGAAATTACAGTACCAGCACTGCTTCCAACCAACTCCACATGCTGTGATAATTGGACCCAATTATTGTGTTTTTCTCATTTAACGTTAACCACCCCTCCCAGCGCTACTTGGTACATACCGTCTGAGGTGAGCGTGCCCTGCGGTGGCGGCGGATTGAGTGCAAATGGGGAGGCAGTGGGGGAGTCCATGCGTGATCCCCGTGGGAAGGCTCGGTTGGTATGGTCCCTCTGTATCTCGTTGGTAAAGCGGCTGTTGACGGGGATACTCTCTGGCACCACCTGGACCAGCGGGGGGACCACAGGTAGCTCACTATGCCCCAGGGTCCGCAGACACTGCTCCTCCAACGCAGCGATCAGCACCGACTGGTTGTTCACCAACCCTGCCATCAGTGCGAAACGCCCCTCCAGCTCCTGGTGGCAGAAAGAAGGTAACAAAAGGCCCCAAGTCACTTAATTTAGTTATAGAATATCTAAATATCCTCAAACTATATCAAATTATTGTTTGCTGGTCTTTTTAAAGCTTCTGTATTATGGCACTGTTGATTTGCTTCTAACACGCTTCGTTTGATTTGATTTATACATGAAAGTAGCGTTAAGCTCATTGCTTTCTAGTTCCACCTTGATGTTCTAACCTTGTAGCGTGAAGCCAACCTCAGCATCTCTGAGGTGACGTTGAGAACCCGGGTCTCCAGCTGGGCCAGCTCCAGAGAGTTGTCCCTCTTCCTGATGATCTCGTGCAGCAGCTGCATGTAAAGCTGGGTCACCCTGGAGTTCATGTTCCTGCTCTCTTTCCTCAGCAGCTTCATCTCGTTCACCATGTTGCCGTCCACATCCACCACCAGCTGCATGGTCTCAATCTCCCGTCTCTGCTTGGACAGCACCTCTCTCACGTCAGCTATGTCAATACGCGTCACACGCTCCTTGTCCGGCTCTGGGCCCGTGGCGCTGGCACATACGGGGCCTGATGATGGACGTTAGAATCATTCAAAGTCACGAAACAAGACCGGACCAAAAAATAAATGACTGTCTTCACAGAAGACAAAACACTGACCTGTGATCTTCTGCTCGGGAATGAGGAAGGTGTAGGAGCACTTCTTGACATCATCAGCAGGAGCTCGTTTGGCCCTGAGCATGGGATGGTCCCTGGTCTGGTCCCTGGTCTCTCTGGCCTGTCTGGAACCTCTGCACTGGCTCAGCCCCCAGAGAGAGAGGCAGAGCAGGCCACACAGGCTCCACGACACCCCCCGTCTCACCCCGACCACACCCTGCATGGTGTTCTTCTACTGGCTAGCTGGATGCCTCCTGGACTTCCTCTAGGCTTCCCTGCAATGGATGAAGAAACAGGAGTTAGTGTGAAGAAATAGTTAACTTTTCCAAACAATAAAAAATGCAATTGTTGACAACAATATACCAGGTGTGCTAGTCCTGTATATTATATCCCTAAAAAGGAAAATAGTTTTGCGGCAGATTCATAACAACAAAGCAAGACGTATAGGGCACCGGTAGCTACTAACACACAGAGGGTAGCGTCGCAGATTTTCTAATACCCAGAGGCGCAACATTGCAAGACTTCCGGGAACATTTGCGAAACAGACCAAGCAGACCAGGCCAGAGTTTGGTGTTTGAGAAGTGAAACATTCTTCCTTTGTTGTTCATTTTCTCAATCTAAAGGCAACCTTTAAAATCAACCTTGATTCTAAAAAGTAGTTGAAAATGTTATTACCCCAACCTCAAGAAAGTGAGAAACTGACACGTTTTCATTTTCATCCAAAAACAACTTCTATCGAAGGAGTGGCTTTGATTTGACGGCCTGCACATGCACAGTTCGGCACGAGACGACCGTTAGACCTGATGATGTGTTTCTGCGCATGAGCTAGCCAACGTTGCCATGACATCGCCTACAAATGTGATCAGCCATTTCTATTGGAGTAGCAGTTTCTGCGTATCTTCATACTTTACTGTCTTTGGTTGCAGAGTATGTTGCCAGCGTTGAACAATTAAATAGCATGTTTACAGCTAATAATTACTAGCAAACATTCTTTGTCAGATGTAGTAGTCAAGCTCACCAATAATGGACATTTTACAGTAGCCAGTTTACAACTCAAACACCAGGGGAGTTTCCCTCTTGGGGAGGTGTAGAAATTATGTGATTGCCTTGCTGGAAATGGAGTAGTAGAAAATGTCAATGATCTCCAAGGCAGTGGATTAGTCATGCGGCAGAATAATTCCCAATAACAGACGCTTGAGCACCAGAGCCAAACGTTTAGTTTGGAACAATACAAAGACAAACAGGGATTGTGTAATCTGATGGTCTAGGAAGTTTACAACCAAGCAGCAGAGGGGCTAGCTGGTGTCCCAGGGAGCTGGGAAACAAATTGCTGTCCAGTCATTCTGCAGGAGTAGGTCTGGATATCTGTTCTCTGTCAGAGCTGCCGTAGCCTATGCAGTCTCCAGAAAGCGCTAACATCCGGTTTTCAGGGATACAGTATTTTCAATCTAACTTCCGTTTCCCCTGAAAAACAGAAGTGGGAACTTCGCTCAGGTGTCTTTCTACACCTGCTACGTTATGTTAGAGCTTCCATTGAAACCAGCATTTCGCTCCTGTTCTATTGGTTTTCATATCCACTTTCTTTTGTTGAGCCAAAGGCACAATCTTAGTCATATTAGCAACCCATCCTAGTTGTTGCATCTTTACTCACGTAATGCATATGGGTCCGGTAAATTTCTCAAATTGTCGGTGAATGAAAATCTTTCTGGTCATGTTGTCCGGTGCCACATTTTACTAACGGAAACCCAGACACACACCACGCAGACAGACGCACACAGATATGCTAAGTAGAAAATGTTATTTACCTCTGGAGGTGTCTGTTACTCCCTCTGCCAGGACTCTAAATGAAAATGTTTCATTGGTAGCAGTTAGTTAGGAGCAAAAATGAATAAATAATGTAATTGATTGAGATACAGCCTATATTGGGCCTAAATTAATTGTTTAGCTTTGAAGCACATGTTGTGCTCTAGAAACTAATATGTAATGCTGTAAATACATTTGTTTATTATAAAGGCAAAAATGTTGATACGAATACCTGTCATTGAAATTACAAAAATCGAACAAATCTGCACTCACTTGGTTCTCTAGGGCACTTGGAAACAAAGGTACAGCGAAGCCTTATCATTACAACAATTACTTTTTTCATTGTAGCACAGTGCTCCCAAATAAAATTCCTGGTTGAACAGCAAAATATTTACTTTCATATATGCTACCACATTGGTCGCACTTTAGAGCCCTGCTCTCCGCCCACCACCACTCCCCCCTTTTGCCCCATTGCCCTGGCCCTGCTCTGATTCCTGTAACCTGTCTCTCACCCCTACTGTTGTGTTTGTCTCTCTACAGGTGCCTGCCATGTCTGCTTCTCATCACCACCTCTCTCTCTCACACACACACACACACACACCATATCCATACTGCTTCATTATCAGGCTCCCTTTGAGACAAACAAACCAATCTACACTGAACAGCAGGCATACCTTTCACTGTCCACTGTCATTAAATTATATATTTCTCTCTGACTCTCTATCTTTCTATCTATGTACACCACAGCAGTAGAGCATTCTGACCAGACCTGTCAGTGGCCTGTACTCTGTCAGTACACTGTGTCTTAAGGCCTACAGGAAGAGCACATTTGTAGCGGGGGGCAGAATGTAGATGGAACCAGCTCTCTACTGAGTCAGTCATCCTCAGATTAGGTCCCAAATGACAACCTATTCCCTATTTAGTGCACATATTTTGACCAGGGCGCATAGGGCTCTAGGGTGGCCATTTGGGACACAGCCAGAGACTGGTGGAGGTTGGAGAGGTTAGTGTAGAGAGAAGATGAAGAAGAGACGTGTCTCTTTCAGTTAGACATCAAAGCCAGATGAAAGCACCGACCAGTCAGACCAACCAGAGCCGACTAAACCAAAACAACTCCGACCTGAACAGAACACCCAGAGCCTCATAGGGGGGAGGGGAGAGGCAGGCAAACAGAGGTAAAAGCTGACTGTTAGATGGAGATTTGGAACTGGAGAAAGTGGGTCATACATTTCTCATCTCCCTGGCTCTCTCCATAAAGGGGAAGGGGGATACCTAGTCAGTTGTACAACTGGATGCATTCATCTGAAATGTCTTCTGTGTTTGACCCAACACCTCTGAAGCAGGACTACGCCTCAACAACCACTTATAGTACTGATGCAACACTCTGTTCTACCTCTTTCTTCTGGCTTTCTCTCCCTTTGCCCCCGACCTGTCTGCTCCTCCCTCACTCTATGGGTCAGTGCTGAGGCTGTAGTAGTTAATGGGTGGTGACAGTAGTGAGGGGAGATGAACAGACCTTAGAAAAGCGCAAAACACAGCCAGTTAGAAATCATAACCTTTCCTTTTCTCCCCCTCAACTTGTTAGAAGCCTTTTCTTTTTCCTTCAACCTCTCTAAATTCAATAAAAATAAGTGTTTTTGGCTCCTGGTCCACAGCCAACGGCTCACGTATCCCACTAACAGATGTCGCAACATCCGACCCCAGCCAAAGGAAAACTAGCCTTAGGAGTGTGATGGTGTGCGTGCGCATGCACTTGTGTGTGTGTGTGTGTTGTAACTGTGCCTTTGTGTTCTGGAACTGAACTGGCCTGTCTCCCGCTTCCCAGTCTTACACGATGGAAACAGGGTGACCTCTGTCACTTTCCGCTGGCTGCTCACCTTACAAAAGGTTATTAATAGGCAGCTGACCTATGACTTTGGCCTGAAACCTCGGTCTCGCTCTTAGCCATATGCTCCCATTCACGTACACACACATGGACTGTTAATGGAGCATTCACGGGACAAGAGACACTATCTTACATCTCTCCCTTTCTTTCTGTTACGGTATTACTGTATAAATGATTGCCTCAGCCCAGGGCCAATATAGACCTACAGCGCAGGATTCAATAGCCCCCTCTACCCAGCTACCTCATCTATACTAGACAAATTACCACCCGCTCCTCAACCTCCTGTGTGAAGCCTGCCACTGTTACATGTTCCATGGCAGGCAGCTCTAGGATCAGTTTCCTGCCTCATTAGCCCTTCTAGTCTTGTTTTAGCTGTGTGGCTCTTAACAGGCCTGTGGGTTGGGGTTCTGGGAGTTTTGTGGCTTTGGATCTTAGAGATTTCTGCCGTGATGTAGTAAGCTGTTCACAGGCATGCCAACCCTGCCAGCTCCAGCAACCAATCACCCTAGACACAGGCCCCACCCTGTGCTCTGAGTAGGGTTGCGAAATTCCGAGAACGTAAAATAAATTCCCTTTTTTCCCCCAAACATTCCAGTTGTAGAATTCCCGGAATCAGAAGGGGATAACCAGAAAATCTGGAATCCTTTGACCAGAATTTCTGGAAAACCAGGGAATTTATTGAACATTCCCGGAATTTTGTAACCCTAGCTCTGAGCCCCCCATTCAACACCTCTACCTCCTCTCCCCTTGGCATCTGATCTCCCACGTTCCAGGGCTGTGTTGGTGGTGGTGGTGGTCGGACATTTTGGGTCCAGTGCCAGATCGGCTGCAAAATATTTTTACGATAGCCGGAGGCAAAGTCATTAATATTCATAAGTTATGTTGAGTGATTGGTTGCCTTGGGTGTGTGACTGCACTGCAGAGCCGTCTGTTTAAGCTTGCTCACCTTGGGAAACCCAGGTTCAGCTTAATTATTTGTGAAATAAATGAAAGCCTCACTAGCTAGCTACCAAACTATTTAGTTTCACTGTCCACTATTGTTATTTTTACCTTTCCACAAACTGTCTGTTGCTTGATATGAGTAAGTTAACCCAAATGTGTCACGATTATTCGGCCACATTTCAGTGATTTAGCTATCCTCCTAAATGCGGTGGTCAGTGGATAAACAAACTAGGAGTTGAACATATTTTAGTGAAAACTAACTAGTAGCCAGTTGTTGCCCATGGTGGAATAATATCTAACCAGCTGGCTCCTGAAGCCTATGTGACTTGTCAATGTGCTCCCGAGTCTAGACACGGTTTATCTAACGTTAGCTAGCTAGCATTGTTAACTGAGCTTTTATAAGAAAATACTAGTTAACAAACCCTCCTCGGCGACAAAGTCATTGGGTTAGGTGAATATTAGATAGCTATGTCTTTTTAATTTTAAGGTAACTGTCATTGAAGTTGGTGTTTACTACTGGTTTTAGACCCGAGAGAAGAGATTGTACGCCATTGTTTTGGTTAGGGCTGAGAGTGATGTCACACCCAAGAAGGCACAACCAATCACCTGACGGATAATAATGACTTTGCCTCCGGCTATCCTACAAAAGGAAATTTCGCAGACTAGCTGTGAGTAGAGTAGAGAAGGGATTAGGGTGCAACCACACCACAAAGTGCGTATATCTGTGGTAAGTGAAATCACAGCAGCCTCAGCCAGAGAGGAAATGACAGGAGCTGCGTTAGCCACTCACTCTAAAAATCATGAATGAGAAGGATTGTTTAAAGATCTGCAGTCTTCACTGCTGCTACCAACAGGATCAGCCTTCTGGCTCTTACCACACTATTCTCACAGGGTTTATAGACAAGGGTTAAAGTTGATTATAAACTGGGTGGTTCGAGCCCTGAATGCTGATTTGGCTGACAGCTGTGGTATATCAGACCTTATACCATTGGACAAAACATTTATTTTTACTGCTCTAATTATGTTGGTAACCAGTTTATAAAAGCAATAAGGCACATCAGGGGCTTGTGGTATATGGCCAATATACCATGGCTAAGGGCTGTGTTCAGGCACTCCGCGTTACGTCGTGCGTAAGAACAGCCCTTAGCCGTGGTATATTGGCCATATACCACACCACCATGGGCCTTATTGCTTAACTAGAGGTTAAAGTGGCCAATATATCACATGGCGCCAGAGCCATATATAAAGATTTAGTCAACGGGTGGGTCTAATCCTGATTGCTGATTGGTTAAAACCGCATTCTAGCCAGTGTCTATTCCATAAGTTACCATCGGCTAAATCTAATGTTAAAATGCCTATTTACTCTGTTCCGTCTGACTGCGCAATCCACTGTCTCATCAGCCCAGCCAGGCAATTTATTAATTATCTCCACTATAAAAAGCATCTAGACATTATCTCACATTTTCTTTTAGAATAACATTTCATTTTCAACAGCGGAGATTTGTGTAAACCTTGCTGTCTGTCTCTACGACATTTGCAACATTGTTTCAATATTAAAATTCGATCTCCAGGTCTCCCATCGTAATGAACGTGTCGGGATGAGACAGGCAGGTAGGCAGCTTTTCTCAGCCTGTCGAAATCATGAATTAGGATAATTTTTGTTTGTATATCTATACAAAGCACTATCAATAGAAAACAGGTCAAATTAAGCATGCAGCTAGTTTGCAGTCTTTCCAGCTTCAGTTTTAAGTGATTGTGTTAGCTGTGTGCTGCTACCTCTGAACAACCGTGTTCTTACGAGAGAGCACATTTTCTATGCCATGCGAAACCGCGCCTCATTAGCTTATTGTTGTATGTATCAAAAATAAATGTCACTAGAAAACAGCTTAAACAAATGTGAATGGAGCTATTGTTGTTATTTTGGCTGCACTGTTTGATGTACCTCTAAGTTAGTTGGCTAGCTAGCAAGTAAGGGATAAGAACGTTGCCAGCCGGTATGGCAATGGAACATTTAGAACGAATGACTGGGTCGCATTCATAGATACAGAACAAAAAGACTGAACGACTGGGTCGCGTCTCTGGCAACACTGCTTTTATACAGACAGAGGGTTTGTAAGTAATCAACAAAAGTTGGAACACCTGTATGAATTGTTAGCATCAACTTTCAAGGCTTAATTTACTTCCATTGCTGCAGAACAGCTGTAAGTTGTTAACCCATTACTTGTTCCCTGAAAAAGGTACATTTCAGAGTTATTCACTGGACTTGAGCTGCTTAAATTTCAATAAAAACTGGGAAAATGGGGGTGTTCTAAAACTTTTGACTGGTAGTGTATGCTTAGCACTTGTTGGCTGCTTTTCCTTCACTCTGCGGTCCAACTCCTCCCAAACCATCTCAATTGGGTTGAGGTCGGGTGATTGTGGAGGCCAGGTCATCTGATGCAGCACTCCATCACTCTCCTTGGTCAAAGAGCCCTTACACAGCCTGGAGATGTGTTGGGTCATTGTCCTGTTGGAAAAACAAATGATAGTCCCACTAAGTGCAAACCAGATGGGATGGCGTATTGCTGCAGAATGCTGTGGGAGCCATGCTGGTTAAGTGTGCCTTGAAGTCTAAATAAATCACGGACAGTGTCACCAGCAAAGCATCACCTCCATGCTTCAGTGGGAACCACACATGCGGCAGTCATCTGTTCACCTACTCTACGTCTCACAAAGACATGTCGGTTGGAACCAAAAATTTCAAATTTGGACTCATCAGACCAAAGGATTTCCACCTGTCTAATGTCCATTGCTCGTGTTTCTTCGCCCAAGCAAGTCTCTTCTTCTTGGTGTCCTTTCGTAGTGGTTTCTTTGCAGCAATTTGACCATGAAGGCCTGATTCACCAGTCTCCTCTGAACAGTTCATGTTGAGATGTGTCTGTTAATTGAACTCTGTGAAGCATTTAACTCTAATGAACTTATCCTCTGCAGCAGAGGTAACTCTGGGTCTTCCTTTCCTGTGGCGGTCCTCAAAAGAGCCAGTTTCATCATAGCTCTTGATGGTTTTTGCGACTGAAATTGTCCAGGTTGACTGACCTTAATGTGTTAAAGTAATCGACTGTCATTTCTCTTTGCTTATTTGAGCTGTTTTTGCCATAATATGGACTTGGTCTTTTACCAAATAGGGCTGTTCTCTGTATACCACCCCTACCTTGTCACGACACAACAGATTTGCTCAAACTCATTAAGAAGGAAAGAAATTCCACAAATTAACTTTTAACAAGGCACACCTGTTAATTAAAATGCGTTCCAGGTGACTACCTCACTAAGCTGGTTGAGAGAATGCCAAGAGTGTGCAAAGATGTCAAGGCAAAGGGTGGCTACTTTGAAGAATCTGAAATATAATAAACAATGTCTTCACTATTATTCTACAATGTAGAAAATAGTACAAATAAAGAAAAACCCTTTATGTCCGATATGTCCAAACTTTTAAATGGTACTGTATATGGCTGGATGGTGTCTCTTTTCCATTCATTTTGATTGAAGCCTGCAGATTTGGATACGAGTCGTGCCTATGTGTCAGTCTCTAGTCTGACGAATGGCAGAACCAGGAAGAGAAGGGGCATATTTGAAAAATATTGATTTATATTTTTATAGCCAATGTATTTCCCAGCTTTGCGGCTCCAGCTTCCAACATCCCGTCTGGCCTTCAGCCTTTCCCTGTCTGCTTCCAACCCCCCCCCCCCCCAAACACACGACAGATACTCTACATCACTAGAAATAACAGCAGTAGGAGGAAAAAATATAGGGATCTGAAGAGGAGGACAGGATGCTTTAGAAGCACAGCTGTAAAAAAAACTCTACTACAAACTTGGTCCTGTCAGGACCCTACTGTTCACACACACACGGTCTCATAAAAACACAGCCCTTCCCAAACATAAATATGATCCGCTCTCTTTCGTTTGCTCTCTCTTTGTCTCGTTTGCTCTCTCGCTCTCATTTTCTCTCTCTCGTTTGCTCTGTCTTACACGCACCCCTGAAACATGTTAGCAATTAATCAGAGTAGGCAACAGCCCTGGCAACCTCCACATGCTACACACCCTGTCATACTAACTGATAGAAACAGCGATGAAAGAGGAGATGTGGAGGACGGGGGTAAGTGAGGTTATAGAGGGGGGGGGGGAATGAGGAGTAGAGAGGGAGAAAATGTCCTTGTGAAAGAGTCCGTCTAAACTGTAATTGGTCCTGGAGCCGGTCTGTAGGATGAAGAAGAGGAAAACAGAGGGAACTAGAGAGAGGAAGGGAGCCCCAAGGACATGTGTCTGGGCCTTTGGTTTGATCTCCCAAACCCAAAAAGCCTTCTTACAGAGATTTCTTCCACAGCCCTACACCACACTGGAGTCCATGTTTTGGTTCTTCCACTGTGCGTTTTGACTGGAACCCTAGACGAGTTTCAGGTCAGAAGTCAAATGTGGGGTTCGCAGAGTAGTAGGGTGTGGTCCCACTCTGCCTTCACCCCCACCCCATAATCAATTACTCTTTGTGGGGCATAAGCCCTAGCAGGTCTCTCTCTCTCTCACACACACACACACACACACACACACACACACACACACACACACACAAATACACACCCAAGCTCCCTTGTGGGCTTCTCTGTGTTTGTGTATATGTCGTTGAGTGCTGACTGCTGTGTCTAGGGTTAGCTTGGGTTCATACAACGCCTCTCCATCACACACACTCACTCTCAAGATAACAAGGTGTGTGTGTGTGACCCTCCAGTACCTATAGGGTGGATAATGCAGTGTGTTTTATGTTGGAGCGGAACCGTTAATCCTCTGGTGTTGTTATTTTTACTGCTCTGTCAGTCACCATGCTACTAAAAACCTCTGCACATATGTTACCTATTAGACACACACACAGTGTCCTCTGACTCTTGGTTGTGTGTGTGCCTGTGTCTTGCCTACCGCTGTCCTCTCCCTTCTCGCTTCCTCTTTCCTTTCCTACCAGAGTAGTTTTGACTCATTGCTGTCTGATTCATCCATAATACACAACAGATCCATGTATGAGCTCTGTAAATACCTCTTCGTCTCTTATATCCCCCCTCTGTTCTTTCCATTGGTGCAGGTAACAGCTGACTTCAATGAATGTAGAGTTTTTATTTGCTTAATAAAGTGTGGATTACTCCCTGTGTGACAGGCAGGCTCAGTGGATTGTGTGTGTTGTAGCTGTGGTATTGTGGTCAGAGCGAGAGCTGCTAACTGTGTGTTTGTGGACTGACACCACAGTGTGTGTTTGAGTTTCTCAGGAATCCCATATGAATAGACCTACTCCTCAAATGTCTTAAGTTTTAAATCGTCTCCAAACCTGGATGTCAATGTGTGTTGCTGGGAAGCACGGGGTCTTCTCTGATGACGTTTGACTGGGAAAGTCCCTCTCCCTCCCTCCCTCTCTGTCGCTCTGTCTGMCAGATGATTTAGGGCCGTGATTTGCTCTTTGTTTTATCGCTTGTTGAAAAACACTCGTCCTCACGAAACATTTTCAGAACATTTAGTCCTGCCCTCATGTTTGCTTTAGCTGTTGTTAATACTGCCTATGTGAAGTCTGTGGCTGTGCGCGCATGCGTATGTACGTGCGTTCCCTATCTCCAGTCGTACAGCATTAACAGATGTGTATCCTCAGTGAGCGGGGAGAGTTTTCCATGGATCTCACTGACAGAGTAGAGCATGTATAAGTGAAAGCAGTTTAACATAATTGTGAGTGGCAATATGAGCGCTAGCAGACTGATACAATTAGCGTTGAAAACCCCAGTGTCATGGTGGGGTTTAGAGATGCTGCATGACCGTGGTGGATATCTGGATGGAGGGTAGCGTTGGCTGCAGCAGGATATGGCCAGAGTAGAATTACATTGTATTATCAGGGTTGTTTTTCTTCAAACAAGACGCCATGGATGGGCCTTTCTATTCACTCAGAAACAACCCCAGTCACTCTTGATGAAGCCACAAAATGTAAGTGGGTATGTGTGTGTGTCATCTAGCCACACACTGTAGAGTGTCACTACCTCATTAGGTTGTGACTTATTTATTTAACCCTAATCTCTCCTGGTTAATTTAACAACCATTTCTCATTCGGCACTACTGGCCCTAGGACAGGCAGAGAGGGTATTAGGAAACCAAAGCTTAGAGAAATAAACAAAACCATGGCTCTCTCTCTCTTTTCCTCCCTCTCCTCTTGAATAATAGAGTTATGGAAACAGTCCAGCTCGACAGGGAGTTACTCTAGTGAAAGACATGCAGTTTATTTAACTAGTGGTAGTTTGAAAGGTAAAGTAGTAAAGTTTCAGTAGCCCGGTAAAGAGCCCAGCAGCAGTGAATGGACATTTATAGTMAAGCAGGCTACCTGTTGCTGAGCACCTGTGTGTGGCTAGTGCCCTTCTCTCCTGCAGTCCAACTCAAATCTTGAGTGATGTCCGAATACAGCCTGTCTGTCGCAGCCTCTTTGTTGGAGGCGTCCCTCTTACTCCCACTGTACACTATGTACAACCAGCCTCACAGTAAAGCTTTTCAGATCTAGATCCCAGTCCTCTGGAGAAGCGGAGCATTGATAAACTTTTCTGACTCTTCTGCAGAAAGAAAATAACTCCCTCACAGAACATCCTAACCTCTCCTGCAGAGCTCTCCCAGCTGCTCACATAGCTACACAAGAGGGGGGGGGGGGGGGACAAACTCTGAGACATGCAGCTGCTTACCTTTGTGTGTTTGTTTGTGAGAGAGTGTGTCCTGCAGATGTATGTGTGTGTCGTTAGTCAGGCAGTGCTCAGAGAGCCTCGTGCTCCGGTTCAGTCACCTCCTCAAGCTCTGCTCATGTGCATATCTCCCATCTCACACAGGGGTTAATCTCTGGCTCTCTCACCCACTCTACTCCCTCTGTCCTGGGATCTCAACCGGTCCCCCTCCTAGAGAGCCAGAGTCCAGAGGCCTTCTGTCTGCAGCCTGCTGCCCAGCAAAGTCTCTTCTCTGTGGGCTCAGTGAGGCTAGGGTTAGAGCTGGAGCTCTGTCTGGAGCCTGGCTGAACTAGTGGCTACTTCAACCCACTGAGCTCCGACGCCTGGTGCCTCAAGGTTTTCACAAAGGATTGGATGGAGACTGAAGGGAGGGAGGAAGAGGGTGTGGAAGAGGGAGGCTGTTTTTCCCCTCCATTTCTCCCTTCGTCTTTTTTAGAACGTGCCAGCCCACCTCTGATGTCATTGGTCTGAAAAAGAGAGGGAGTATCAGAAGAACCTCCTCAAGTTTCACATCCTCCAGCACTCCTGCCCTGCTTTTTTAAGGAAAGTAAGAGAGAAAAAAGCCAGTTGGAGAAACTTTCAACTTAAAAAAAAAAATCTGTTTGAACTCACACAAGGAGGGTTTGTTTGGGGGTAAGGACAACACACACACACATTACCTTTAATGCACCATATATTCAAGTTCACGTCTGCCCCTGTAACCCCCATCCCATTAGTACCCCACAATTACCAGACAGCAGCTTCTCTCTGGCTAACTCCTCTGTGCTTAGACCCCTTCTGTGTGCAAGTCCATAAGACTCCCTCCATTCCTCTCCTCTCTTCCCAGGCTGTAGTGTATGTTCATGCTGTGCCACAGTTATACCGGTGTGGTGTACAGTTGACTGCATCTTCCTTTAAGGCCAATCCACGCTGTGCATCAGATTGTCTTTTACCATTATTACATGTCACGCTGTGAGATGTTAGCAAATGAAGACATTTCTATCAACCTGGCCAGATTGTTTGCTTCAGGTTTGTCATCACGTTCTGCGATTGGCTTGCGATGCTACGTCAGCCAACGAAGGCTATGTCAACTGCAGTGGTGCATTTGATCTGCGCATGTACCAGCAGTGCAAGCAAAGTGAGTTTGTAAAAACTGAAAGTATACATTTTAGAAGTAGTTTTCACATACAAACAATAACAACTAAACAAAAACAACTGTGGCTGAATTATTATCCTACACTTTCAAAAATACTAGTCGAATAAGACATGGGAGAGATGACACATTTTGGCAAGGAGATTTATTTATAGACTAATACAAGTCAGTAGCGGATTTAGATARGGGCAACATGGGCAGCCACCCAGGGCGGCATCTTGCCGGGGGCGGCACGGGGGGTTCGCCCAAGGTGCCATACAAGCTAGAACTGCCACATACACTTGAATCAAACATCCAAACCAAACTGAGTGAAGAACAGAAACCTCAACTAGCAAGCAAGTCTCAGCTATGAAGAGCGCGAAGGGGGGAGAGATTCTGGCAGGGGGTAGATTTTCATCACATCACCGTCCGTGTTGCTATTGGTCAGTCACCGGGATCGTCTCATAACACCAACCYCAGTACACGATAAAGGCAAAACATTTTGTCAGCGCCTACGACCGCACGTAGTGGTACTTCATCGTCAGAACTAGACCCTGTCACACTGAACAAGCCAAGACATCTGGCAGTTGTTTGCAACCTAAGAATGTTGCCTACAACATGGAAATTTGGTCTGCGACGGCAAAATTGTGGCAAGACAGACAAATAAAATCGAACCGTTTGTGCAGGCCTTTAGACACTATGCAATATACACAGCTGTGTGCGTGTGTGTGTGGATCACACTGATTTGTAGAGAGATGGGAAGGAGAGGCCAGCTCCAGGTGTATGGAGAGACCCTCTTCCTCTTCTCCCCTCTCCCTCCCCCTCTCACCTTTCCACACGCTCCTCTCCCTTTCCCCAACCATGAGACATGTCCGAGAGAGAGCAGTTGATTTGCATGTTTTGGAGAAAGGGATTTTTCTGGTTGCCAGACTGGTTGATAATATCCCACCAGATGGGGAGTTCTCTTCATGTCAGACACACTTCCAGATAGAACACTGGCATGAGAAGATGGGGATCAGMGGAGAGGAAAGGAAAGGAGGAGATATCTCATTTGTATATATATATCTCACACACTTAGGTTGGAGTCATTAAAACTCATTTTTCAACTACTCCACAAATTTCTTGTTAGCAAACTGTAGTTTTGACAAGTCGCTTAGGACATCTACTTTGTGCATGACACAAGTCATTTTTCCAACAATTGTTTACAGACAGATTATTTCACTTATAATTCACTGTATCACAATTCCAGTGGGTCAGAAGTTTACATACAATAAGTTGACTGTGCCTTTAAACAGCTTGGGAAATTCCAGAAAATTATGTCATGGCTTTAGAAGCTTCTGATAGGCTAATTGACATAATTTGAGTGAATTGGAGGTGTACCTGTGGATGTATTTCAAACTGGTCCCTTCTTGCTTGACATCATTTGGAAAATCAAAAGACGTCAAAGACCACACAAGTCTGTATCATCATTGGGAGCAATTTCCAAACGCCTGAAGGTACCACTTTCATCTGTACAACAATAGTATGCAAGTATAAACACTGGGGGACCACGTACCCGTCATACCGCTCAGGAAGGAGACGCGTTCTGTCTCCTAGAGAAGAATACTTTGGTGCGAAAAGTGCAAACAATCCCAGAACAACAGCAAAAGGCCTTGTGAAGATGCTGGAGGAACAAGTACAAAAGTATTTATATCCACAGTAAAACGAGTCTTATATCGACATAACCTGAAGGCTGCTCAGCAAGAAAGAAGCCACTGCTCCAAAACCGCCATAAAGCCAGACTACAGTTTGCAACTGCACATGGGGACAAAGATCGTTCTTTGGAGAAATGTCCTCTGGTCTGATGAAACAAAAATAGAACTTGTTGGCCATAATGACCATCCTTATGTTTGGAGGAAAAAGGGGGAGGCTTGCAAGCCGAAGAACCACATCACAACCGTGAAGCACGGGAGTGGCAGCATCATGTTGTGGGGGTGCTTTGCTGCAGGAGGGACTGGTGCACTTCACAAAATAGATGGCATCATGAGGCAGGAAAATTATGTGGCTATATTGAAGCAACATCTCAAGACATCAGTCAGGAAGTTTAAGCTCATCGCAAATGGGTCTTCCAAATGGACTATGACCCCAAGCATACTTCCAAAGTTGTGGCAAAATGGCTTAAGGACAGCAAAGTCAAAGTATTGGAGTTGCCATCACAAAGCCCCAACCTCAATCCTATAGAAAATTTGTGGTAGAACTGAAAAAGAGTGTGCGAGCAAGGAGGCCTACAAACCTGACTCAGTTACACCAGCTCTGTCAGGAGGAATGGGCCAAAATTCACCCAACTTATTGTGGGAAGCTTGTGGAAGGCTACCCAACACGTTTGACCCCAGTTAAACAATTTAAAGGCAATGCTACCAAATACTAATTGAGTGTATGTAAACTTCTGACCCACTGGGAATGTGATGAAAGAAATAAAAGCTGGGGAAAAAATGTCTCTACTATTCTGACATTTCACATTCTTAAAATAAAGTGGTGATCCTAACTGACCTAAGACAGGGAATTTTTGCTAGGATTAAATGTCAGGAATTGTGAAAAAATGAGTTTAAATTTATTTGGCTAAGGTGTATGTAAACTTCTGGCTTAAAGTATGTGTGTATACATACATACATACATACATACATACATACATACATACATACATACATACATACATACATACATACATACATACATACATACATACATACATATAAAGACTTAACTACATCCTGCTCTTGTCTCCTATTTCTGACCTGTGTGTGTGTGTTCTGGGCAGGTTTTACTCTTGCATGACTAACTGCCATCATCCGTCCGACACGCTATGATATTACCAGCTGTTTCTCCATAACCATTTGTCTGCACTCCTTCTCTCTGTCGCTCCTTTTCTCCTTCCCTATATCTCCCTCCGTTCCTCCCTCTCTCTCTGGTTCTAATCAGAGGGATGGTATCTATGTATGATGTAGCCATTACAGGGCTCCATGATAAGTGGTGCTGGCCCAGGACTAGTGTCTGCTGCTCTAGTGTTGTCAACACTGGGGGTTTGTAGTTGCACGGTTGCTTTCACAACTACTTGGCTTCGTGTGTGTGTGTGTGTGTGTGTCAGAAGGAACACAACTCTTGTCATGATGGTGTGAGACATTGCCTTGCATCTGCTGCTGCTCTCATTTCGAACATGAAAATGAGGGGGGAGAGAGATTCGAGGTTGGGGGGGGTTGAAGGGGAAATATGGAGACGTGATAGAAAGCAGTAGAGAATGACAGAGGGGGAGGGAGGGAGAGCCAAGAGGACAGTGCGGGTATGGGAAGGGCATCAGAGAGGGAGAGGGAGAATACACTGAGTGTACAAAACATTAGGAACACCTTTATTGTTTTGCCCTCAGAACAGCCTCAATTCATCGGGCATGGACTCTACAAGGTGTCAAGCGTTCCACAGGGATGCTGGCACATGTTGACTCCAATGCTTCCCACAGTTGTGTAAAGTGTGCTGGATGTCCTTTGGGTGGTGGAACGTGTGGAAAAACTAGCAGCGTTGCAGTTCTTGACACAAACCGGTGCACCTGGCACCTATTACCCTACCCTGTTTGTCTTGCCCATTCACCCTCTGAATGGCACACAAACACAATCATGTCTCAAGGCTTAAAAATCCTTCTTTAACCGGTCTCCTCCCCTTCATCTACACTGATTGGAGTGGATTTAACAGGTGACATCAATGTATGACTAACCGGATGGAAAATTGTGTGTTTCCTATTAGTGGTGTTTATGTGGTACACATTCCACTCATATCCATGTTATGTCTCGACTCCAGTGTAATGTCTTTAGACTACCGTCAAACGATATGTGTGTTGACTAAGGAGTAGGGATCAGTCAGTATGTGGTCTGGAATGTTTGCTTTGTTCCCTGGTGTTTTGAGTCACACCTCAGACAGATGGGCCTTATCCTCATTTAGCAGGTAGAACAGGGAGGGCTGAAATGGAGAAAATGAAAGGGAGAGATTGGTGTGTCTGCAGGCAACTAATGCAATCTTTTTCACTGAGTCAGCAGATTCGGTTCTCTGTTTGGGTTCATGTTTGTTTGTAAGAAAGATAAAGCTGAAGTTCCCATGGCAATTTGTTAGTCTAGTGTGTGTCCGTGTTCTAGGATTCTACTTAACCTAACCTACCTCTTGTGTTTTGAGTTTCTACACATGACAAGACCTTCACCATCTCTCTCTGTCTCTTACCCTCTCTCTGTGTAGGTATGTATCTGTCTGACCTYACGTATATAGACTCAGCGTATCCCTCTACTGGCAGCATCCTGGAGAATGAACAGAGATCCAACCTCATGAACAACATCCTGAGGATAATATCTGACTTGCAACGCTCCTGCACCTACGGTACATACACACACAGAGAGACACATACACCCTTCCCTGCTCCATACCCTAAGACATTTCTCTCTGTCTGTACAGATATACAAGTGTTGCCTCATGTCCAGAAGTATCTCAACTCAGTCATGTACATCGAGGAGCTACAGAAGTTTGTGGAGGATGACAACTACAAGTGAGTTGTGGCTCTGTAATGTTAATGGAGTTTGATTAGTTTGACCCTTTATTGGAAGTCATAATCGTGTGTGTGTGTGTTATGCGGGTTCCCATGTGTGATGTTGTGTTCAGGTTGTCGTTGAAGATGGAGCCAGGCTCCAGCACACCCCGCTCCACTGCCTCTAGAGAGGACCTTATAGGTTCGGATGTGTCTGCGTCTCCTCTGTGTGGCCGTAAGGGCCCCATTGCAGACGGAACCAAAGTCCCTCCCACGCCCCCCTCCCCCCGGAACCTCCTCCCCTACGGACACAGGAAGTGTCACAGCCTGGGCTACAAGTGAGTCACCCACTACCGAAGGCTAACTTTAGCATCCATTACCACATAACATCTGAGTGCAGTGCTTCCCACTTCAGAATCTTCTGGATTCCAAGCCATAATCATCCCCATGTGCTCTTTTAGGGATTTAGCACATTGTACTGCATTGGTTCATTGGTTGTCATATATGTTTTCTAATAGTTATTTTGTTTCTCTGTAGTTTTATTCATAAGATGAATACGGTAGAGTTTAAGAGCGCTACATTCCCCAATGCTGGTTCTCGTCATCTATTGGACGACAGCGTCATGGAGAGCCACACCCCTACGAGAGGACAGGCCGAGAGCTCAACGCTCTCCAGCGGCATCTCACTGGGTTAGACAGACACACACACAACTGTGTTTTTATTCCTGTCTTTTGACTTTGACAGTAACACTGTCTCTTTGTTTATCTGCAGGGAGCAGTGAGGGTTCAGAACTCAGTGAAGAGATGTCCTGGCCAGCCTTTGAGAGGTAAGTCTGAACGCACGCACATACACACACACACACACACACACACACACGATGATGTGTGAAGCTCTTTGAGCAAACCTTAGCCCACAGGCAAGCAGCACTTACTCCCTTGTGAGCTGCTGTTCTACTAGCCTGTCTCTCTGGCTACATGATAGTGGGACCGAGATGCTTTGGTAATGTCTAGGCTTCAGCTCAGTGGGCGAACACCGTCTAGTGGTGTGCAGACGACCGGGGTTCAAACCTAGTAACTGGTCACAGAAGCCCTTATGTCCGAGCGTCCGTTGCTTTGTACCAAAAACACCAGTCCTGAAAGAATCTGTGAAGGGAAAAAAACGTCCTCAAACCAACCCTTAAAGTTGTGCTGGAATGAGCCGAGCTGAGAGAGCCCAACCTTTACTGTTCCGTGCCCCCAACCTGTCCCTGTCCTCTGCCGAACAGGACTCGGTTCTATCACTCTCTGGGGCCTGTGACCCGCGTGGCCAGAATCCCCTACAGAGGAGGCCTGAGGCCCAGCAGGTACACACACATTACCACCTCCTCCTCTACACCCCTCTCAACACCCACGCCCCCTTCTCAACTCTCTCTCCACCCTGCCATCTGCCGCCAATATCTGCTCTATCTCTGCCCGAGGCCACTGTGCTGGTGTGTGTGTTGAAGGTGGTGGGAGTGTGTGTGTGTGTGTGTGTGGTATAGTGTGTGTGTGTGTGTGTGGTATAAACGGGTGGTGGGCCTCTGTGGGTGACTCTCCGTTAAACCAGACCATCTTAGCAACTCTCATTCTCCCCGTATGGCATCTCTCACACATGCAATGAACCAATATGCAATATGGAGCCTGCAGGTTTTCTAAGAGGTGACAGTGAGTTTCTAGTGTACCACACAGCTGGGAGCTCTGCCCTGTGTCAGTCAGGGATGACCTCCCATAGACTTTTCTAGCTCCATACAGTTCAGATGGGTGGATTCTCTCACTCTGTCTCTCTCTTTCATATATACAGTGCCTTCGGAAAGTGTTTAGACCCCTTTGATCCGCTACCCTTACGCAACTCGCAGCCCCCAAAAACAAGCTCCATGTTCCACTCAGCCAATTCAAGCTCTCCCTAGCGTGTTCACACAGAAACTAGAGAACAACGAACCCCATTCTCACAACAGACAAACCATCTGCGTATACCGGAGTTCCGTGGCTCCCTTTTGTCTTTCCCTTTGCCTGTCCGAAGAACCAGGATCAACATATTTCCCTCCTCTCACGAAGCCTCGAAACATCTTTGAAGCAACCTTCCCTGTGTGCTTATAAAGCCATCGCACCCTCTGTAATGTGCATAAAGGCAAGATCACCCATGCTCCGTTTCTAACTCCGTCAAGAAAATGCCTAACTTCGGCTCGTTTACTGTTTGCCCTGTTATTTCAAACCCTTTCGTCCTCCCCTCTCCCTCTGATCAAAGTAACTCTGTGCGCGTTGATTGCACCTGGCTTTCATACATCCCATTTTCAAGCTTTTATCCCGCCCACACCCGCGCGTTCCATCTCGCTCCGAGAAGTATCCGATACAATTCGAATAAGACTCGTCCGCCTCACCCCCCTCGTCCGCGCTTTCCTCTGCAATAAGCATCTTTTCTCTCCTATAACATCTGCGCCCACCAGTTCCCCCTCTGTGTCGCCACAGCGTCCGCATCAGCTTCTCCAGTTATGCTCGCCGCTCCTCGGTCTTAATCTTTCCGTCCAAAACGCACCGTAATCTAGAGAGACTAGTTTCATCCCAAGTCACGATCTCTCCCCTCAGCTCCACTCCTTGGACAACACTCCTTGACACCTCTTCTTTATAAACAAATATCTCAGACACCTCCTACACTCCTCCTTACTGCCCGATGCCAGTGCCCGGGTACCGGAGCGTAAAACCCGCCCCAATAAATAAGACACACCTCTGTTCACCTGTAGGCTGGAGTCCACTCGCGATGAAAATTGACAACTGGGCAATGTCAGAAATGTCGGTGTCTCATCCACAGCCACAGAATATGCAATGAAATTCTTTTCCCTTTTCCACCAAGGCTGCCTCTTTTAATTGATGGACAACCTGGTCTACACTCTCTCGCAATGTGGTGTTCTGCTCAGACTCACATTTAAAAAGATTGCCTTTTTCTGCGGCAAACTTTCACAAACTTTAATCATGCAGTTTTTGATGAAATGCCCCTCCGTAAATGGCCGGCTGATTTACGATCTTCTGCCAAATAAAACTGGCCTGTGACAGCAGCCTGGCCTTGTGATTTGGCTTTTTGAACAGATCCTGTCGAGATTTGAGGCCTCGTTTTAATTCCTCTGCCTTTTGTTAGCCTGTTTCCATGTCCATATTTTTGTTTTTGCCGCGTGTTTCGTCAGTCGTCTCAGATATTACTCTTTCAGTACCGCCACACCTTTCTCCACACAGAAGACACACAGGTTCCAGCTACCTCCGTGAACATATACTCCGACTCCCACCTTGTTTGAACAACCCCCGTTCTCAGTGTCCACCTTCCTTTTGCATTTTTGATGGGTATCTGAAAGTTAATTTTACTGTGTATGCTGACGACTCTGTGCCAATAAATATTGAAATGAAGCACCTACTGCTCGGTCGTCCACCTTGCATTGTGGGAAATGAGTATTGGTGCGTGTAAAAGATCTGCGGCTGCCGGCTTGCTGCGGTCTGCGGGTCCGGTTCTAATAATAAATCAAATCATCCCAGCGGCCGTAAAAAACCTTCTCGCGGGCCGATGTGGCCCGCGGCCTTGACTCTGACATATGTGCTCTGATAACCTAACAAAATGTGGGAAAAGT
>NC_036853.1:19908322-19917901 GCF_002910315.2 Salvelinus sp. IW2-2015
ATACAGTGCCTTCGGAAAGTGTTTAGACCCCTTTTACTTTTCCCACATTTTGTTAGGTTACAGCCTTTTTCTAAAATGTATTTAAACAATGTCCTCATCAATCTACACACACTACCACATAATGACAAAGTAAAAATAGGTTTGACATTTTTGCCAAAAAAATATATATATWTTTTTTAAACATCACATTAACATAAGTATTCAGACCCTTTACTCATTACTTTGTTGAAGCACCTTTGGCAACGATTACAGCCTCAAGTTTTCTTGGGTATGACGCAATAAGCTTGGCACACCTGTATTTGGGGAGTTTCTCCCATTCTTCTCTGCAGATCCTCTCAAGCTCTGTCAGGTTGGATGGGGAGTGTTGCTGCACAGCTATTTGCAGGTGTCTCCAGAGATTTTCGATGGGGTTCAAGTCCTGGTTCTGGCTGGGCCACTCAAGGACATTCAGAGACTTGCCCCACGCCACTCCTGCGTTGTCTTGGTTGTGTGCTTAGGGTCGTTGTCCTCTTGGAAGGTGAATCTTCACCCCAGTCTGAGGTCCTGAGCGCACTGGAGTAGGTTTTCATCAAGAATCTCTATGTACTTTGCTCCGTTCATCTTTGCCTTGATCCTGACTAGTCTCCCAGTCCCTGCCGCTGAAAAATGCTGCCACCACCATGCTTCACCGTAGGGATGGTGCCAGGTTTCCTCCGGACGTGACGCTTGACATTCAGGTCAAAGAGTTGAATCTTGGTTTCATCAGACCAAAGAATCTTGTTGCTCATGGTCTGAGAATCTTACGGTATCTTTTGGGAACTCCAAGCGGGCTGTCGTGTGCCTTTTTACTGAGGAGTGGCTTCCGTCTGGCCACTCTACCATAAAGACAATTCCTTCAACCTCATTGCTTGGTTTTTGATCTGACATGCACTGTCAACTTAGATTGTAAACTGTCATGGTAAAACATGTAGATTCAATGGTTGTAAAGATGGGGAGAAGTCTGTCCATAATAAGGTGATGCTCTGCTTTTTTGACACCACACTCCAAAAAGCAAGTCCTGCAGGCTCAAGTTTTGTCCTGATTATTGTCCAGTAGTGTGGTCAAGTGCTGCAAAGAAATACCTAGTTAAGCTGGAGCTGGTCCAGAACAGAGCGGCACGTCTTGCTCTTTATTGTAATCGGAGGGCTTGTATAAATACTGTGCATGTCAGTCTCTCTTTGTTAAGAGTTGAGGAGAGACTGACTGCATCACTTCTTCTTTTTATAAGAAACAATGTGTTGAAAATCTCATTGTTTACATAGTCAACTTACACACAGCTCTGACACACACTTACCCCACCAGACATGCCACCAGGGGTCTTTTCACAGTCCCCAAATCCAGAACAAATTCAAGAAAGCTTACCATATTGTATAGAACCATTATTGCATGGACCTCCGTTCCATCTTATATTTCTTAATTGAACAGATAAAGCAACACCTCACAGCACAACGCGCCTCCGCTATTTGACTTAGATCGCTTGTGTGTATGTATTGATATGTAGGCTACGTGTGCCTTTTTGTAAAAGTAAAAAAATAACATGTTTWAAAAAAAATAACATTTATGTAGTTCTGTGCTTGAGCTGTTGTCTATTAATGTTCTGTATTATGTAATGTTTTGTGTTGACCCCAGGAAGAGTAGCTGCTGCTTTTATAACAGCTAATGAAGATCCTAATAAAATACCAAAAACTGTGGAACCTTATATAGACAGGTGTGCCTTTCCAAATCCTCAATTGAATTTACCACAGGTGGACTCCAAATAAGTTGTAGAAACATCTCAAGGGTAATCAATGGAAACAGGATGCACCTGATCTCCATTTCGAGTCTCGTAGCAAAGGCTCTGAATACTTATGTGTATCTGGGGTTTTTTATAATTTTTTTATACATTTGCAAAAAAATAAAACCCTATTTTCACTTTGTCATTATTGGGTATTGTATGTAGATTGATTAGAATTTTTTTTCATTTAATACATTTTAGAGTAAGGCTGTAACGTAACAAAATTAGGAAAAAGTCAAGGGGTCTGAATATTTTCCAAATGCACTGTATGCCTCACTGGTGTCCTTCTAGTTCCCACTGGCTGCCCTCTTCTTACTCTCTGTGATCACAGGCAGAAAGACACTGCACTGGAACCTCCCAGACAGGAAAATATATCTGTGAAATTGATTCAAAGCAAGCCAAATACTGCTGCTACAATTTATTAAATATGCAGATGGTTCAGATATTGATTAATGAGGAAACTTCCCTGCAGATTCCGATTGGCCCTACATCAAAGAAAAAGCTTTCCGAATGTCTGCATGTGTGACTGTGTCCGTTTTGTGCCTGTGTTTATGTCCTTGTCTCTGTGTTTTGTGCCTGTGTTTATGTCCTTGTCTCTGTGTCTGTGCCTGTGATTTGCTTTGTTTTTGTCCTTGTCTCTCTGCGTGTGTGTGCTTCTCTGTCATAGGGCTGGGCAATATATTGTGAATACCGGTATGGTACCACATGGATGGATTTTTACAATGCCGTCTAACAGTATTTTGATACTTCGCCAAACTAAATGAAACGTTCAACACTCACTTTTGTCCTAGTTTGGTTCAATGTATAACCATCAGAATGGAGAAATCCCATTACAATCACTTAGAATTAATTTGTTGCCTTCCTACTCATAAAACATGTTTCAAACTTTTTTATTATTCAGAAACAAATATACTGTCAAATACCGCCATACTGTAAAAAATTAGAGAAATATTGTGATATTATATTTTCGCGATATCGCCCAGCCCTACGTGTGTGTGTTTCGCCGTAAGTGTGTGTTGTAATTGTGCTGTGTTCTGCTCTAGCTCTGCTGAGTCTGAGGAGTTAGCAGTGCACCTGTACCCTGGAGCCGTCACCGTGCAGGGGGTCCTACGACGCAAGACTGTCTTCAAGGAGGGCAAGAAACCCACCGTGAGAAAGAACACACACTGCATACATCAAGAACATACTGTAAATTGGTCTTTCTATAAATAATAGGGATAATGTGTGACATTGGGATAAAAATGTCAAAATAGTTTGAAATAAAAATTATTTTTATGCAGTTCCACTTGTGAACTTAAAATAAAAGTAAATATATGCAAATTGCCCATAACTCAACCTCCACCACCTATACAACCACATAGGCCTATACATCCTTTAAGCACGGTTCATACAGATATTGGTAAGTCAAATTCAATGACTTTGAGACTTTTTCAAGCGCTTAATTACAATTTTCAAGGACCTCAATGTTATGTCATTTTACATATAGTGCATAAAATAGAATCCCACCTCATTACCATTTTAAGAAAAAAAAATGGGGGGGGCTTTGCCAATGCATTGATATTATAATTATTACATTTTCAAATATGTAAGAATAATGTGGACATTGCCTGTAGACTGGCCAACGCAGGCACACATAATGCCTATGACCATGAATAGAGGTGGCATTAATCTCACCTTCGCCATTTGAATCTCACCATTGCTGTTTTTATAATGGAAGGATTTGTATGGTAAGCCAAGTTGAAGCCAACATTAGATGTTGTCATTCTTATAATAACCGCACCTGGTTTTACCGCAACAGAGTAGTGCAACAACACCCATCAATTGAAGCAAAGGGAATCAAACCTAAGTACCCACATCTCTCACAAAATCTAATCAGAAATTAAATCACGGATAATTATAAGGGAGCAGGAGAACTTATATCGGCTACAATAATTACAAGGACTTTTCAAACACCAAATGTAGGAAATGTTTGATTTTCAAGGTAGGCCTATTAGAGCTGCGGTGTTCAGCTATGCGTTGTTTTAATTGTCTTTTCGTTTGTCCTCCCTTGGTCTCCCTCGATAGTACTCCCTTGGTTTTGCATGAGATGATACCCCTAACAGGGATTTTTGGACCTGTATGTGGGTGACTAGAAGGGTGTTTTTATAGTGCTATTGCACTGTGTGCATGAACCACATTTGTAGCACCCGTTTGGAATGGGTGTCTGAGTGGGCTCAGGGGGCATGTTTGATCTCATCATGCTATCTCCAATATTGCGACCACCCTTATAGAACACCGGTGGGGGTTCCTTGAAGAGGTGTGCGATTTTGTTTTTAATGTTGTTGTTTTTGTCTGATTGCAGAATATGTCAGTGCTTTTTCAGGATTGCTTTCATTTTCTCCGAACCCTTGGTGTACTTTGTGCAAAAGGCGGTTGAGTTGTTTTTCTTCTTTGGTTGAGTTTTTAGTAATTCCACTCTTGGTTTTTGAGATTTCCATCATTGCCGCATCAAGAGTTTTGTCCTTGTAGCCTCATTTTGAATTTCTGTCCTTTTTTTTTAGCATGGCTGTCAATTTGTCTGGTGGCCACAGATTTGTTTAACCCTGCATAACTGGCTGTATGGTAGACCATTCTTGAGGGGAAGAGGATGCATACTATCCGCACATAGCAAGGTATTGAAGGTCTGTGGGCTTTGTGTGTAAGTCTGTGTGTAATGCATCATTCTCTTTGATGATCCATAAGTCCAGGTAGTTTATTTTTCTCTCGTCAGTCTGTATGGTGAATTTGAGATATTCAGAGCTCCCGTTTAGATTATGGAATTTATTTAGTTCCTGCTGACTTCCTTCCCAGAGCACAAAGACATCATCTATGCATCTCTTACCTAGGAGGATTTTAGAAAGTAGGGGGTGTGTCTCTGTTTTYWAAAGGAGTGCTTCCTGGAATTGTCCCACGTACAGGTTTGCATAGTTGGGGAAAAAGGGGAGCCCATGGATACACCCTGAATTTGAAGGAAAAAGTCTGACTCAAAGACGAAGTAGTTATTGGATAATACCAGTTCAGTAAGTTGTAAGATGCAATCATTGGATGGAGCAAGGGTAGAGTCTCTCTGCTGAAGGAAGTGTTGCAGTGCCTGCAAGCCTCCAGTGTGTGGGATGTTAGTATACAAGCTCTCCACATCACATCAAAAGTGGCCAGCAAGGTGCCTTCTGGTATCCTTCCTAAGCCCTCTATCAATGAGATCATGTGACTAGTGTCTTTGACATATGATGGGAGATTCTCAACCATCGATTTTTATTGTGGTCATCCACAAACTTAGAAATGTTGGATGTCACAGAGTCGATTGCTGCTACAATGGGTCTACCTGGAGGAGGAGACACTCATTTGTGTAATTTGGTGACTGTATAGAAAGTTGGTATCTTGGGAGATTTCACACACAAACTCAGCAAAAACAGAAACGTCCCTTTTTCAGGACCCTGTCTTTTCAAAGATAAGTTGTAAAAATCCAAATAACTTCACAGATCTTCATTGTAAAGGGTTTAAACACTGTTTCACATGCTTAATGAACATTCACCTGTGGAACGGTCGTTAAGACACTAAGAGCTTACAGACGGTAGGCAATTAAGGTCACAGTTATAAAAACTTAGAACACTAAAGAGGCCTTTCTTCTGACTCTGAAAAACACCAAAAGAAAGATGCCCAGGGTCCCTGCTCATCTGCGTGAACGTGCCTTAGGCATGCTGCAAGGAGGCATGAGGACTGCAGATGTGGCCAGGGCAATAAATTGCAATGTCCGTACTGTGAGACGCCTAAGACAGCGCTACAGGGAGACGGGACTGACAGCTGATCGTCCTCGCAGTGACAGACCACGTGTAACAACACCTGCACAGGATCGGTACATCCGAACATCACACCTGCGGGACAGGTACAGGATGGCAACAACAACTGCCCGAGTTACACCAGGTAGGCACAATCCCTCCATCGGTGCTCAGACTATCCGCAATAGGCTGAGAGAGGCTGGACTGAGAGCTTGTAGGCCTGTTGTATGGCAGGTCCTCACCAGACATCACCGGCAACAACGTCGCCTATGGTCCCACCGTTGCTGGACCAGACAGGACTGGCAAAAAGTGCTCTTCTCTGACGAGTCGCAGGCTTGTCTCACCAGGGGTGATGGTCGGATTCGCGTTTATCGTCGAAGGAATGAGCATTACACCGAGGCCTGTACTCTGYAGCGGGATCAATTTTGGAGGTGGAGGGTTCGTCATGGTCTGGGGCGTTGTGTCACAGCATCATCGGACTGAGCTTGTCATTGCAGGCAATCGCAACGTTGTGCGTTACAGGGAAGACATCCTCCTCCCTCGTGGTACCCTTCCTGCAGGCTCATCCTGACATGAGCCTCCAACATGACAATGCCACCAGCCATACTGCTCGTTCTGTGTGTGATTTCCTGCAAGACAGGAATGTCAGTGTTCTGCCATGGCCAGCGAAGAGCCAAGATCTCAATCCCATTGAGCAAGTCAGGGACCTGTTGGATCGGAGGGTGAGGGCTAGGGCCATTTCTCACAGAAATGTCCGGGAACTTGCAGGTGCCTTGGTGGAAGAGTAGGGTAACATCTCACAGAAAGAACTGGCAAATCTGGTGCAGTCCATGAGGAGGACATGCACTGTAGTACTTAATGCAGCTGGTGGCCACACCAGATACTTACTGTTACTTTTGATTTTGACCCCCCTTTGTTCAGGGACACATTTTTAATTTTCTGTGGAACTTGTTCAGTTGTTGACTCTTATGTTCATACAAATATTTACACATGTTAAGTTTGCTAAATAAACGCAGTTGACAGTGAGAGGACGTTTCTTTTTTTGCTGAGTTAGAATCATTTTTTGGTGATTTGTCCTGATTCCAAACAGCTTGCCACTGTGGTTGGGATATAATGCAGGAATTCCAGGGTAGGGTCATAATTCAGTTTGCGATAGAAGTCACCTTTAGATAGTTGTCGGCGACGTTTATTCAGTCACATTTGTTTTGTATACAAATTCTTCCTCCTTTGTCACATTTTTTTATGATAATCGAAGGATCTGACTTTAAGTCCTTAAGAGCCATTCTCTCGTCGCTACTCAGGTTATCATAGGATTTGTGTTTCTGTTTGTCTTTCAGTAGGACACCTACATCATTTTCAACAATCCTACAGAAGGTTTCTATGGACGCATTGCGTTTGGGGGGAGGTACAAATGAACTTTTTGCTCTGATTGTGGTTCTCTGAGATCTCAGGTACCTCAGCTGGGTTAATCTCCTTGACTCACGGTAGGACAGGTAAATCTATTGATTAGCGTGGTAGACCTATGTATACATCTCACTGAAGATGACATTTCAAGTGGAGTCATGTAAGTTTCACTCTTAACAAAGAACTCACACCATCTCAGATTATGGAAAAACTTGAATAGATCTGGATGTCAAAGTCATTCATGTGGGTACAAATGTTAACCCCTTATTGAGAACACTGAGGTGAGCTGATGTCAAGGTCTTGCTTGATAAGTTGGAGACATTTAGCGCCTGTTGGACTGGGCGCTCGTCCTGGGTCTCAATTGATGGGTGTCGCGGGGTGGTAGRGGATTTCTTCTTAACCCGACGAATGCGCCGAACCCTCTTACGTGCTGGGGGTGTTGGCCTCGACGGTGCCCCCGCCCTCTGCTGTAGATAAAACGCTCACCGTTGGTAGAGGAGACGGAGTTAGTGCTGTCTGTGGATAGTTGGTCTGACAGAGGACCTCGGCGTCTGTCATCGGCTTGTCTCTTCTTGTGCTCAGGATCTCGCCAGAGGTATAGTAGTCTGTTCTTTCCTTCCAAATCTGGTTTCTACTTCTTGATTTTCCTCTCCTTCAGTTCAGTCGTAAACTTTTAATGAGATCATCCAGTTTGATAGTCATTAAGCTCATCTCGTAGAGCTTGTGAATTTAACTGAGGTTGCAATCTCAGTAATATCCTTTTTAAGTTGTTCAATGATCAGTCAGCAGGTTAATTAAACAGCTCGACATCAAATGTGCATCTAACAATTATTATGTAATGCGCACCCAACAAGTAGCATGTAAAGTTATTGAAGAACGACGTTAATGACAGTATCGATTTAGGTTTTTTCAAGTATCAAGGTAAGGTGATTATTTCGGTTAGGAGCATTCACATACATTATTTTGGGTTGTGTGCCCATTTTCACGCCGTTACATAAGTAGATACGAAATGTTACATAGTTGCACAGCATTTCTGAGAACTCTATACAAAAAGCTGTGTGGCAGCTAGATCAAGGATTCTTATAAGGTTCAATGTCCAATTTAACTGATTCATGCTTTATCAACACTGACTGTACAAAAAAACACATTTAAGAACACTTTCTTAATATTGAGTTGCACACCCTTTTGCCCTCAGAACAGCCTACATTCGTCAGGCATGGACTCTACAAGGTGTCAAACCTTCCACAGGGATGCTGGCCCATGTTGACTCCAATGCTTCCCTCAGTTGTCACGTTAGCTGGATGTCCTTTGGGTGGTGGACCATTCTTGATACACACGGGAAACTGTTGAGCGTTGCAGTTCTTGACACACTCAAACCGGTGCGCCTGACACCTACTACCATACCCCTGTTCAAAGGCACTTAAATCTTTTGTCTTGACCATTCTCCCTCTGGCACACATACACAATCCATGTCTCAAGGTTTAAACATCCTTCTTTAATCTGTCTCTTCTCCTTCATCTACACTGATTTGAAGTGGATTTAACAAATGACATCAATAAGGGATCATAGCGTTCACCTGGATTCACCTGGTCAGTCTGTCATAGGTGTTCTTAATGTTTTGTGCACTCAGTGTACACTTAACACATGATTGTTTATGTATGACTAACAGGATGATAGAATATTGTGTGTGTTCTATTAGAGGTGTTTGTGTGGTACGCATTCCACTCATATCCATGTTATATCTCAACTCGTGTGACCCCATTAGACTGGCAGCCATATGAATTACCCATGAGCCCTCAATTCAGGAGACGCACACACACACGGCTCCAACATGCCGCCAAACATTCTGTTCTACTCCGTGTATGTTGCCCTAAGAGTTGTGCAAAGTTGGTAGAATCTTAAACTCAAAGCTCTTAAAGGTGCTTRCACCAATCATTAACTCAGGGGGGTGCAGACTTACTTTCTTTCACTTTGGAAATGTGGAGTAGGTTGTGTAGATCTGTAGAAAATCCCTTATGTCATTTTAAGGAAGCAAAATGTGTAAAACGTTTAAGGGGCTGTAAACTTTCTATAGGCACTGTATAGTACAGTACACCTCAGAGGGAAAAAAACTACCAGCTCCCTCCCTCCCTCTCCCCTTTTCTGTTTCTCAGCTCTTTTACTGTGCTGCTTCTGTTCTGTGCTCTTTCTCCAGATTTTCTCTTCCCGCTCTCCTTTTTCTTCAGTCATTCCCTGCTCTCTCTCATATCTGCCTGTCATCCTGACTATCTTAGTTCTGTCAAATGAGCTTCTCTCTGCTGTCTCTCTGGGATAAACTCATCTGGACATGGTTATATACCTGAGGCTGGTAGGGCTGACGTACGTAACGTTGACAGGGTGGCATTAGCATAAGGGTTACTGTAGGTGACATAACTGTTTTCTTTGATGTAAGGACTTCCTGCTCTCTCTCTGTGGGTTTCCTCAGCAGATGTCATTGAGAACAGATATTTTATTCTCCAACCAACCAGGCCTGAGAACCTCCACCCAAACCATCAATGGACATTGTCTGTCTGTCGCTTGCTCTGTCTGTCTGTCGCTTGCTCTGTCTGT
>NC_036853.1:19917913-19921705 GCF_002910315.2 Salvelinus sp. IW2-2015
CTCTGTCTGTGTCTGTCGCTTGCTCTGTCTGTGTCTGTCGCTTGCTCTGTCTGTGTCTGTCGCTTGACGTATGTGTCTGTCGCTTGACGTATGTGTCTGTCGCTTGACGTATGTGTCTGTCGCTTGACGTGTCTGTCGCTTGACGTATGTGTCTGCCGCTTGCTCTCTGTCTGTCGCTTGCTCTCTCTGTCTGTCTGTCGCTTGCTCTCTCTGTCTGTCTGTCGCTTGCTCTCTCTGTCTGTCGCTTGCTCTCTCTGTCTGTCTGTCGCTTGCTCTCTCTGTCTGTCTGTCGCTTGCTCTCTCTGTCTGTCTAGAGAGATTTCTCCTCCTCTCCTCCCATCCTCTCCCTCTCTCTCTCCCCTGCATCATTCCTCTCTCTCCTCTCAGTCTTCTCCCTCATCATCTCTCCCTCTCTCCTCTCCCTTCAATCCCCCTCCTCTCTCCTCATCAAATCCCCCCTCTCTCTCTCCCTATTCACACCCTCTCTCTCCCTCATCATCCCTCCCTCATCATCCCTCCCTCATCATCCCCCCCTCTCTCTCTCCCTCATCAATCTCTCCTCATCTCTCTCCTCTCTTCTCTCATCATCACCCCCTCTCTCTCTCCCTCATCATCCCCCCCCTCTCTTCTCCCTCATCATCCCCCTCTCTCTCCCCTCATCACTCATCCCCCTCTCTCTCTCTCCCTCATCAATCCCCCCACCTCTCTTCTCTCCCTCATCATCCCCCCTCTTCTCTCTCTCCCTTCATCATCCCCGCCTCTCTCTCTCTCCCTCATCATCCCCCCTCTCTCATCCTCTCCCTCATCATCCCCCTCTCTCTTCTCTCTCCCTCATCATCCCTCCCTCTCTCTCCTCATCCTCGCCTCCTCTCTCTCATCACCTCCCTCTCTCTCTCGCCTCATCATTATCCCTTCCCTCTCTTCCTCATCTACCTCCTCTCCCCTCATTCATCCCCTCCTCTCATCTCTCTCTCCATCTTCCTCTCTCGTCATCTCTCGTCCTCTCGCATCATCCCTCTCTCCCTCTATACTCTCACGGCCATCCCTCCCTCCCTCAATCTCTTCCCAGCCTATCCTCCCTGCGTCATGGTCTCCGTCCCATCTCAGGAGACTCCCCGCCTATACCTCGCGTGCAGCCTCCCCACATCACTCCTACTCCCGCCATCATGCTCGCCGTCATACTCTTCCGCATCTGCCTCCCCTCCATGCAGCCTCCCTGCCGCTCCCTCGATCTCGTACTCTCCAGCATCGGGCCATCCCTCCTCCCACTCCCTTCATACTCGTCGCCCGCCATCCCCCCTGCTCCATCGCTCTCTCCGCCTGCCATCAACCTCCCTCCCTCCTCCCTCGCATCCCGCTCCCTCCCTCCCTCATCTTCCCCTCGCTGCACTCCTCCTCCCGCTCATCCTCCCGATCCTCCCTCCTCAATGCCCGCGCATCGCCATCACCTTCCCTCCCTCGCCGCGCCATGCGTATCCCTCCCTCTCTCCGCCCCGCCCATCCCCTCCCCTCCTCCCGCGCTCGCCATCCCTCCCCTCCCCCGCCCCCTCGCCGTCCCGCTATAGCCTCGCGCATGCCTCCCTGCAGCCTACCATCCGAAGCCTCTACCTCGTCCGCCCTGCCAATCCGCTCGGCCCCTCCTCTCCCCCCCGCGCATCCCTCCCTCCCCCCGCGCCATCCTCTCCTCGTCTCGCATCCCGCGCCATCCCTCCGCTCATCCTCCTCCCCTCCCCGCCATCCCTCCCTCCCTCCCCGCCATCCTCCCTTCCGTTTCGCCATCCCTCCCTCCCGTCCTCACCATCCGTCCTCGCATCGCCTCCGTCCTCCCCTCCATCTCCCCTTCCCCTCCCTCCCTCCTCCTCCGCTCCCCCCCCCAGGCCATCCCTGCGCCCGTCCCTCCACCCTCCCTCCCCTCGCCAGTCCCTCCCTCCCTCCCGCCTCCCTCTCCATCCCTCCCTCCCGCACACTCCCTCCCCCTCCCGCCATCCTCTCCCTCCGCCATCCTCCCTCCCCGCCCATCTCCCTCCCTACCCTCCCGGCCATCGCCTACCCTCCCTCCTCCGCCATCATGGCTCCCGTCCTCCCGTCTCGCCATCCTCCCCGTCCTCTGCATCGGCTCCTCCCCCCTGCACATCTCGCCTGAGCCCTCCCTCCCTTCACCTCCTGCATGGCCCTCCGCCCTCAGTTGCTCATGCCCTCCCGCCCTCCTCTCTCCCTCCAGGCCATCCCTCCTCCCTTGCCCATCTCTCCTGCTCCTCCCTCCTCCCTCCCTCATCCCTGTCCAGCCATCTCCTCCTCCTCCCGCCATCCCTCCCAGATCTGCCTCCCGCATCGTGGTCCGTTTCGGATCGTCCTGGCGACGAGTCCGGTCGCCCCTCCTCCCTCCCTACCTACCCGTCCATCCCCCCCCTCCTCAGCCATCCCCCCTCCCTCCTCCATCTTCTGCGCATGCCCTCCTCCCTCAGCCTCACCTCGCCTCCATACATCCCTCCGCCCTCCCCCTCCCTTCGCCCTCCCTCGCTCCCGCCATCCCTCCTCCTCTCCCTCTCCTGCGCATCCCCTCCCTTCCCTCCTCCCTCCCCCGCCCATCCTTCCCCTCACCCCTCCCTCCCTCCCCGCCAGCCCTCCCTTCCCATCCCTCCTCGCATCGTCTCCTCCTCCCTCCCGCATCCGTCCCTCCCTCCCTCCCCGCCATCCCCATCCTTCGCCTCCCCGCGTCGCCTGCGATCTCCTCGCCTCCTCCCCTCCGTCCCCGCCATCCTCCCTCCCTCCCTGCCGCTCCCGCCCTAGTCCCATCCCACTCCCTACCCTCCGCGCGATCCCTCCCCTCCCTCCGCATCCCTCTTCCCCTCCCCATCCCTCCGCTCTCCACCTCCGCGCTATCCCTCCCTCCTCTCAACTTCTCTCCAGCTCCTCCCTCCCTCCCAATCTCTCTCAAATCATCCTCCGCCATCCTCTCCGCTCGTCCCATCCCTCCCTCCTCCCATCTCTCTCCTCCCTCATCTCTCCATCCTACTCTCCCTCCCCTCATTCTCTCCATCCCCTCATCTCTCCATCCCTCTCTCCTCCCTCATCTCTCCATCCCTCCCTCATCTCTCTCCCTCCTCCCTCCTCATCTCTCCCATCCCTCATCTCTCCATCCCTCCCTCCCTCATCTCTCCATCCCTCTCTCCCCTCATCTCTCCCACTCCCTCCCTCTCTCCTCCCTCTCCCTCCCTCCCTCATCTCTCCATCATCTCCTCCCTCATCTCTCCCTCCCTCCCTCATCTCTCCCTCCCTCATCTCATCTCTCATCTCTGCCATCCCTTCCCTCCCTCCCCATCTCTCCACCCCTCTCCTCATCTCTCCAATCTCTCCTCCTCCCTCTCTCTCCCTCCCTCGCTCATCTCTCCCTCCCTCCCTCATCCTCTCCATCCCCTCATACTTCTCCATCCTCCTCTCCCTCATCTTCCATCCCTCCCTCCTCATCTCCCTCTCCCTCATCTCTCCTCCCTCCCTCCTCATCTCTCCATCCTCCCTCCCTCATCTCTCCTCCTCATCTCTCCATCCCTCCTCCCATCTCTCTCCATCGCCTCCCCTCCCTCAATCTCTCCATCCCTCCCGCTCATCTACTCCACTCCTCCTCCCGCTCATCTCTTCCTCCCTCGCCTCCTCCTCTCATCTCTCCTCCCTCCTCATTCTCCCATCCCTCGCTCTCCTCCTCTCATCTCTCCCTCCCTCCCTCATTCTCTCATCCCTCCCTCGTCCTGCATTCTCGCCATCCCTCCTTCATCCCTGCCCTCATCTCCATCC
>NC_036853.1:19922588-19967984 GCF_002910315.2 Salvelinus sp. IW2-2015
CTTCGCTTGCCTCTCTCTGTCTGTCGCTTGCTCTGTCTGTGTCTGTCTGCTTGCTCTGTCTGTGTCTGTCGCTTGCTTCTGTCTGTGTCTGTCGCTTTGCCGATGTGGTCTGTCGCTTGACGTTGTGTCTGTCGCTTGACGTATGTGTCTGCCGCTTGCTCTCTGTCTGTCGCGTGCTCTCTCTGTCTGTCTGTCGCGTGGCTCTCTCTGTCTGTCTGTCGCGTGCTCTCTCTCTCCTGTCTGTCGCTTGCTCTCTCTGTCTGTTGTCTGTCGCTTGCTCCTCTCTGTCCTGTCTGTCTGTCGCTTGCTCTCTCTGTCTGTCTGTCGCTTGCTCTGTGTCTGTCTGTCGCTTGCTCCTTCTCTGTCTGTCTGTCCGCTTGCTCTCTCTGTCTGTCTTTCGCTTGCTCTTCTCTGTCTGTCTGTCGCTGCTCTCTCTGTCTGTCTGTCGCTTGCTCTCTCGGTCTGTCTGTCGCTTGCTCTCTCTGTCTGTCTGTCGCTTGCTCTCTCTGTTCTGTCTGTCGCTTGCTCTCTCTGTCTGTCTGTCGCTTGCTCTGTCTGTCTGTCGCTTGCTTCTCTCTGTCCCTGTCGCTGTGCTCTCTCTCTGTCTGTCGCGTGCTCTCTCTCCTCTGTCTGCCGCGTGCTCTCTCTCTCTCTGTCTGCCGCGTGCTCTCTCTCTCTCTGTCTGCCGCGTGTCTCCTCTCTCCTCTGTCTGCCGCGTGCTCTTTGCCGTCGTCTGTGTCTGTCGCTTGCTCTTTGCCGTCGTCTGTGTCTGTCGCTTGTCTTTTGCCGTCGTCTGTGTCTGTCGCTTGAACGTCTGTGTCTGTCGCTTGCTCTCTCTCTCTGTCTGCCTTGTGCTCTCTCTCTCTGTCTGCCGCTTGCTCTCTCTCTGTCTGCCGCTTGCTCTCTCTCTGTCTGTCGCTTGCTCTCTCTCTGCCTGTCTGTCGCTTGCTCTCTCTGTCTGTCTGTCGCTTGCTCTCTCTGTCTGTCTGTCGCTTGCTTCTGCTCTGTCTGTCGCTTGCTCTGTCTGTCTGTCGCTTGCTCTGTCTGTCTGTCGCTTGCTCTGTCTGTCTGTCCGCTTGCTCTCTCTGTCTGTCTGTCGCTTGCTCTCTCTGTCTGTCTGTCGCTTGCTCTCTCTGTCTGTCTGTCGCTTGCTCTCTCTGTCTGTCTGTCGCTTGCTCTCTGTCTGTCTGTTCGCTTGCTCTCTCTGTCTGTCTGTCGCTTGCTCTCTCTGTCTGTCTGTCGCTTGCTCTCTTTCTGTCTGTCTGTCGGCTTGCTCTGTCGTCTGTCGCTTGCCTACCGCCCTTTTTTTTGTATATACACTCCTCCGTATTAATTTATACATTTGTCTCAATTCTCCAGCATTTTGGATTTGCGATCAAATGTTTCATATGAGGCGACAGTACAGAATGTAACCTTTTATTTTAGGGTGTTTTTATGCATATGTAATTTACTGTATAGAAATTAAAGCACTTTATGCATCTAGTCCCCCCATTTGAAGAAGGTGTAAGTATTTGGACAAATTCACTTTATAGTGTGTTAAAGTAGTCAAACGTTTAGTATTTGGTTCGTTATTCCTAGCACGCGGGATCACCCCCAAAAAACAAATGCTAACATCCCGGTAATGGTGCATTTTCTGGGGCATATACAGTGGGGAGTATTTGATACACTGCCGACTTTATGACTTGTTCAAATGAGGGGGACTAGATACATAAAGTGCTTTCATTTCTAAACGTTAAAACGTATGTAGGAAAACACCATCAAATAAAAGGTGACATGCTGTACTTTCGCTTCATATGAACCATTTGTTATCAAATGTAATTTTGCCTTCACTTTCCAAATACAGAGGGTTGTATGCCATTTTAGCAGACGCTTTTATCCAAAGCAACTTAGTCGTGCGTGTATACAATTTTTAGGTATGGGTGGTCCCGGGAATCAAACCCATTATTATGACATTGCAAGAGCCATGCTGTACCAYCTGAGCTACAGTTGGTAGCTGTCTTTAGATTTCAGAAAGTATGCTTGTATACAACGATATGAATCCAAAATCATTTCTAAATGTGGCTCCCTCCCACCTCTCTCGCTTTCTCTCCATCTCCCTTCAGTTCAAGTCGTCTAGCAGTAAGAGTGTGTGTGTCGTGGGGTTAATGGCCATCATGTCAGACGACCCTGAACATCCCGACGTCTTCCTGCTCACAGACTCGGAACACGGTGAGACTACCTGTCAATCAATCGATCACCCACAGCCAGGAGTGTTCAGCCAAACTACACTTATCTCATCTCCTCAGATGGTCTGTATGTTCCTAGTTTAAAACGCCAACACGCCCCATAACTGTCTCACACACAGTATACACCCATATTGTACGCATATGCAATCACACACACAATTGCAAATCTAAGCCCTGGTGGTAGCACTATAGGTTCAGGGGGTGTCTGAAATATTTTTGGTATTTTCACAACCAGAATTATGGGCGCAATAGCGCGAAAAGACTGGGTTTAGGTGAATAAACAAGTTGGTGTGGAGACTTGACTCCTCACTGGCCAAACAGAACATGCTCCATAGCTAAATACACTCAGTGGCCAGCTTATTAGGTACACCCATCTAGTACCAGGTCGGACCCCCCTTTTGCCTCCAGAACAGCCTGAATTGTTCGCGGCATGGACACGTTTCTCAATTGGTTGCTCAAGTAGGGATTAATATTTTCCCGGTATTTTACAAATGTTCCATCCCGAGAATCACTTTTCTCCCGAGTAACCCGGTATTTCCCGCCAAAACCGGAAGTGTCATTCTAAACCATATAAATATGTTTGGATTTGATTAGAGCTTTGATCGGCATAAAAATTCAAGCCGGATGGTACCGGAGCCTGATCAACCATACATTAAATACATTTTATGATCCCAAATTAAAATTATAGACGAGCAAATGTGATTTAATTTTGAAATATAATGGTCTATTTTCCATTTTAATAATTCGTAGGCTGATGGATATATATTACCACACCCCCTCTTTCCACAGTGCCACACTGAAAGTCACTGAGCTCTTCAGTACGGGCCATTCTACTGCCGATGTTTCTCTGGAGATTGCATGACAGTTTGCTCGATTTTATACACCTGTCAGCAACATGTGTAACTGAAATAGCCGAATCCACTAATTTGAAGGGGTGGGTGTGCGCCTACGTACGTGCAGTGCATTCTGAAAGTATTCAGACCCCTTGACAGTTTCCAAATTTTGTTACGTTACAGCCTTTATTCTAAAAAAAATTKAATTCAATTATCCCCTCATCAATCTACACACAATACCCCATAATGACAAAGCAAAAACAGGTTTTTAGAAATGTTAGCAAATTTATAAAAATACAAAACGTAAATATCACATTTACTACATACAGTACCAGTCAAAAGTTTGGACACAACTACTCATTCAAGGGTTTTTCTTAATTTTTTACAAGACTATGAAATAACACACATGGAATCATGTCGTAATCAAAAAAGTGTTGAGAGAATGCCAAGAGTGTGCAAAGCTGTCAAGGCAAAGGGTGGCTACTTTGAAGAATCTCAAATATATTGATTTGTTTAACACTTTTTTGGTTACTACATGATTCCACGTATTATTTCATAGTTTTTATGTCTTCACTATTATTCTACAATGTAGAAAATACWAAAAATGAGAAACCCTTGAATGAGTAGGTGTGTCCAAACTTTTGACTGGTACTGTAAATAAAAAAAGGGGAATGTCTGACTTCTGCTGCTTGTAATATTTTAATAAAACTTTGCTGATAAGGCTCCTATGTGAGCCTCCTCTGGCAAATCAATGCCGTAACTAATTACGGTGCCACTAAGACCAGCTTTTGGTCGGTATTAAATATCCCTACACACAGATGGACACACACACACACACAGGTTCCTGTCTGTCTGACCCAGCAGTAACCCTGTCTGCTATGTGGACTGCTTGCCTGTCTCTGTATTTCTCTCTCTACACACACGCACACAGTCTCTGTTCTCATATGTTCTGCATTGCGGCAGCTTTCTGCTGTACACAGATGAGGATGGGAGAGTCAAGAAGTGTAACTGTACACGACTGGACCTAGACTGGGCTGAATCTCAGTATTCTGCTACAGGGACATCTTGTGATGGTGTGTCTCTGTGTTTCCTAGGTAACACCTATAAATACCAGGCAGGGAACAAAATGAATGCCCTTCTGTGGTTRAAACACCTCAGTGCTGCCTGCCAGAGTAACAGACAACAGGTAACACACACACTCTCTCACACACATACGCACACCAACCTGCGCTCATGCCTTTTTCTCTCTCTCTCCAGGTCCCAGCCAATCTGATGTCCTTTGAATGAGTGCTGCTGTAGAGGACGGAGCGATAGAGCTAAAATAGAGGAAGAGGGCTAGTGACTCAGCACCAGGAGCTTTCACTGCCATGACCCCAAAACTATAACCCCAGACCCCAGCCCCACTGGAGCCCCACCTGCCACCACTGCCTTAACCTAAGGAGCCATGTGTGTGTGTGTGTGTGTGTGTGTGTGTGTGTTGAAGCAGTGGTTATTATGGTTGCATAGACTACTGAATGAAGACCTAAACCACTTCTTCTCTCTCGTTCTCTGTTGTTTTTGCCTGTGGAACTATGGGATGTCTCTTCCTCTTTCTTGGATGCTTCTTAAGGATGGATGGACATGATTTATCCTTGTTTTCCCTCACTCCCTCTCTTCTTGACATACTGTGCTCTGGTGGAAGACAGACTCTGCCCTTTCTAGGGCTGGACTCACACACGCACACAATACTGGACTAACCCAATGGAATGGGATTTCAAACACACTTTTCTTTATCACACTTTGGTTCACAAACTCCCACACACACAAGACTCCGATGGTGATTTCACACTTGAGTTGAGCTCACAAAACTGACACTTTTGTACACACATTCACTCCCCCCTTCTGAGAGTGTGTGATTGGCCTGTGTGATTGCAGCATTGTGAACATTAAGGGCTTTGATTCTCAAATCTATTCCAGCAGAAACCACACACACGTGTCCTGAATGTATCCTACTGTTTTATATTCCAGAGCCTCTCCTCACCGTGTGTGTGGGTGGTGGTGGGGGGGTGCACACTATATATGGTAAGTCACGGGAATGATAAACCCAGACTCTAAGCTTTCCTCAATTCCACCTTTATGGACCCAGTTATATCGCTCTTATAAACAGGCTTTATATGTTCTCTCTGTCCACATGTTAAAGCTTGAGATTCACCAGAACACACAATAACACTAAAGACTTGAAAGCTGTGAAAAAGTGAACGATGGAATGTTAACCCCAGAAAAATAATTTATCTCCACTTCCTTTTTTTGTTATTGCTTGAACATAAGAGGGAGCTACAGGTTCTGACCTGATCTGCTTTACACATCGTGAGTGTGTTTTATATACACACACACACAGCTATCGGGAGCCATTCAGAATCCATATTTTGTTGGTTAGTGTTTTCTGTTACCTTGGTGTTGTTGTGTTGGGGACGTATGAGCAGTATTACCCTGTAGATGACTTGCACATGTCTAGCTTATTTTAATTGTCTGTTACATTTCATTTCTGGCCTCTTCCCTTTTTTTTGGAACATGTTGTACCTTTACTTGTTTTTGATTTTTGTTTTTGTTTTCTCACCTATGAGTTTGTCACATAGGGTTACGGTACAGATCTACTCTATTGCTCTATTGCCTAGTTCCATGTCATCCTCTAGACCCATCGCCTGGTCACTACTCATGGCATCTTCAATTAAAGCTATGGAGAGGTGTAGATGACTCCACCTCATCCTCCAATTGGCTGAGAGAAACTTCCACCATATTGCTTACACCTATCCAGTCCTTTCAGATCTGTGAACAGTTAAGGAGTACGAACTAGAGGGAGGGGCTAACAATTTAAGTGGACCCAGCCAAAGTGTGTATGGTTTGGGACTCAACCCTGAGTGTGTGCCAATGTACCAGACACACATTTTTATTCTGATTTGGGAGAAAGTGTTACAATTAGAAAAAATTAAATTAATACGTTCTTGAGAAAGGATGGTGTGGTCACGTTCTCATACTACTCTCAGAAAGGACTTAAACCACTAGCGAAAGCGTGATCTTGCATTCTCCTGACTGTTTCCATCTCAACCTGACAGTCAGGTTAGGTTCTGACTTGTAACAATGGTTTACATCTCCCATCTGTTCATATGTTTGTATATTTTGCATGTCTATTGTTTACATAGAGGTCCAGCAAGTTAGCATCACATTCCTCACACCTCAAACTGACACTATGTACTCTAGCAGCAAGAGACTCCAACTCCCATGGGCCAGTGCGGCAACAGTTGTCTGTTATGTCCTGTAGAGGCTAAGCTAATGGGAGAAGGTCGAACTTATCCATAACCATTGATACAGGGTCATATGTATTCACCCCCTAATGGTTAAGGTTAAGATTGGGGTTGGTGTAATCTGATCCGAGATCTGTTGTTTAGGGCAACTTCTACATATTCCATTTCAGGCTCATTTCCGATGTGCTCTGCTCCTCAGCTCCCAGCAGTTATCCCACACACAGCTACAGCTCCATTAATAGCAAGACTCCAGCAGGGCTATGTCATACACAGACTAGGGGATGAGGAAGCTAGAGAAAAAAAGGAATGAGAGGGGTAGCGTTACAAAAGGACAAGAGAGGAAGGTAGTACAACAGTATGAGTGTGTAAAAACTATTTTTGTTTACCTGCTAGAAAGCATTAGACAGACAGAGCCTCATGGCTGCCATTTCTTCACTGTTGAGCAGTGGGTAAATCTGTATAGAATGTGGTATAGCATATTCTGTGTGGAGTGTGATTGAACAAGGAAGGATATAGTAGAAATAGAGGGGTGAATGGAACTGATGCAACAGGAGCTGTACAGAGAAGCAGGCAGACTGATGCTCCCCACAGAAGACCAGCAGAAAAAGTAGTCTTTCTCCCTTCTTTTTTTCCCCCTCTCACAGACCCCTCCTTCACATCTCTCTCCCTTGGACATAGAGGGCTTCAATGCAGGCTGAAGAGAGCGGCAGATTAAATGGCAGACAGGAATGCTCCCATGTTACAGTGTAGTGTCAAACAGTGCTGAAGTGAGGGATGTGGATGCCTATAGGGAAAGGTTTAGGAGTGTGAGTTTTTACAATCTGTTATGGTGGGCTTTTTGTTTCTGAGAAATGTCAAAATGGTTTGTTTGTTTTTTGAGGTTTCCCTATTGTAACCAGAGTTTCCACAGTTTGTGTCCATGTACAAATACACAACCAGCTGTGTATTATTTACTGTCTAGAGTAAAGTTTATTTTTGGATTTGTCTGCAGTGTTAAAAAAAAAAAATACTGAGAAATCCTTTAACAGATAAGATGAGATGACTCGGTAATGTGTGGTGGTGTTATGTGTGCTGTAGGGATGGAGAAGTTGCCCGCAGCTCAAGGGTCAACTTAATTCCCTTTAAATCCAAACTTTAACCATTAGGGGAAAATGTAAAACTGACCTTAGATCAGTTTCTAGAAGAGACATCTACCTACTCTATATGGCTCAGTTTGAGAGTGATGTTTATGATGTGTTGACGACGTCACTTAGCTTTGTCCATGTCCCATGACCTGTGGGGTGTGTCCATGTGCTATCCCTCTACCTCCTGTACTCCGACCCCAAGTGAGGACCCACCCATGTTACGTGACCTGGGTTTGAACTATGACCTCTGAATTGAGTGATGTGACCTGAGTTTCAGCCAGATAACCAATAAACACACTGCCCTTTTTATACTCTGCCCCTCGGTTCACTTTCATTTATATTAACATGGTTTCAGCTACATGTGGTGTATGTGTGCCGGGCCAGGAGTTTCTACTTACCACAACCTGTTAAATGTCCTGGACAGGGCATGTGGTTAGGAAAAATGTGTATGTGCTTAACCTAGTGTTAATACACTTTAGGTGTGGATTGATCTGTAATCTTTCCTACTGAAATAAAACCTACTTGAATTGAACTGGTGTAATGGTTTTTCAATTGACAGTCTCTTTCAAATAAACCCAACAATTTAACTCCCATTCTAAGACTTATCTTGTAAACCTAGTTAGTAATTTCCTGCTTTTTAGAGGGAAATGAGTGAGTTTCTATTCAACCCTGGGCAACCCTCTTTGTGTTGTGTAGGACACTGGAAATCCCAGGCAGAGGCTGCATCTCAATCTAAAGTGGCGTTCTTTCCTTATTTCCTCTCAACACGGATCTGAAAACACAAGACTAGTGAAAGCAATATGGCATACTGAGAAAATGGCTTTCACCTGTCCAGTTATTCTTTCACTTAGGCTATTGGGATGCAGCTTCTGCCTGGAGAGGCTAATGTAGAATATTGACATGAAGCCGAGGAGGAGGGCATTTTACATTGGCATGCAGCTGTGGATTCCACAGTGTTGACCTACTGAGAGCAGATGTGTGCAGCTGGACTGGGAGGGGGCTGCTTGGGTGTGTTGGTGCTCAGCAGGAACTATGTGTGACCCCAGAAGCCTCCTTACACACACTTGGTCAGAGCGGGCTATGAAGAAATGCTTTGTGCCGTGTGCTGGCATTGATTGGGCCATCGATGTGTTTGGGAAAAGCGGCTGTTTAGTAGCCCCAGCGGAACTTAACTAGCTGCAGTGATCAAGACAAGCCTATGATGGTGACTCTATACACAAACCCACACCAGGAGACCTCTGTTTGGGATGCAGTTTTATACACACACAAGATCCATATGCTGTAATAGTTAACCCACCACACACAGCATGTACTGTATATCTAAGATGGGGCCGGAGAGGAAGGCAGACGTTTTACGTGTCCCCAACCTATTGTTTTTTTGTTAAGTTAAACAACGCAAATAAACTTTTGTAGATAATGTTGCCGCTACCGTCTCTTATGACTGAAAAAACTTCTAGACATCAGGACTGCGATTACTCACCATGGACTAGCAGAATCCTTTTCTTTTCACGACTGATGAGCCCGACGCGAAGGATATAAAATCGACGAGCTACGCGGAAGATTAAACTACCAACGGGACATTAATAACTAACATCTTAGGCTTCACGGAGTCGTGGCTGAACGACGACACTATCAACATACAGCTGACTGGTTACACGCTATACCGGCAGGATAGAACAGCAGCGTCTGGTAAGACGAGGGGCGGCGGACTACGTATTTTTGTAAATAACAGCTGGTGCACAAAAGCTAAGGAAGTCTCAAGGATTTGCTCGCCTGAGGTAGAGTATCTCATGATAATCTGTAGAGCACACTATCCACCTAGAGGTTCTGTACTTTTCGTAGCTGTTTACATACCACCACAGTTAGGCTGGCACCAAGAAAGCATTGAATGAGCTGTATTCCACCATAAGCAAACAAGAACACTCACCCAGAGGCGGCGCTCCTAGTAGCCGGGGACTTTAATGCAGGGAAACTTAAATCTGTTTTAGCAAATTACTATCAACATGTGCAACCAGAGGAAAAAGAAACTCTGGACCACCTATACTCGACACACAGAGACGCATACAAAGCACACCCTCCATTTGGCAAATCTGACCATAATTCTATCCTCCTGATTCCTGCTTACAAGCAAACATGAAAGCAGGAAGCACCAGTGACTAGATCAATAAAAAAAAGTGGTCAGATGAAGCAGATGCTAAGCTACAGGACTGTTTTGCTAGCACAGACTGGAATATGTTCCCGGGATTCCTCCGATGGTATTGAGGAGTACACCACATCAGTCATTGTCTTCATCAACAAGTGCATTGATGACGTCGTCTCAAACAGTGACCATACGTACATTCCCCAACCAGAAGCCATGGATTACAGGCAGCATCCACACTGAGCTAAAGGATAGAACTGCCACTTTCAAGGAGCGGGACTCTAACCCGGAAGCTTATAAGAAATCCCGCTATGCCCTCCAACGAACCATCAAACAGGCAAAGCGTCAATACAGGACTAAGATCGAATCGTACTACGCCGGCTCTGACACTCATTTAGGCAGGGCTTGCAAACCATTACAGACTACAAAGGGAAGCACAGCCGAGAGCTGCCCAGTGACACGAGCCTACCAGACGAGCTAAACTACTTCTATGCTCGCTTCGAGGCAAATAACACTGAAACGTGCATGAGAGCACCAGCTGTTCCGGAAGACTGATCACGCACTCCGCAGCCGATGTGCGTAAGACCTTTTAAACAGGTCAACATTCACAAGGCCACAGGGCCAGACGGATTACAGGCAAGTGTCTCTGACATTTTCAACCTCTCCCTGTCCGAGATTATTGTGGACTACAGGAAAAAGAGGACCGAGCACACCCCCATTCTCATCGATGGGGCTGCAGTGGAGCAGGTTGAGAGCTTCAAGTTCCTTGGTGTCCACATCACCAACAAACTAACATGGTCCAAGCACACCAAGACAGTCGAAGAGGGCACAACAAACCCTAGTCCCCCTCAGGAGACTGAAAAGATTTGGCATGGGTCCTCAGATCCTCAAAAGGTTCTACAGCTGCACCATCGAGAGCATCCTGTCTGGTTGCATCACTGCCTGGTATGGCAACTGCTCGGCCTCCGACCGCAAGGCACTACAGAGGGTCGTGCGAACAGCCCAGTACATCACTGGGGCCAAGCTTCCTGCCATCCAGGATCTCTATACCAGTGTCAGGGGAATGACCTAAAAATTGTCAGACTCCAGCCACCCTAGTCATAGACTGTTCTCTCTGCTACCACACGGCAAGCGGTGCCGGAGCGCCAAGTCTCGTAAGTATGCATTTCACTGTAAGTTCTTGTTGTATTCGGCGAATGTGACTAATAAGATTTGATATCTTTATGCTATAATGGTTCACATCTACAGTAATGCATGATTTACACGCACACCACCATGCACACACACAGACCTCTCTTCAACCCAGTGTGCAGGATATATTGAACTGGAACCATTTTTACTGGGAGACTCTCCCTAGAGAAGTATGCCTATGTCTAGGTCCATATCGAAATGAAGGTAATGCAGTGACGTGCATTACTTATGTGATAAATGCATAGCGATGACTGCTTAATTATAATACAACAGCGCTGCCTGGTGTCTAAATCGAAACCTGACATTAATAAACCCCATTATGTTGAATACATTGTCTACAATTAAATAGGTCCTGGTCTCTTTAAGATTTAGGTGGCGGTGTGCTTGAGGAAATGTTTCGGAAGTGTAAACGCTAAGGTAGGAGGAATCGAAGGAAAGGAGAGCAAAGGGATGGAGAAATTATCCCTTTTTGACAGCCTATTGGTGAATACACAGTTCCACACAAAATACCAAGAACACCCTGACTGGTGCATTGTCGTCGTTTGACATCCAGTAACGTTAGCGGTAATCGTGAAAGGTAAGCCATTTATTAGACTTACCAACTAGCTAAAGGCACATCGTTACAATTAACGTTGGCAAGCTAGCTAGCCTATATTCATACATTTTTGATAACGACTAATGTTAGTTTACTCGCTAGGTACTGTAGGTACAGTACTAGCTAGCTCGTCAGCAATCTACGCAAGCTTTGATGTGGAAAATATCGATGCAGTTCGTTAGCTAGGTACAGTAGCTACGTTAGTACTGTAAGTTGCTGCATTGCTGGAGCTTGCTAACGTTAGTTAGATGCTCTCGAGAACCCAAGCCATGAAAGGTAGTTAACGTCTAGTATGGGCTACGTTGCTAGCTACAGAGTATATGTCTACCTAGCTGTGGGCCAGTTTCTAAACCATACTGTAACGTTATTGTCTTTGTGTGGGCCTTTGCTATTTCCAACCAACCAACCAGCTAGCTAGAAGGCTAGCAATGTTGTTGGTCCCATGAAAGACCGATTGTGTGGAAGGCAGCTCGAGTCATTCCTGCCTGCGTGGCCACCGCTAGACAGATGTTTAACTTAGCCAGTTAACGTTAATTTACGGGTTGTCCTCAGTTACTGGTATGCCTTTTTCATTCATTTTCAACAAGACAGTTTCATGTGAACCAGAATCTGGCACAGGAGGCGTTGATATGGCGAATCATATCAATGTCTTCTGATCTGTAAAACCAGATTCTGGTTCAGTTTCATGTGTATGTATGTGGGTCATTTTTGGGCTCGGGTAATATTTCAGTCCCTCTGACTTTATTTCAAGTATTGGGTCACCAAAATGAAATGTTAAAAGATGTTGTATATAAATGGAAATGTCCAGCATAATGAATGGAAATAAATATAGCATTAATTTAAACTTTTATAAAAAATATTTCTTTTTACTTGGGAAATMAATATTAAAATGTGCACATAATTAATTACTTTTGCCATTAATGCAAACTTGTTTTTGTTGCGAAAGTATAATTGAATAAAATCACACAATTTTCCCTCAGTCTACACTCAACCCCATCACACCAACTAAACCAACCAAAGTCCACCCTTATGCGCCGTCATTAACAGGAAGTGACATCATTCCACTTTTTTTTTTTTTTTTTTTTAACACCTTGATTTAACCAGGTAGGTCAGTTGAGAACAAGTTCTCATTTACAACTGCTACCTGGTCAAGATAAAGCAAAGTGACAAAAAACAACAGAGTTACACAGGATGAACAAAAGTACAGTCAATAACACAATCTATATACTGTGTGTGCAAATGGAGTAAGGCAATAAATAGGCCATAGTAATTCAAATTTAGCACAAGTTATAGATGTGCAGATGATGATGTGCAAGTAGAAATACTGGTGTGCAAAAAAAAACTAAAAAACAATATGGGGATGAGGTAGGTAGTTGGGTGGGCTATTTACAGATTGGCTATGTACAGCTGCAGTGATCGGTAAGCTGCTCAGATAGTTGATGCTTAAAGTTAGTGAGGGAGATATAAGTCTCCAACTTCAGCGATTTTTGCAATTCTTTCCAGTCATTGGCAGCAGAGAACTGGAAGGAAAGGCGGKTAAAGTGGGTGTTGGCTTTGGGGATGACCAGTGAGATATACCTGCTGGAGCGCTTGCTACGGGTGGGTGTTATGGTGACCAGTGAGCTGAGAAGGCAGAGCTTTACCTAGCAAAGACTTATAGATGACCTGGAGCCAGTGGGTCTGGCGACGATTATGTAGCGAGGGCCAGCCGACGAGAGCATACAGGTCGCAGTGGTTGTTGTTGTCAACTGCATGGTACAGAAACAGGCAAGTAATCACATTATTTTATTTCTGTATTTTGTTATTTTTTAAAGTCAGGTGGGGATCGTCGAGCTGACCAACTCAAACCCGTTACATGAAATAAAGATGGAAAACTAGTACTTTCAAAATGATACTTTAACCCATAAAGATATACAATCTATTAATTTCATGCACACCATCATATGGTCTCCTGTCCTTCACCACATGAGGAGCAGAGGCCATTTTGAACCAAAAAACTCAACCCCGTCACATGTTTCATTGTAACGGGGTTGTAAACCTGTGACAGCGTTGAGTTATTTACTTTATTTATGATGATTGCATCTAAACAAATTAATTATTCAATACATTATTTATATTCACTTATGAAACATGCTGTAATGTATTCCATGTGAACAAAAAAATATATTTTAAGGCAGTTGTTCCTTTAAGTCGCTCTAGATCCTAAATTACTCAAGGATTATAGTGTATACTTGTATATATTCGAAGAATCTTTGATTTAACGTTATCCATTGAAACATCTAGGGAATGATGGCACCCACATCAACAGCAGAAAGACAAAGGCAGTGTCGAGCACGTCAAAATGCTGACCCAGAAAAAAGGGAACAATACCTTGAGAGAGAGCGCGTCAGAGATGGAAAATAAATGTTAAGGCAGGGAAAAAGATCAGTGATTTCAGTAAGAGACCAGCATCAGAAGCGTAAACAGTGGAGAACAGCATACGTAAGAAGCAAGGAGAGGAAAGYAGCACTGAGGAACTTGACCACTCCTCCACAAAGTCCAGATCAGGTCATCACCCTTGCTCCTGGTGAGCTGATGTCAGCTGCCATTGTTCAACAAAGAAGGACCTACTCTGTGCATGCTTTAACACACAGCACTTCAGTTTCAGGCAGAAGGTCCTGGCTGCTCCAGAACAGCCAGCCAATGAGGAAAATCCCCAACCTGTGGACCAAATGCAGGTCTTCTTGAGCAGTGGTGTATAGTGGAATACGATGATGACCTTTATCCAGGCTTCATCCTCAGAACGGATACAAATGTGTGCAAGTGAAATGMATGCATCGTGTAGGACCTAACAGATTTTTCTGGCCTTCGAGACGACATCCACTGGTATCAGTTTGATGAAGTCCTTGAGATGATTCCACCACCACAGCGTGTGACATCCTGCCACGTAGAGGTTGAGAGAGACGTGTGGGCCAGAATGAGTGAARATGGTGCTCCTGAGAAGAAGGATAGTCATGCTGACACTCCTGCTGTAGTTACAGCTGTTCTCGCGTTCCAAATGCCCTTGGAAAATGTTCCTACAGTTTGATGACACGTTGAACTTTTCTGATGAAACCTGTTGAATGTTATTAATTACCCTAATGCCGGATGTTTTTATTTGTTTGGTTAATAAAACCCAGATTATTCTAAATATATCTAATGTCCTTGTTACATGGTTGAATACAATGAAATTAAATGTTTGGATGGATTTTRTTTTTTATATGGAAACCAATCTCTTCAACCCGTTACAGTATTCAACCCTGTCACCCTAGTCTCAACCCCGTCACATGACAATATGTTAAATAAAATGGCAAAGATTAATAAATATGAATTGAATGTTTTCTGAGCTCAGTCTGAAATGTTAAGGACAATCCCAAAAATATTAGATTTGTTAAAATTCTGAATTGAAAGTATTTTTTTATTTAAATGAGCCCACTGACACACAATGTGTCTTTCAGGGTTTAATATAGCAAAATTCTGTTATTTTACATTTAATATTATAATAATTTCATTGGTTTGGGGGACACATGAGCATTAGGTAAATGTTGATTTTATAACAAGTATCTTTTATAATCATATTCAGACAACTTCCATATTGTCTGACGGGGTTGAAGATAAATAGTGTCCATATCAGACAAAAATGGACAACAATAAAAGGGCTTTAATGCCTGAAGTGGGAATGTTTTCTTGAAGGTTTAATATGTACTTAATGTTGTGGGGGTGTTAAGAAAATGCATTTATTTTAGTAAAACATTTTAGTAAAACATTTTATATATATATATATATATATTACCCCAGCCCAAGAATGACCCATATGTTGGGCTTCCTAATTGAAGCTCACGAGAGTCCTTTTCATTTGAAGGAAACAAGATTGCTGTTGTTGATTATGCTTATTCCAGCTGACTGTCACACAAAAACCTGTTTTTGAAAAGTTTTTTGGGGCTATGGTGATTCTGACATTGACAGTGTCACTTTGACATATTATGGCAAGGACATGGTGCTCACGTCATTAGGTAGGGCAATCTGTCCTTTTTGAGTTGTGGAGAGCTCAAATAGTTGGATACAGTTGCAGTATGCTTATGTTACTGAAGATGGCATATCCATTGTTATACAGGCCAATTGATTTGCAGGTATTTTGCTTATTTGCCCCAAATATCACAACAACCCCCATCTATGGACATGAAATCTGATCAATATCTTCGTCCTGAAAACACCCATTACCTACCGATCAATACATCCATCTCAGCTGAGCCTGGCTTTACCCTTATTCATTATGACTCAAATTCCGTTTAATTACATTGAGCGCATTGAACATCGCCTTTAGCCTTGTGAGGAAGATTTTTCACTGTCTTTTTTACTGTTGTTTTTATTTCTTTACTTACCTATTGTTCACCTAATACCTTTTTTTGCACTGTTGGTTAGAGCCTGTAAGTAAGCATTTCACTGTAAGGTCTACACCTGTTGTATTCAGCGCACGTGACAAATAAACATTGATTTGAGATGGCCCTTTGCTGCCCAAATGTTCTGTCTTCGCAAATACGCCTCACACGCCATACAGTTTTGGAAACAATTGGAGCTTTCATATAAACTGGAAATAAATGTTCCAAATATAAAAGTTGCACCCGGCTATATTTTCAAGGACACAGCGTCCAACCAGTGTGCACTTCCTCCCCTCCAATTTCCGCTTCAAATGTCTCCGAGGAAGAATCTCAATTGGTTTCCTTTATCTCCTCGCCTCCTTCTCAAAATCCATTGGAGGAGGTCAGAGGGAAGAGAGAGAAAGCTAGGAATCAAGGAAACCAATTGAGATTCTCCCCAATGGGGTYTAACTGGGGAGGAAGTTTCAAACTTCATGTTTTTGAAAATTCTGCTGGATGCAACCAGGATGCAACTTTGCTAAACTGCGTACAGTAAGTATATCATTTGTATTTGAAGTATTATTTCTAGCTGATGTGAAAGTTAAATTCCAAAGGTTTCCAAAACCGTATCGCAAGGGAGGATTATTAACGTTCCGAAACGTTACAACTGAACATTCGTATTGTAGTTCATTGATCCAGCAGTCATCCATAMGGCTTTGATTGAGAACTCAAGGGCTGGCTAGCTATACACCCTTCAATTCTAGAGAGCTAAGCCTGACTGTATGAGAGTCTGAGAGAAGCCTAGCAAAACAATTTAACTCGTGTCCAGTTAGTCACGAAACGTGGCAATGCCTTCAATTGTGGAGGCAATGCCACACATATTTACATAGACAAGGGARGTTTGTTTTTTGTTCCTATCACGAATGTTGAATAAAATMATATTTGAACTTACTCTACCGATTGTCCATGGTGTTCCTTCAGCTGGTTGATATGAGACAATGAACACAGGAAATTATTATTAAACAGACTTCTAAATGGGGGTCTATGTGTTTTGCAATCAAGACAAAGTACACTAAACAYAAATATAAGGGTAGTGGATCAGAAAACCAGTCCGTATCTGGTGTGACCACCATTTGCCTCATGCAGCGCATCTCCTTTGCATGGAGTTAATCAGGRTGTTGATTGTGGCCTGTGGAATGTTGTCCCACTCTTCAATGACTGTGCGAAGTTGCGGGATATGGAACAATCTGCCGTTCACGTCAATCCAGAGCATCCCAAACATGCTCAATGGGTGACATGTCTGGTGAGTCTGCAGACCATGGAAGAACTGGGACATTTTCAGCTTCCAGGAATAGTGTACAGATCCTTGCGACATGTGGCGGTGCATTACCATACTGAAACATGAGGTGAAGGCAGCGGATGAATGGCACGACAATAGGCCTCAGGATCTAGTCACAGTATCTCTGTGCATTCAAATTGCCATCGATAAAATGCAATTGTGTTCGTTGTCCGTAGCTTAAGCCTGCCAAACCATAACCCCACCGCGGGGCACTCTGTTCACAACGTTGACATCTGCAAACCACTCGCCCACACACTCTTTCTGCCATTTCCCTGGTACAGTTGAAACCAGGTTTCATCAGTGAAGTGCACACTTCTCCAGCGCCATCGAAGGTGAGCATTTATCCACTGAAGTCAGTTATGACACTGAACTGCTGTCAGGTCAAGACCCTGGTGAGGACAATGAGCATGCAGATGAGCTTCACTGAGACGGTTTCTGACAGGTTGAGCAGACCTTTTTTGGTTGTGCAAACCCACAGTTTCATCAGCTAACCGGGTGGCTCGTCTCAGACCATCCCGCAGGTGACGAAGCCTGATGTGGAGATCCTGGGCTGGCATGGTTACACGTGGTCTGCCGTTGAGAGACTGGTTGGGCATACTGCCAAATTCTCTAAAACGACGTTGGAGGTGGCTTATGGTAGAGAAATGAACATTAATTTCTCTGGCAACAGCTGTTGTGTGTATACCAGTTCTGTTATACTCACAGACATTATTCAACCCGTTTTAGAAAGTTTTCTATCTAAATCTACCAATGATATGCATATCCTAGCTTCTGGGCCTGAGTAGCAGGCAGTTTACTTTGGGCACGCTTTTCATCTGGAAGTGAAAATACTGCCCCCTAGCCTGAAGTTAACTTCATTTCCACTGTAAAAAGCATCTAGACATTAGTTCCCCATGCTTCTATCTTAACATTTGGTTTGCAACAGGGGTTTGTACAAACATTGCCATCCTTTCTCCAGACATTTGCAACATAGTTTCAATATTGAAATTTGATCACACACAAAAATGTCAATAGAAACAGGTTCAACTAAATGAAATGCAGCTACTTTGCTGTTATTCTAGCTGCACGGTTTGACGTGACTGTGTTAGCTGTAGTTGGCTAGCTAGCATGCAAGGGATAAGAGCGTTGCCAGCCAGCATGGCTATGAAACATATAGAACGAACGACTGGGTCGCGTCCATAGATATATAATAAAAACACTTCACGACTGTCGAGTCTAACAACCTAACCGATAGAATGAACGGACATCTTTTGTCAGCCAGTCGGAATTACGAATCATCATTTTCATGGATATATAAAATCTAATTGTATTGGTCACATACACATATTTAGCAGATGTTATTGCGGGTGTATGGAAATTGTGTTCCTAGCTCCAACAGTGCAGTAGTATATAACAATTCACAGCAATGCACAAATCTAAAAGTAAAAGAATGGAATTAAGAAATAAATAAATATTAGGACGAGCAATGTTGGAGTGGCATTGATAGAATGAACGGCCAGCCGGCTTGGCTAGCAACCATAGATGTCGGGATAAGGCCTATATTTTCATTGAGGAATGAAATAGTAGCATATGAATACATTTATTTAAAAAATGTTTTTATTGAATTGCTAACCCGTTAATTGTACACAAGGTTGTACATAACTACTTTTTTTAGCATGGCTGTGCTGATCTACGGTACTCGGCAACCTCGTACCTATGACCGCAGCACAGCCGTGCTAAAAAAGTATTTTAGCACGCCCTCTCGTGTACAATTGCTAGTCGACACCGGTTAGGGTGTAGCACCGTGGCATGGTTATAGACATCAGGTGAAGTAGTTCCTGCTCCCAGGACTGCCGCACAGAGCAGCTTGTCTGTGATGGATTCKTCCCAGCCTCTCTCCCTTCTCTACAGTGCATCTCCCCACATGTGCCACAGGGCTTCTTTAGTGTACATTCACTGTCTTTGTGTCCCCATCCGCATCTGAGACACCTGTCCTTCTGTTGGACCCAGGAGGACCGCTGTGCAGTATTCAACTTGGAAAAGTCGGTGCAGTTATTTGAAGTAGTGATTCTTAGAATCACAAGGGGCAAAAAGGCTTAAACCTGTCATTAACCCTGGTCTGTCCTTTGTTAGGTCCACTAGGCTTATGCTCTACCGTGACCTGGTGCACACCAGAGAGAGAGAGGGTGGTGCTCTCTGCAGGCCTCTCCGTGGGGTAGAGGTCAGTGGATTTCCTAGCTACCTGCATTACTGCCTCTTTCCTCACCAGCCAATCAGCAAAGTCTGTGTGTGTATGTCTGTGGGCCTCCATCTTGCAGTATTCCCTTGGGAAAAGTGCTCAGCTAAGATATCCCGGTAGGCTGTCCACATGGGACCCACAAAGGAGCTTGTTTAGAATACCCACCAGGCCTCCCACTGATAAAGTCCTCCAGCACCTGGGCATCTCCCACTCTGATGGAGGGTGCATTCAGGATGGCAGACAACTCACCCTGTACCAGTTGTGGTTGACCATTTGCGCAGCTGCAAGGCTTACATGGCCCAGTGTTAAGGACACTACCTGTTTGTTAACTACCACTGCCTCTCCTCCAGTGGATCTATACAGGCATGTGGAGAGACTGTGGCAGATCGACACTCCTCTCTACAGAAATGAGAACCTTGTGACCTGCTCTAAACAAGACCATGGCAGTGGACATTCTTGAGGCTGAGACTGTTCGTGTGCCAGTGGGTGGTGTAGAGTTATGCCACCCCACTGCTGAGAAAAGGGGAGGCCCCCTGAGGCTCTGARGCCGCGCAGTACAGAGTGCCGCCTGGCTAAGGTCTCCACAGACTCCACCGCAGCGGATAGGGGCCTGGGAATGATATCCGGTGTGGGCTCAGTCTCTATAGCAGGCAGCTCCTGATGACRAGTGGGGGCTGGGATCATGATGTGTCCCTGCCCGGTCTCAGTAGCAACCGTTAGAGGAGAGGCGGCTTCCTGCTGCTGAACTGCATAAGACCGTCCTATATCCTCCACTGCAACCTGTCGGAGACGGATCCCCTGATTGGAGGAAGCCTGGGATCTGGTCTGTTGTTGCAATAGGCAAATCAGACCCTCTATACTCAATATTGGCAAAACATGCTTCCTGTACTCCATACAACATAGTCAGTGATGTCCACGGCGCTGCAACTCCCTGACACTCCCTGACACTGTTGGGGATGCAGCCCCACCTGGTGCCGAATACTATTCCACAGGTGGAGGTGACATCGCGGAAGCCCCTACCTGTCCCGGGGTGTAGGTATAATCCAAATGTGATGGCGCTGCGGCTCAAGGGGCATCACTGGCTGGGGGATAACTGGTAACATAGTCCCTCAAGGCCTCCTGCTCCGGACCACTCATGGGCTGGATGTCAGGTCCTCTGCAGGACCTCTGGAGGTTGCCATATATCATGTTCAGTAAYCCACACATTTGTGAGGTAGAACCTCCAGAATAAACAGGCCTGTGGCTTTACTGATACCTATCTCCTATTCGAGAGACAAGACAACCTCCAGAGTATTCCAAACAGATTACTTTATTGACCTATTACAGCTGGGTATAGGTCTAAAACAGAATAGAAACATGGAATGAAGCTATGATAAATACAATAACTACAATATACATGTAATGGATATAATAATGGAAGAAGTGGCACTGAATAGAATACTATGAATGGATGACAATAACGGGGAGTAACGGGACTGTATAAATACACAGGGAATGGCAGGCTATTACATAGTAACAAGCAATAAAAGCACTGTATGAAATGGATAACAAATAGATAATAGGAAGTACTGGCTAATTGTTACCGGCAATAATATAAGTAGCTATTAACACAATAGTAATGAGATGGAGAAACTAAGCAACACCAGCTATACTAGCACACAGTGCAATAAGAACAAATAATAAACTTAGATTCTTTCATGCAACCCAAACCCATGAATACAACCAAGCTCTCACAAGCAATTACACTGGGAAGGAAAAATACTATCTGAGAGGGGATTTACTTATACCCTTGTGAGAGCATGGTCTGGGCTGACTGTCCATTCACAAACCAGAAGCACTGCATCCTGMAGGTATGGGCAGGGATGAGGCACATGGCTACTCCCTGATTGGCTGGGCTGCAATCTAATGATCTCTCACATGTTGACTAAGAGGGGTAAGGATGGGTGAGACCTAGACAACACGGCACCAGCCAAATTAGGTAAACAGGTGGTAATTTAGCCTAACATCCTGGAGAGGGAATTCTTTACAATCAGCAATAGTTTTGGTAGTTTTGCTTTAAACAYTCAGTGTATATGGTCATTTTTAGAWACACAGGGTAAAATTGATCATTTCATAACGAGGAATCACTTTTGCGAGGCACACTGCATGGCCAAAGCGGGAGGAAAAAAGAAGCTCACTAAACTTCCAAACGGTCAAAACCATTTGATTTTGAAATGGGGGTGAKATCTAAAGTTATCCTATATGRTCATTGYCTATGTCACAGCTGAATTGTAAGTTGATAAATTAATATCTAAAACACATCTGCAACAATGACAAGTTCATTAGTGAGTGATGGTGATTTKTGTGAGATGTAGTGGGGTGGTAGATGTCTAGTCTCTCTTGATGGCTCAGGTCAGGTACCTACTTATAAACACAAATGTTAGTGCACTGAATTGTTTCAAACTGAACCGTATCGGAGCCCATGTATATAGATAGATACGTATCGAATCGTCTTGAAAGGGAAAGATAAAGATAAAATTGCATTCTATGGATCCCCCTACCAAAACCAAAAAAAGATCTGTTGTGCAGGCTGCTCTTTCTTTGCCCGATTACCCATCCACTTCGCCCGCTAAAATGAATGTATGTAGTGATAGAGCAGCAGTATTAGACTGAGTCGTCAGGCAATCTCCTTCTCCGTTAACTAACAAACGGCTCCCTTGTCTGAGGTAGCGCAAAATTATATAGAGATTTTTAAAATTACTATGGGATATCAGCACCCAAAGAATAGTATGCAGTTAAATAGGAAAATCAGGTACATGGTAAGCATTAAAGAATGTAAAAATGTCCAGGTACTGACTGATACTGAACAAAAATATAGACGCAACATATAAACACACAAAAGCTTATTTCTCTCACATTTTGTGCACATTTGTTTTACATCCRTGTTAGTGAGTATTTCTCCTATGCCAAGATACTCCATCCACCTGACAGGTGTGGCATTTCAAAAAGCTGATTAAACAGAACGATCATTACACAGGTGCACCTTGTGCTGGGGACAAAAGGCCACRCTAAAATGTTACATTTTGTCACAACACAATGCCACAGATGTCTCACGTTTTGAGGGAGAATGCATTTGGCATGCTGACTGCAGGAATGTCCACCAGAGCTGTTGCCAGAGAATTTAGTTAATTTCTCTACCATAAGCCGCCTCAAGTTGTTTTAGAGAATTTGGCACTGCATCTAACTGGCCTCACAACCGCAGACCACATGTAACCATGCCAGCCCAGGACCTCAGGGATGGATCCTTTACCCATTCTAAAGAAGAGAGTGCTAGAACAAACAGTAGGTTTGGTAGGGTTTGAGGTTGTCAGTAAAGGTGTGGTTTAAAACCCAGGTTGTGGAACCAGGAGTCAGTCAGGTTTGTCAGGTATGGGTGTGTCTAAGCCACAATGACGCATAAATAACTGCAATATGTTACTGAGCCCAATAATAGTACATTACTTTGTCATGCTCCTGCCTGGCAGGCCTGGGGCATCTAGGCTCCTGCTGTTTCTGTCTGTATGTCTGTCTACATTTTTGTATTTATAATCAAACTTATTTTGTATTTATATCAAACAGTTTTTCATCACTAATGTCCTCTCTGTCCTCCTCTACTTTCTCTACAGGGTGGTTGCTGATAAATTAGGGACCAGCGCTAGCTGTGGGTCTGGTGGTGAGACAGTGAGCCATACCTCCTGCCCCTCTGAAATAGTGTGTGTGAGAGAGAGGTGACTGGAGGGGGAGGCAGGTGCCATGCTCCAGGGGTGAGGCGGGGGAGAGAGACACACACACAGGGCTCAGGGGTGGTGGGTGAGGTTGCCAAGGAGATGAAGTTGAAACAGCGCGTGGTGTTGCTGGTTGCCGTGCTACTCCTGTTGGGGCTGGCCAAACTCTTTCTGCTGGATGGAGGAGAGGGGTCCGCAGCCAGTCGACGAGACCTCCGGGCCTTCCGCAAGGTACGGCTGTCTGTGTGCGTGTCAATGTTTATATCTGTGTGTGTACTGTGTGTGCGTACTTGTGAGCATTAAATGTGGAAGTCTGTGTTCCCAGATGGAGGCAGGCCTGTCTCTCTCACGCGGTGACCGGCTAACACACACCCTCCAGTCTCCATGGGAGGTGGCAAACCAATGGGTGGGCCCTAGGGAGGTGTACCCTGAGGAGACCCCCGAGCTGGCAGCCGTCCTCTCCGCGCTGGGCACTGCCCGAGTGGAGCGGGCAGATGTGGGCTACAAGGGCACCCAGCTCAAAGCTCTACTAGTACTGGACGGGGGGCAGAAGGTGGTCTTCAAACCCAAGAGGTGAGAGAGGTAGAATACACACACACACACACACACACACAGAGTCCTCTGGTTCTCTGCTGCGGAGTTGTATGGTTTTTGTTGGGTCAGATTAGGCACGGTGCTTTTATTCTGTGTCTTACGTAAGAGGATAACTCTCTCAATCACGCCCTCCCTCTCCATTTCTCTCGCTCTTTTTCCAGGTATAGTAGAGGCTATGTGGTAGAAGGAGAGCCTTATGCAGGTTATGACAGACACAACGCAGAGGTGGCAGCTTTTCACCTGGACAGGTACACACACACGTATCGGCCTAATGCATTAAAATATATACGTTTTAGTTTTGGCCATCTGGATACTGGTGTTGCTAGTGGTACGTGACTGTCTGTCCTGTGTATCTATCTGCTGTAGGATCCTGGGTTTCAGAAGAGCACCCCTAGTGGTCGGGAGGTTTGTCAACCTGAGGACTGAGATCAAACCTGTCGCTACGGACCAGCTACTCAGTACCTTTCTAATGCAGGGTGAGACACACACACACACACACACACTAGAGGGCTCTTTTCAGTCCCACCCATAATGTTTTCTTAGACGTACCACTCCCTATAAAGTTGATAAGATAACGTTGTGTGTCTGGGTTCAAGCAGCAGTGGGCTGGATCTCTCTCTAAATGGAAATGGTTAACCATTTTCTCTCTGGCCCTTCCTCTCTCTCCAGGTAATAATAGTTGTTTCTATGGGAAGTGTTACTACTGTAGAGAGAGTGAGCCGGCATGTGCGGAGGGAGAGAACATGGAGGGATCTTTAACTCTCTGGCTGCCAGATGTCTGGCCGCTCCAGAAACACAGACACCCCTGGGGACGCACCTACAGGGAGGGCAAACTGGCCAGGTAGGGGTGTGTGCATTTGTGCTTGCATGTTAAAGTCCTACTCACCTCATTTAATACCCAATTTACTTAACAAAAAATCTAAATAGGTGGTCCAGGTATCCTCATGACATGGCACAAGTTGCCTTGTCTTGTTCCTCAAGCAAGGGGGAGGCCAATGACATCAGACCAACTCCTTTTTTCTATTAAAAAAACACTATTTTGCTCAAAACATAGTTTTACCCTTAAGAGAAGTTAAATTGATTTACAGTAGTTGTTAAAAAAAATAAAAAAATAAAAAAAATGTTTTAAATGCCATGTCATAGAAGGGTCCAGACACCTCTTGTGATTTCAGTAGTTTGAGAAACTTACCCCAACAGCAAATCACTTCCTCATCGTCATTGTGTAGTATGGGGGCTTTGAAAAAACATGAACAAAGACAACAAAAAACATCAAAATACGTATTTTTTGGAACAACAAAGCTCTCAGTATAGTGATGCAGGTCTTTTAGATGTTGTACATATGAAATAGTGTCAGTCCACAACGTTGTATTCCATTTTGTTGTGACTCGAGTGATACCTCTAAATCCATTCTTCAGGTAACTGACAAAATACTGTGAGTAAATATACAAAGTATATTGGAAGCATGGGGTGCTTRCAAATAGGAAGTTCCGGACACTTGTGAATCTATGCCAAGGCGCATTGAAGCTGTRCTGGCAGCTTTTGGTGGCCCAACTCCTTGTTGAGACACTGTTGGTGTTTCCTTTATTTAGGCACCTGTAGCAGCAGGCTACATGGAGAATGGAACAGCTACATATGGGAAATGGCTCAAGTCGCACAAATGGAATATAACGTTGCTGTTAAAGTTCAGATTGGCACAATTTCATGTGAACAACATCTAAAGACCTGCTTTGCTGTTTCTAAAAGGACGTATTTGGAGTCTTTGTTCATGTTTTTTCAGGCCCCCATACTACACAACGACGAGGAGGAAGTGATTTGCTATTTGGGGTAATTTTCTCAAAAACAACTGAAATCACAAAAAAGGACACTTCTATAACATGCAATTTACATCCAAAATAGAGATTTGGTTGTAAAAATTAGCTTCTCCTTTAAATGTATCAATTGACCATTTCGGCACATAACATTTTGTCCAGTATTGCCATGCGTCACATGTTTTTTTGTTTGTATTATCTTTTACCAGATCTAATATGTTATATTCTCCCACAAACTTCAAAGTGTTTCCTTTCAAATGGTACCAAGAATATGCATATCCTTGCTTCAGCTCCTGAGCTACAGGCTGTTAGATGTCATTTTAGGCAAAATTGGGGGGAAAGGGGTCAGATTCTTTTTAAGAGGGCGTCAGGTAGCCTAGCGGTTAAGAGCGTTGGGCCAGTAACTGAAAGGTCGCTGGTTCAAATCCCCAAGTTGATTAGGTGAAAAATCTACCAATGTTTCTTATTGATCCTGTAAGTTGCTAAATTACAAAAATGTACTCTGCTTATACTTCTCTTTTAAACAGGAAAAGTAAAAAACGAAATGCTTTAACTGTGTGTAGGTGGGAGTATGATGAGAGCTACTGTGATGCGGTGAAGAAGATGCCTCCGTACGACGCCGGTCCCAGACTCCTGGACGTCATAGACACAGCCATCTTTGATTACCTCATCGGCAACGCCGACCGACATCACTACGAGAGTTTCCAAGACGACGGAGGAGCCAGCATGCTCATCCTGCTGGATAACGCAAAGAGGTGAAGAACACAAACACATCACTAAGTGTAAACACAAAGAAACTCTAGACATGCTGGCAACTCCTTTCACCTCTAACTCCATCCCCCAGTCCACTCCTCTTTTACCTCGGTCCCTGTTGATTGATCTGCTGAGCTAAGTGTGAAATAGAGTAGTGTTTCCCAACCCTGGTCCTCCAGAACCCCCAACAGCACACAGTTTCATTATAGCTCTGGACAAACACGCCTCATTCAGCACATGAGGGCTTGATGATTAAAATGACCAGATGAATCAGGTGTTACAATAAAATGTGTACTGTTGGGGGTACTGGAGGACCAGGGTTGGTAAACACTGTGCTAGAATGTGTGTTATGAAAGTGTGTCAGGGTTTAACTTGTCAAATCAAATTTTATTGGTCATATACACATATTTAGCTGATGTTTTGCGTGTGTAGCGAAATGCTTGTGTTCCTAGCTCCAACAGTTTAGTAATATCTAACAATACACAAATCTAAAAGTAAAAGAATGGAGTTAAGAAATATATAAATATTAGAACAAGCAATGTCGGAGTGGCATTGACTAAAATACAGTAGAATAGAATACAGTATATACAGATGAGTAAAGCAGTATGTAAACATTATTAAAAGTGACCGGTGATTCCATGGCTCTGTATATAGGGTAGCAGCCTCGAAGGTGTAGGGTTGAGTAACCGGGTGTTAGCCGGCTAGTGATGGCTATTTAACAGTATCATGGCCTTGAGATAGAAGCTGTCTTCAGATGCCTTACTATGGTGTTTTGTTGTTTGCAGTTTTGGGAATGCAGCTCTGGATGAAAGAAGCATTCTGGCCCCTCTATATCAGTGTTGCATGTGAGTAGACACACACACTGAAAATACCAACATTTCCTCAAAGGAATCACAACCCATTTCTAGTGTTTATGAACAGTTCTCTCTTACTCTCCCTCTATTCCTCCCTCCCGCCGTCAGGGTGCGTGTGTCTACGTGGAACAGGTTGAACCTGCTGAGAGCTGGGGCTCTGAGTTCAGCCCTAAGACAGGCCCTGACCTTTGACCCCATTAACCCTGTCCTGGCCGAGCCCCACCTGGCTGCCCTGGACAGACGGCTGTCTGGTGTCATAGRAACCATCCAGCAGTGTGTGGAGTCGCTGGGCCCCGACAACACACTGATAGAGGACCGCATGATCTTGCCACACCCTTAGAAAAGGTCAGGAGGGAGGGAGGAAGGAGAGAAAGGATAACCTGTCTCGCCTCGGGGGAGAGAGGGTTGAGCCATGGGAGGAGGAGCTGGATGATAAACCCCTCCTCTCATGGCCCCCCAGAAAGGAACAGGAAATGACCCCAGCAGCAGGAAGTGACTTGATAAAGGACTGGGTGTTGAGTCCTCTATAAAACTGTTCCCCTCCACACTAGGACCTACTGGATACCTAACTTTTCTCCTGACATCTCCTCTCCCACACACACACACACACACACACACACACACACACCTTCTGCCAAAACCTCTCTCTCCATCCAGTGTAAAGGAGGGAACCAAGGCCAAAGGACTCAACCCAAAGACTCAGGATAGCGGGTGGGGGGGGGGGGGGGTCGCTCACAGGTCAGTGGCGAGAGAGACTGGCTAACTGACCATGGGGGGGGCAGGAGGGGGATTTTGGGGTCAGTCTGATTGTGACTGACAGACAGATGTGGCTGTATCCAAAATGGCATCCAATTCCCTGTATAGTGCAGAAGGCTCCAAAAGTAGTGCACTGTATAGAGGGAATTGTCTGCCATTTCACATCTGCTCCATGTGAGCTGTCTGACCAGTGACTAGGGATGCTATTCCACTAGTTTCGGCCCCTGTTTCTCAGACCCAATTCCTGTTCCTGGACTAAAAGCACTTTCAATAGAGATTCTTTATACATGCCATAAAGAGATCAATGGACCGCAGACCGTGGGGGATAGAAGAGGGACACTGTCATTGGTGCCCATTCAAAAAATCTGATCTAACAAAGTGGATATTCGTCAATTCTCTCATGATGTACACTGAATGTAGAAAACATTAGGAACATCTTCCTAATATTGAGTTGCACCCCCTCCTTTTTGCCCTCAGAACAGCCTCAATTCATCAGGGCATGGACTCTACAAGGTGTCAAGTGTTCCACAGGGATTCTGGCCCATGTTAACGCCAATGCTTCCTACAGTTGTCAAGTTGGCTGTACATCCTTTGGGTGGTGGACCATTCTTGATACACACGGGAAACTGTTGGATGTGAAAAACTCAACAGCGTTGCAGTTTTTGACACACTCAAACCGGTGCGCCTGGCACCTACTACCATACCCCGTTCAAGGGCACATTAATCATTTTTTGGGGCATTTCAGSCTCTGAATGGCACACATACACAATCCATGTCTCAAGGCTTCTTTAACCTGTCTCCTTAATTTACAATGATTTTAAAGTGGATTTAACAAATTACATCAATAAGGGATCATAGCCTTCACCTGGGTTCATCTGGCCAGTCTGTCTTTTTCTAACTGTAATGCAGTTGATTGGTAACAATGATATGAACATGTATTGGGGTTGACATCCATACCAGCATTATACTCAGATTWTTACCCCAACATAGTTTGAAATACACATGTAAACACATACATTTTGATGGCCGGCAATGAGGAGATTCTGGATTTATACCCCACGGAGGGACACGTGTGGCATTACCATTATTTTGGTCGAGTTCGATTGATGTCTTTACCACATGTATTAAGCATGCTTTTTTAGTCTGGGATTAGACTTTATCTGGGTCCCAGGAACTAGCCTTTGGGGCCCTGGTCAGGACTGGTGCACTATTTGAGGACTAGGGGGCCATTTGAGATATGACCAGTGTGTACATACTGAACTGTTGAATAGCATAAGAGTATAATTGAGAATTATAATATTAAAAGAAACCTAATTTAGTGTCAAGTTTGGATGGTGTGTGTGTGTACGTTTTTGCGTGTGGTGTGTGTGTGTCTGTGTGCATGAGTCCAATGTTTCCCCAAAAATATTTGTTTTTGCAGCAGTGGAAAAGGTCGCGGGGGGTGGGGCAGGCACAGGGGGACATGCCCCCCCCCCCAGACAGTTTTTAATAGGACTGTGAGAATGTCATTTCTTTTTAAAAGGACGTTCTACTCTAAAATGAATGAAAATCGAATTATGCCGACATCATCAGTCTATGATCTCCCCCCATAAATGAGCCCAATAACATATTGCAAAAAATAAAATAATGTATGTTTAGGGCTGACTCTCTTACCATAGCCTATACATGGCACCATATTATCAGGCAAGTGTGCTATTAGCAATAAGCACTTTTCTGGATTAAAACAGGGCTACTTTCCTGCAATTATATAAATTTTTCCATGGAGCTGACATAAAATGTGGCAATGTGAAAGCTAATTTCCTGCAATTCTACACATTTTGCAACTGACATTAAAGAATTTGGGAAATTGAGGGGGTTGCTGGGAAGTTTGGGACTGTATGTTTTCAACATTAAAAATGATCTTTAAATATGCTGTATTTCAGTGTTTAACAAAAAAAGTAATGGTTCCACTTCAATTGGCTGCTCTTGTATAGATTGTTTATGGATGCTTTCGTGTAGATGCTCCTGTATAGGGGGTCTAGAGATGCTCAAACTATCAACTGTTACTGTCTATATACAACCTGCATTTTTAGTGTTCCTCCCTTAGAGGGAGCCAGATCATTACAGTAGAGATATCTAAATACAGACTATCAACTTAGACATCGCATCATTTTATCTGTCCCATAATGGCATCTGTGGGAGAACCCATTGTATGAAAAAGCCACATGTCCCTCCCCTTTGAGAAGGAGAGAGGACGCGAGAAGTATGCAATTGAGATCCTCCCCATGAGAGCGCGGGCAGCGCCATTGAGGCCATCTTCATTTTGAAGTAGTACATTTCTATGAGTTGGCAAACAAACTTGAAAGGGTGCATACTGCCACCTGGAGTGTGTTGTTTGAACAGGTATAAAGCCAAGGCTGGTGATTTACTGCCACCTGCAGTTTTGGAATGTTTGCTCACGAGTATAATTAATTGGCTGATCCCTCCTGGTGACCTAGATGGAATTATGTTATCTTTCCTTAACCCATTGGAAGTCCCACCCAGTTGACTACTTCAACATGGTGAAAGTCCTCACTGTTGCTGCCCATGCTAAAATGGGCTTTTGGGCACTAGTCCTCTATTGGACAACCAATGCCACCACTTTCTCTCCTCCTTCCCTCCCTCTTCTGTCTCTCTTTTCTATCTGGCACAAACGGTCTGGTCATCTGTGGCATCGCCAGGTGTCGACAGATTAAAACGAGTTTCCAATCAGAGGAGAGAGAACAGAGCGTGTGAAAGGCCTTGTGGGACCAGTGGTGGTGGTAGCCTCATGACCACACAGTTTCTAATCAAACTGAACTTTGGAATTTCCAACTGTGACTGGCTGGCCTGAATATTGTGTTTGTCTGCTGGGAGGTGTTGGGTGTTGTTAATTACCCTTTAATGATGGCATATATACAGACACAGTCATCATAGTTCTGAATATTAATGTCACGAAGGGGGTCTGTTTCCGGTAAGTCAATCTTTGTTGAGTGGAAGAATTCCAAGAACAGAATTGCTAACTAAAAACCTAACTTTGTGTTAGAGATGGAGCTGTCAGATACAAACAGACAAACAGGGGGAGTCCCATGGACAACACCACTGGAGAACGGGCCTTCTCCCCATCTCTGGGGGGATGGTGGTACACCACTAATATTATGTGCATAACAGCCCATTCATACCCAGTCAGGCCTGGTCTCCCAGTATCAGGGTGGGAGGAACAGGCACATACATACACACGGGGAGACCCCCTAGGACTGTATGTGGAACAGATCCAGCACTGACCTGCATCCACCCATCATTTCCACTAACCRCAGCTCTCAGCTGTCTGCGTAACAAAATAACACACATTTTTATTTTCCATTGAATCGTGCTTACAGAGATGCTTGGTTTCATGCTATTTTTCTTCCTCTCCTCCACCCGTCTCTCTCTTCTTTGATGCACTTTTGCAGGTTCACTATGAGTCAGCGACATCAAAAACATGTCACACAAACACCTCCCTCAGAAATCAGATGGGGGGGATGTATAGGGGGCAGGATAGTGTTTTTTGTCATGAATCTTGTTCTGGAGGCAGCTCTGCAGAATGGTCACAAGCCAGCTAACAATTCTAGGGGTAGAGTGTGTTTTTGTAATGTTACCTGTAATGTTCCCCTAATGTTTGAGTTTCCAGTTCTCAGTTAGGGGAACATTCTGTTAGCAAAACCCTTCTCAGAACCTTTTTAGCATGTTTTGACATTAGTTAGGAAAACATCCCCTTAATGTCAAACAGAACATACCCAGAATGTGGTTGACACGTTTCATGAGAACGTTGCAAGAACATTCATGTGTCCAGTTTTCTGAAGGTTAGGAGAATATTCCCTTAATGTCAAACTGAACATACCTAGAATGTGGTTGGCAGGTTCTCAGAATATAAGATATTAATGCCCTAGACACGTGTCATGGGAACATTGCAAGAACATTTGTGTATCAGTTGTCAAGACATCACCTGATGGTCCTGAAGAAACTTTGTTTCATTACACATCATACCTTGTTACTGTTGCAAAGTCAATCAAAGCCCTGATTGGTGAACCACTGATAGCTCTTTGTCTGTTGCCAAGGTCAGGCATTATCACACAGTGCTTTTAACATTTAGTGTTTTCAACTTACACTACCGTTCAAAAGTTTGGGGTCACTTAGAAATGTCCTTCTTATTGAAAGAAAAATACTTTTTTTGCCCATTTAAAATAACATCAAATTGATCAAAAATACAGTGTAGACGTTAACAATGTTGTAAATTACTATTGTAGCTGGAAACGGCAGGTTTATATGGAATATCTACATAGGTGTACAGAGGCCCATTATCAGCAACCATCAACTGMCTCTAACCAGAATAGAAAGWGMGYGAGGCCCCGGTGCACAACTGAGCAAGAGGACAAGTACATTAGTGTCTAGTTTGAGAAACAGACGCCTCAATAGTCCTCAACTGGCAGCTTCATTAAATAGTACCCGCAAAACATCAGTCTCAACGTCAACAGTGAAGAGGCGACTCCGGGATGCTGGCCTCCTAGGTAGAGTTCCTCTGTCCAGTGTCTGTGTTCTTTTCCCAATCTCAATCTTTACTTTTTTTTGGGCCAGTCTCAGAAATGTATTTTTCTTTGCAACTCTGCCTAGAAGGCCAGCATCCSAGAGTCGGCTCTTCACTGTTGATGTTGAGACTGGTGTTTTGTGGGTACTATTTAATGAAGCTGCCATTTGAGGACTTGTGGGGTCTGTCTCTCAAACTAGACACTCCAATGTACTTGTCCTCTTGCTCAGTTGTGCACCGGGGCCTCCCACTCTTTCTATTCTGGTTAGAGCCAGTTTGCGCTGTTCTGTGAAGGGAGTAGTACACAGCGTTGTATGAGCTCTTCAGTTTCTTGGCAATTTCTTGTGTGGAATAGCCTTCATTTCTCAGAACAAGAATAGACTGACGAGTTTCAGAAGAAAGTTCTTTGTTCCTGGCTATTTTGAGCCTGTAATCGAACACACAAAAGCTGACGCTTCAGATACTCAACTAGTCTAAAGAAGGCCAGTTTTATTGCTTCTTTAGCACAGTTAAACTTTTGTTCTGATTAACATAATTGCCAAAGGGTTTTCTAATGTTAAATTAGCCTTTTAAAAATTGTAAACTTGGATTCGCTAACACAACGTGCCATTGGAACACAGGAGTGATGGTTGCTGATAATGGGCCTCTGTACGCCTATGTAGATATTCCATTAAAAAAAGCAGTTTCCAGCTACAATAGTAATTTACAACATTGTCTACACTGAATTTCTGATCAATTGGATGTTATTTTAATAGACAAAAGTGCTTTTCTTTCAAAAACAAGGACATTTCTAAGTGACCCATAACTTTTGAACAGTAGTGTACATATACAACTCACTTTGTACATGTTGAATAATGATTATTTTGTAAGTGAACGTGTCCTCACCTGGGATTTGATCTCACAATCTCTTAGTTCACGGTACTCCGGTCTTCCTGCTACACCACCATGTCCYTTTCATGTGTTGGCTAATGTGAATATTCTCATCGTTGATTGAGGCCTAGTTATTTCAGCAATTTAAGAACTTTCAATATAGTTGTCTAAAGTTTTTCATGGGAACATTGCAAGAAAATGAATATMTCCAGATTTCAGGACCTCACCTGATGGTCCCAAAAACGTTTTCATTACACATCGGGCCTTATTGTTGCCACGGCAATCAAAGCCCTGATTAGTGTACCACTGATAGTGCTTTATTTGTTGGAAAGGGATACTCACAGCACTTAAGTGTTTTCAACTTATATATTTGACACACATTATTACATTGTACATGTTCATTTATACAATGATTATTATTCATGTCCTCACCTGGGATTTGATCTCACAACCTCTTGGTTCATAGAACTCCGATCTTCCCACTATGTCACCATGTCAGGTATCAGTTACTCTGACTATTCTCAATGGCTTGACTTATTTCAGCAATTTAAGGGKTTTCTGTATAATGTTGTTGGGGAATGTTAACCTGTTAATAATACTCCTAAATTGTTTTTAATTGCATGTACTTAACAGAGCTGAGATTTACTTCAAYGTGCACTCACCTTATTGCTTACACCTATCAAGTTGTTTAATCTACATAAGTGTCTAGATTAGGAGGGGTTAGGGTTTCTTCTGGACAGGACCTAACGATACTGTCCCAATAACCACACACCCTAGAGATATCCCTTATTGTGACATTTTAATTAGATCAGATATGTTAGTCATTATTTGGCAACATTTACAACACATGTGCCCCCTGTATATAGCCTCGCTACTGTTATTTTGTTGCTCTGTTTTATTTTAGTAAATACTTTAACACTTATTTTTCTTAACTGCATTGTTGGTTAAGGGCTTGTAAGTAAGCATTTCACTGTAAGGTCTACACCTGTTGTATTCGGCGCATGTGACAAATAACGATTTGATATTTTGCTAAGAATGTGACAGTAGCGTGACTGCCGTAGTTGGTCTTAAACCCAGGCCACCAGCACCAATGACAAAAACCCTAACCACTGTTTCAATAAGGGATATCTCTAGGATTTGCTTATTGAGCCAGTAAAGTTAGGCCCTGTCCTGTCCAGAATAAACCCTAACCCCTCCTCCCTAGGCACTAGAGTAGATCTGAAACAACTTGATAGGTGTAAGGCTCTAAGCAATAGGGTGAATGCACTTAAGTACATTTCAGCTCTGTTAAAAGTACACTCATGAAAAAGTTTAACAGGTTAACATGCCCCACCAACATTAGACAAGTCGTGGCCAAAAGTTGAGAATGACACAAATATTAATTTCCACAAAGTTTGCTGCTTCAGTGTCTTTAGATATTTTTGTCAGATGTTACTATGGAATACTGAAGTATAATTACAAGCATTTCATAAGTGTCAACGGCTTTTGACAATTACATGAAGTTGATGCAAAGAGTCAATATTTGCAGTGTTGACCCTTCTTTTTCAAGACCTCTGCAATCTGTCCTGGCATGCTGTCAATTAACTTCTGGGCCACATCCTGACATAATCAATGCTTGGAGTTTGTCAGAATTTGTGGGTTTTTGTTTGTCCACCCCTCTCTTGATGATTGACCACAAGTTCTCAATGGGATTAAGGTCTGGGGAGTTTCCTGGCCATGGACCCAAAATATCAATGTTTTGTTCCCCGAGCCACTTAGTTATCACTTTTGCCTTATGGCAAGGTGCTCCATCATGCTGGAAAAGGCATTGTTCGTCACCAAACTGTTCCTGGATGGTTGGGAGAAGTTGCTCTCGGAGGATGTGTTGGTACCATTCTTTATTCATGGCTGTGTTCTTAGGCAAAATTGTGAGTGAGCCCACTCCCTTGGCTGAGAAGCAACCCCACACATGAATGGTCTCAGGATGCTTTACTGTTGGCATGACACAGGACTGATGGTAGCGCTCACCTTGTCTTCTCCGAACAAGCTTTTTTACGGATGCCCCAAACAATCGGAAAGGGGATTCAGAGAAAATGACTTTACCCCAGTCCTCAGCAGTTCAATCTCTGTACCTTTTGCAGAATATCAGTCTGTCCCTGACAGTTTTCCTGGAGAGAAGTGGCTTCTTTGCTGCCCTTCTTGACACCAGGCCATCCTCCAAAAGTCTTCGCCTCACTGTGTGTGCAGATGCACTCACACCTGCCTGCTGCGCTTGCTGGACTTTCTTGGGCGCCCTGAAGCCTTCTTCACAACAATTGAACCGCTCTCCTTGAAGTTCTTGATGATCCGATAAATGGTTGATTTAGGTGCAATCTTACTGGCAGCAATATCCTTGCCTGTGAAGTCCTTTTTGTGCAAAGCAGTGATGACGGCACGTGTGTCCTTGCAGGTAACCATGATTGACAGAGGAAGAACAATGATTCCAAGCACCACCCTCCCTTTGAGTTTGAATAACAGACTGGAAGCTTCAATCAGCATGACAGAGTGATCTCCAGCCTTGTCCTRGTCAACACTCACACCTGTGGTAACGAGAGAATCACTGACATGTCAGCTGGTCCTTTTGTGGCAGGGCTGAAATGCAGTGGAAATGTTTTTGGGGTATTCAGTTCATTTGCATGGCAAAGAGGGACGTTGCAATTAATCGCAATTCATCTGATCACTCTTCATAACATTCTGGAGTATATGCAAATTGCCATCATACAAACTGAGGCAACAGACTGTGAAAATTWATATTTGTGCCATTCTCAAAACTTTTGGCCACGACTGTATACAGAAAGCCCTTAAAATTCTGAAAAGTCAAATCAATGATGAGAATAGTCAGAGTACCTGATACCTGACATGGTGACATAGTGGGAAGATGGGGGTTCTGTGAACCAAGAGGTTGGGAGTTCAAATCTCAGGTGAGGACATGTTGAATAATAAACACTGTATAAATGAACATGCACAATGTAATAATGTGTGTCAAATATATAAGTTGAAAACACTGTTAAGTGCTGTGAGAGCTCTGTTGGCAAGGGATACTATCAGTGGTACACTAATCGGGGCTTTGATTACCGTGGCAACAATAACAAGGCCTGGGGTGTAAAGAAAGTTTTTGGGACCATCAGGTGAGGTCCTGAAATCTGGACACATTAATATTCTTGCAACGTTCCCATGAAATGCATCTACATGTCTTCACTGGGRGGTTGTGAACTATGCTAGTAGGATGATGAGTAACCATGCCTGAGACCTGAAGATTTGTGTCTAACTGTTCTAAATGTGTTGTACCAATGCCATTTGTTCTAAGCTAGTCTGTATATGGAACCTCAGAAGTAAAAGGTTATCTTGAAAAATGTGCAATATTTTTACAACTTGGGGGATATCAAGAGAGAATAGCTGTTTATTAGAACATGTCCAGACATGTAATACCAACCTCTGTCTCTCTGACCTATATCAACCAGCTAACTGGAACCAGAGCTCACTTCTTCAAGCTGTTGTTTGATGCTTATGTCACTGACTGTAAATCAGCATCACTGACCGAGAAATAGGGGGGGAAACTGTTTATACAGGAGAAAAGAGAGAAAGCACCATGGTACGGGAGTGAGAGTGATTAATCTGTCACCACATCCCATCCTGATGAAACATATCACAACTACATATTGTACAGCCCCTAATGGGAGCTACTGCTCTGTGGGTGAGAGGGGTATTTACTGACCTGCATAATCATGCACACGCACTTCAAATAACATTTCATATGTCAGATGCTTCGTAAACAACAGGTGTGGACTAACAGTGAAACGCTTATTTTCGGGCCCTTTTCCAACAATGCAGAGAAAGAAAATGGAGAAATACCCACACACACAAAGTCAGTGGGTGGGTGCTCATTCGTGATTTCTGGGAACTGTAACGTCAACACACTATTGTCAGAGGGCTTGGAAAACAGACACACACAAACAGACCGGCTCAACTCAGTGTGAGAGCCCTTGTTTAATGATCAAGCTGGTTGTAGTCCAGTCAATTATTTGCAGTGTTTCCTATCATGACAACACTGGGATCGAATCACGATGGTTCAACTCTAACACACAGTTTAGATCAGAAGGAAAACAGTGACTCAGGATGCATGGGCGGAAATCCCAGGGGGGACACGACCCCACCATCCTGGGAAAAATATAATTTGTCCCCCCCAATATATCACTGGAAACYTAACTGTAATTTCAATAATATGCAATGAAAGCACTTGTGCTGATTATAGACACTTAATAGCGTGTTTTTAAGTTTCAAAAGATTGCGAACCCCCGCCCTTTGCTTCACAACATGATGCAGGTACTGTGGGAATCTGACAGTGTCTGTCGTTGGTGGCTGACCTCCAGTAAGTAGTTCAAACAAAGGATATATTAGACATTTCTTTACTTCTACCACTCAATACAATACACATTTATAACCGTCACCAGTCTTCATTTTCGCTGCATTAAATTACAGGCCACTCTTTATGTTAGCTAGCGGTTAGCTGATTGCTAGCTAGCTACAGTAACATCAACCAGTGTTTGCAGCTATTTGAATTTGAGTCAATGAGAGAAGCTAGCAATGCAATGTAGTGTTCCTTAGCTGGCAAGGTAACAGGGGGTTCGTGACTACCGTCTGAAAGGCACCCAATGCACGTAACTAACGTGAGGTTAATCCAGTCAATCGCACCATAGCGATGTTTTGTTGGCAGGGTTCACACACACTATAGCTGAATTTGCAGACCTAGCGAGCAAACTAAAGCAAACATTAACTATCAAGCTACCTAGTACCTATTCCATTTATGTGGCGTTGTCAAAGATGGAATCTTTACTATCGTCAGTTTATTCCAGGATCAGCATGCAGCTGTAGTGCTTCGAAGTCCCTGTGATAAGGTTAGCGATAAACTGAAGTCCAACTGATAAACTGAAGTCCAACTGAACATTACTACACTRTCTTCTACCATTGTCTTAAATATCTTTAATGGTCTCGTTGCAAAAGCTAAATTGTCGCTAGGGGACTTTGAAGCACCTGTGTGCCGATCTTGGAGTAAACTGACGATAGCAAAGATTATATAGCAAACACCACAGAAACGGAATTGGTGCTCGCTAGCTCTGCAAATTCAGCTATTGTTGGAAGCCAGCCAATATAAAACAAACTATATTAAAATTACAAAAGGTTGCAGCCTACGTTGTGTAAATGGTGAACTCATACAGCTGTCAACCCTCGTCACTGCAATCCATTTCACATTTGCTAGCTGACTAGCTAGCTACCTTATAGATCGAAGCACATCTAGAATGATAGAAGATGATAGAAGCCCATCTCCTACTGTAAATATCCTGCATACTGTGTGTGTGTGTGTGTGTGTGTGTGTGTGTGTGTGTGTGTGTGTAGCCAGCCAGCCAGGTAGAAAAATGGCAGACATCAGTATTTTTCAGTACACCAAAACGCAAAGTAAGAACAGTAGTAGTAGCCAGTATAGTATAGTAGTATAGTAGTAGCTAGTATAGTAGCCTAATATCTCAAAGTCTAGTTGATAAAATGTTCATAATAAGAAGTGAAATGCTAATGGAAATGTTTCACAATGATGTCATTAGGCAGAGSAGGCAATAGATGGCACACAGACAGCAGAGCTGGGGACAGATGGGCAGGGACAGACTGGCAGAGACAGATGGGCAGGGACAGACTGGCAGAGACAGATGGGCAGGGACAGACTGGCAGAGACAGGGAGTCTCAGGTAAGTTTGTTGAGTCTTTGTTTGGCAACATGAAAGGTTCTCAATTTATTTTTTTGACTTGTAAAATAGGGACATAATTGGAAAATGCCATGGATACCCCCACTCTCAACTTAAACTGGTGACTGAACTAAGATTTGTTTAAGGCAATGGTATTGCTGTTGTGATTAATTGTGTAGTTTTGGGTACCGGTAGTTAGGAGTACGGAAAACACATTATTTATTTTCTAGGCGACAGACTGAGGCAGTGAGGGTGGTGAAAGGGAAAGAGCCAAGGAGAGGGACTTCAGAGGACAGTGTCAGCCACGGCAGGACCAGATGTCAACCTTGTTGCCAGCTGCACCAGTATACCTCAGTGATGGTAAAAAACCATATCAGCCACACCCACAATTTATAGAACCGCAAACTCTTGCCAACATATTGTTGACGTTTCAAGAGAGATGGTTTCGCGATTTCCCCTGGCTACATTATAATCCATCAATAAAAGGAGTGTTGTGTTTTCAAGCCAGCCATCTTTTGGCCAAAGAGCAGATGCTGCCTTCATTAGTGCAGGATTTAGGAACTGGAGAAAAGCCATTGTAAAATTCACAGCACATCAAAACTGCCAAACCCACCGCCACTTTGTAACTGTAACAGCACACCAGCTAAATCCAATCAGTGTCCAGTTATCCAGCGTGTGGGGCAAACAGCAGAAATGACGAAAGCTACTTTGCACTGTATGAGAAAGCAACACCATTGATTGAATCCATTGAGACACACTCAAGATGATTTACTGGCAAAGCAGTGGATCACTATAGGGCAGAATCTTTTAAAGTGTTGGATGATGTGGAGGTCAGTTTGGCGACCGTTTTGACCAGGACAGTCTAAACGTCCTGCAAACATTGGAAAGAGTGCTTCTCACGGGGGAGTTGGATGAGTCTCTAGATCAGTACCCTGAGCTGAACATAGATTCTCTTTCAGTGCAGTTGCCTCTCTTTCACAACAAATAGCAGCAGAGCTGCAGAGCAACAAATAGCAGCAAAGCAGCAGAGCTTTCAGTGCTGCTGCCTCTCCCCTGTAGCAGCAGTGGAGAGGCAGCAGAGGTCCTCAGGAGGCTTCCAGTGGAGGTGCGGGGGTTGGTTAACCAAGTTGAGGTGCTGATCAGAATTTTGTCTGTAGTGTACATAAAGACAGGCTGGACAGTCTTGAGGGAAAATATCTGCCAGCAATTTGTTGGATCCATTGAAACCCGCAAACATGTTCCGTTCTTTTGTTCAGTAGTGTGTATAGCAGTGGTTCTCAACCTTTTTTGAGTACTGGAACCCCTGCATATTTTGAGGCAAGGCAGGCAAGGTTTTGAGTGGTCCTCAGGGACCTCCACCCCCTCTATATTATATGTAAAGTTACTGGAATCCTTGTGCTGCTGAATACCTTCATTACASTTTTTTTATTTCATGGACCCCTTGCCATTACACCAGGGACCCCCACGGACCCCTGTTTGAGAACCCCTGGTGTATAGTATGATATTTTTTATTTTGTTTAGTAGTTTTTAGTACATGACGGTACACTTACTAATTATTTATTTTATTTAAAATTGCATACTTTGTGTGACATACTTTTCCATAGCTGTTTGAAGAGTTGAGACACTGACTGAACAATAACTAAGTATTTCTGAAGGATATTTTGGTTGATTTGTTTGGGTTATTCATTGAAGTAGTTCTCTCGCTTTTAGAACTGTACTTATTCTGAGCGTTTTGTTCTTGTAAAGATGTTGTAATAGACTCAAACCAGTGGCACATATTTAATGACTATATAAATGAATCAGAAAAAGTTAAATAAAAAGGTCAGTTCAGTGCGGAGACCAACTTTGTGATGGTTCTCAATGGAMATTCTTTGAGATGAGATCACACCATGTTCATTGTATTTACGAAAACTGCACCCATACAGTGTACAGTACCATTACCACCTACTGGCCTTTTTTGGTATTGCTGGTTGTAAATACAAATAGCTGCATACATACTGGACTGATAAGGAACACTGCTATAACTATTATTAGTAGTAGTATTATAATGATTTAAACATTTGAACAAGTTGGGACAACCCTTCAGTTAACTACTGTACCTATCAATTATCCAGTAGTAGTAATTATGGTTCCTCAATATACATTTAACATATTACAACAGGCTYTGTGTTACAGSACTACTTTTGGTGTCKCCCTCAGGAATTGCTCTTGAGAAAATTTAATGTAATTGTCCCCTCCAAAGTTGATATCAGATTTTCGCCCCTGTCAGGATGTAACGGGTGGAAAAGCGGGTGCATTGTGACGCACGGCTCACCGCAGAGTGAGTTTCCCACCTTCATCAGAAGGGAAAAATCTAAGGCTGATAAAAAAAATTGTGGGGGAGTAAAAGTGTGTGAGATTTAGATCACAATGACACTACTGTGACCTTAGATTTGGTGAACCTATAAAAACAAATTTTCTGTCTGTGTCAAATATCCGAATAAATTCTCTGAATCTGATAAAATAACTTGTGTAAACATAAACAGAATATGATGCAGTGTTCAATCGTCAGGAAATGCTGTACAGCTCTGTTTACTGGAGTACTGCACTGCTGTCCATTTCCTGATGCAACTATTTAAGAATAAAAATAAAATAAAAAATACAGCATGTTGCAGTTTATGCTTAATCAATAAAGCTGACAGTCTGAGGATAGGTATTTAGTAGATTAATAGATTCAAGTAAAATGTTACTTTTTACTGACAAAAGCCTCAGCTCTAAATGGTCAGCCAGTCTAACAATGGATAACCAGTGGATTATTTCACATAGTCTTTTCTACATGTGGGTCCAACAGAGTTCACATTTGCAGTTCTGATTGGTACCTTTATAAAACAGAGGTGTCAACCCAGCGATAACTGGAGAGACTGGATGATCTGAATCAGTTGGGTTAGTTCCGGGCTGGAACAAAAGCCTGCACCCGTGCAGCTCTCAACGACCCTAGTATGAATGCAAACTGGCCAGTATTCACTTTTTCACAGCCTTTAACTTTTCCAGGAACAGACAAAAAAGTAGTTGGTATGTTACTTACACAGATACAAGTTGCAGTTATGTTCAGTTGAATGTTCAGTTAAAACATTTATGGCACCCACTGAAGCAGGAGTAGGCAACTCTGTTCCTGGAGTACTGCAGGATTCTGTTCCAACTAGTCACCACACCCGACCAACTGAGCGAACTGATCAGTTCAGTGATTGCCTAAATTCAGCACACCTTGTCTTCCAAGTCGGCTAAATCAAAAACATGAAGTGTCTGCAGCACTCCYGGACCAGGGTTTCCTAGCCCTGCACTGTAGCATTGACAAGATGCAGTCCGACAGGTGCCCTGTAGAGGAGCTGTTTGAGATACTGGTACATTGACCTCTTGTGCTTCCCATTCTGCATACTTGGCTACGTTTTTTATGACTCAGTCAACTATACTGAACAAAACTATAAACGCAACATGTAAAGTGTTGGTCCCATGTTCCATGAGGTGAAATAAAAGATCACTGCAATTTTCCCAATGCACAAAAAGCTTATTTCTCTCKAATTTTGTGCACAAATTTSTTTACATCCCRGTTAGTGAGCATTTCTCATTTGCCAAGATAATCCATCCACATGACAAGTGTGGCATATCAAGAAGCTGATTAAACAGCATGATCATTACACAGGTCCACCTTGTGCTGGGGACAATAAAAGGTCACTAAAATGTGCAGTTTTGTCACACAACACAATGCCACAGATGTCTCAAGTTAAGGGAGCGTGCAATTGGCATGCTGACTGCAGGAATGTCCAACGGAGCTGATGCCAGATAATTGAATGTTCATTTCTCTACGATAAGCTGCCTCCAACATCGTTTTAGAGAATTTGGCAGTACGTCCAACCGGCTTCACAACCTCAGGCCACGAGTAACCATGCCAGCCCAGGACCTCCACATCTGGCTTCTTCACCTGCGMGATCGTCTGAGACCAGCCACCCGGACAGCTGATGAAACTAYGAAGTATTTCAGTCTGTAATAAATCCCTTTTATGGGGAAAAACACATTCTGATTGGCTGGGCCTGGCTCCCCAGTAGGTGGATCTTGCTCCCAAGTGGGTGGGACTATGCCCTCCCAGGCCCACCCATGGCTACACCCCTTCCCAGTCATGTGAAAAACATATATTAGGGCCTACTGAATTTATTTAAATTCACTGATTTCCTTATATGAACCGTAACTCAGTAAAATTGTTGAATGTTGTGTTTATATTTTTGTTCAGTAGATGTTGCCCAAATGTAAGAGGTAGGAAATACCTGTTTTTGTAGGGTTTCTCTCAGATCAGCCTTGGGAGGTTGAGCAACAAACAGAGCTGTGTCCCTGTTGCCCAACACATTTAACTCACTACAGTACTTAGTATTAGTGGCACTTTTCATAATTGTATAGGGTGAAAAGTTTTAAAATAACTCACTGTATACAGCCCCTCAGATTATGTGGTTAATATCATGGAGCATCCACCTGCAATACATCCCAATACCTATGACAGGTTAGGCCCCCTTCACCAAGGCAGTAGTAATGAAAAGACAGTTCTGCTTTAAAATAATGAAAGTATATTGTCAGTTTTAGGCAACAACACAACAGGCACAATTTCAAGGTTCACAGAATAGCCTACTGTAACCTACCTCACGTGCATGTGTAGCCTAACTGGAAGAGATGCAATGAAAACATAGCAATACAACCCAGCAGTCTCACAGCATTCATCTCAAATATCACAATAACAAACACACAAACAAAAACAAAGAATGACAGACGTTTCTGTGTTCATGGAGTCTGTATGAGGGCTGGCAGGGACTAAAATAATAGKAGTAGTCTGCAACGTTGTCACAGTAATATTATTCTCCTTTGAATGGCTAATTAGGCCTAAATGTTCATTTTCAACAGTGTCCCTTCTTATCCTTGCACTACTATGTAATGTCAAACAACTGAAAAGTCCACAACTTTAGATGTCCTCTTCTTTCAGGACATAAACAGAAAGTGAAATTACTTCCATAGGAATCTTTTATAACTAGGTTGAGTCATGCGTTCTCTGAAACATGACCCGCCAAGCCGCGCTTCTTAACACCCACTTGCTTAACCTGGAAGTCAGCTGCACCAATGTGTCGGAAGAAACTGTTCAACTGACGACTGAAGTCAGCCTGCAGGCACCCGGCCCYCCACAAGGAATCGCTAGAGCGTGGTGAGCCAAGTAAAGCCCRCCCGGCCAAACCCTCCCCTAACCCGGACTATGGGATCAAACCCCAGGCTGTAGTGACTCCGCAGTGCCTTAGATTGCTGTGCCATTAGGGAGGCCAGAACTAATTTAGTCCAGCAATATGAGTCTGCCAGATGTTGTCACGCTGGATGGGGATGGTCATGGAGGCCTTGGAGGTCCACACAACGAACAAGTCCCTTCAAAGTGATGTTGAGCTGCCCCCGGACCTGGTGCCAGTAAGGACAGTCTTCATGGAGGCGGTAAGACCTTTCACTGCCTTATCAATGGTAAGGTCCCCTTGCACCATAGGGACACTTGACCTTCACTACTGCCTTGATGCCCTCCTCTTTGTTATCTGTGCCTCACTTAACAGACAACACCCCATCCAACGACTGATCAGAGGACCCTTTTTAGCACTTGGCCCTAACCACTGAAGATCCTCCTCTGTSGGCTCCAGGGACAGAGGCTTGTAGTCATCAGCTGGGTACAGGTCATCCACTGACTGACATCCGCACAGCCGATATTGTGAACTGGAGAAATAGTCAATGCAGCTGCATGGCAACACTTATGAGCTCCACGGGGGCATTCGCTTCTGGTAGAGAGAATCCCCTGGTCACCTGTAGAGACCTGCCATGAGGAAGGATGTTAAGTGCCACGTGCCTTTCAATACATGACTATGAACACCTTGAAATGCATATGCTGGAAGACATGTGCTATATAAATTAAGTTGGATTTGATTGATGACATAACAGCTGTAGAATATTTAATACACTTATTTTCACGAGGACAAGTGCAGTTTTTCTTGATAACTCAGGATTTTATCACTTGACATATCAATCATACAGTGGGAAGGATCACATAAATCAAGACTGTGTGAATGCATGTACCACTCCRAATAAATGCTGTGCCTTTGAAGATTTGTCTCTGGTCATGTGACTACAATACAGGCTGGATGTCTAAACAAAGTCAGATATTCTGAATGTCAAGAGATTTACAGTTTCATTCTAATCAATGACAACATTCCAGAATGGAGTTATCACTCATCTAAGTCTGGTATCCGGAGTAATCTGGTTAGTGATTACATAATTGATTAAGTGGGCTCTTTCCTTGTAGAATGTTGACTGCTGTATAGAACACATTGTATTGCTAA